>NC_092342.1:280737500-281337500 GCF_046630445.1 Rutidosis leptorrhynchoides
ACAACCCGATATTCCACAGTGGAAGTGGGAATGCATCACTATGGACTTCGTTACTAAGTTACCTAAGACTTCGAACGGTAACAATACTATTTGGGTCATAGTTGATCGTCTTACTAAATCTGCACATTTCATACCGATTAAGGAAACTGACAAGATGGAGAGATTATCACAGCTTTATATTAAAGAAATTATCTCACGTCATGGTGTTCCTATATCGATTATTTCTGATCGCGACAGTCGATTTGTTTCTAGATTCTGGAAAACTCTACAATCTGCTCTTGGAACTCAACTCGACATGAGTACAGCCTATCATCCGTAAACTGATGGTCAGAGTGAACGAACTATTCAAACCATGGAAGATATGTTACGTGCTTGTGCAATCAATTTCGACAAAGGTTGGGATAGGCACCTACCTTTGGTTGAATTTTCCTACAACAACAGTTATCATTCCAGTATTAAAGCTGCACCTTTTGAAGCTTTATATGGCCGGAAGTGTAGATCCCCTTTGTGTTGGGACGAACTCGAGGACAGACATTTAACTGGTCCTGAAATCATTCACGAAACTACCGAAAATATCGTTCAGATCAAGCAACGATTAGAAACTGCCCATAGCCGACAAAAGAGCTATGCCGATAAGAAACGAAAAGACATCGAATACCAAGTTGGAGACAAAGTCATGTTGAAAGTATCCCCTTGGAAAGGTGTTATCCGCTTCGGTAAACGAAGTAAACTCAGTCCACGATATGTTGGACCATTCACGATCACTGAAATAGTCGGTCCTGTGGCATACCGATTAGAACTACCAACTGAACGCAGTCAAGTACATGATGTGTTTCATGTCTTAAATCTTAAAAGGTGTCTTGCTGATGACACACTGGTTATTCCTCTGGATGATGTCCGCATTGATGAGCAAATGCACTTCGTTGAAGAACCTATAGAAATCATGGAAGGAGAGGTCAAACAAACGCGTAAAAGCAACATACCTATCGTTAAAGTCCGTTGGAATTCGCGTAGAGGCCCCGAATATACCTGGGAATGCAAAGACCACATGAAACGGAACTATCCCCATCTCTTCTCAACTGCTGATGCAAACGAGGAATCTACCTAAAAACTTCGGGACGAAGTTTTCAATAACGGGGAGGTACTATAACGTCCCTCATTTTTCCATTCTATATTTCTCATTTTTCCATTCTATATTTCTCATTTTTCCACTCTATACTTTTCCTTATTAAATGCCCAACTAAATAATTAAACTTAACAATTAAACTTTAATTAACGATTGATAAGAATAATATCAATTAACTTTATGTAATAATTAATAAGTTAATAAAAGATAAAAAAATAATAATGAGATTATTAACTTTTGTGAATAAATAAATAACTTTAAAACTTGTGTACTTAAAATAAATAAACTTGGATAAGTAAGGAACCATTTAAGCTAAATTAAAGTGCAAGGTCTAAAGTGAAAAAGTTAAACCCTAACCCTAATAAAACCCTAGCCGATTTTGGAAGGGCAAAATTACCCTTCTACCCCTCTAATTTTTGGCCCAATCAACAACCGTTAACCCCCTCTTCAAGCTAACTTGTTCCCTAAGTAATTCCTAATTAAACCCTAATTCTAGAATCCTCCTAACACTCCTATAAATAGAGGCCTAACCTAAACCTAATTCTTGTACCAAATCACAACAACAATTCTCTCCCAAAAATTAGGTACAAGAATTAGGTTTAGGTTAGGCCTATCGGGAGTAACATCCCCGATACATTTGACTAAGTCATTGTATTACTTAATAATGAAATTAAACCGACAAGTATAAACTACAACTTGTCTTTGGGGCAAACTTGAACGTTTAGTCTAAATATCACGCACTGGCATAACTTTTTGATCCGTGAGATCAACTTTACAAACTAAATCTTGTGGTCTAAAACAACGGTCAAACTTATTTGTTAAACCTATGATTTCACTCAACCTTTTTGGTTGACACTTTAGCATATTTTGTCTCAGGTGCTGTTTGATTCAAGCTTTCCTTCTTACTACTTATGTGATGCTACTTGGACATAGGATCAAGAGATATCGCATTATTTACTTTTGCATTTGAACATTTACATTATTATTACTTCCATCATTGTAACGACATTTCATTTTCCATTGCGTACTCTCAATAAAGATAAGTTTATCATTTAGTATTGTTCTCATTTATTATAATATGTTGGTTTGTTTGGTATTAAGTCACATTTCGCCCAGGCCCTAACTGGGGGTGTGATAGATTGGTATCAGAGCAAACCAGGCTGTTATAGAGAACCAGGATTGCATCTTTATGTGTGCCTTACTTGCTAGCTAGGGTGCCTTAGAAATCTAGGAAACTATAACCTTTCCTGCCTTAGAATTTAAAGCACTTAGGATTGCCCTATAATCTTAACACTTATGCTTTACTACACTTGACTTAAAGATTCTAATCAAAGTCTCATTCCTAATGTTAGGATGTCAAGCTCAAGCGTTAATAAACCAACTCTTCTCAAGCCAACCGAAGAAGATACTAAAGGGTCTTTCACTGAAAGACCAGTCTAAAGTCCACCTTATGGCTTTGGTGGTCCTCATTCACCAAACTATAGCCAGGATACTCTACCCGCTTCTCCTGATTTTCACCCGACTCAAGGATCTGAAAGCGAAGGAGAAAGCTCTGCTGATTCTGCTGACTCTGGCTCTTTTCACTCATTGGTATATAAATCGATGAGTACTTCCGAATGGGATGCGCTTCAAAATCTCCCTAACTACAACAGTGACTTCTCAAATTATAAGCCCGAAGAAGAGCCTATTGAAGAATCGTCTGAAAACTCAACTCTAAAGAGAAAGCAACCCGAACCCGCTACCGGTCCATTATTTTGTAATAACATGGAGCACGTAAGGGTGAAGTGTGATATCATCAACCTTCAAAGTAGTTGTGAGAAGAATAGGGAGTTTAGCAGACGCCACGTTGCTCGGATAGAAGTGCGTCTAAACAACCTAGAAAAAAAAAACAAAATCTTGAAGGAAATAATCAAAGAATCCTTCGACTCTCAAACCAAAAGGCTAAAGAAACTTGTGAAGGATAACATGGAGAAAGTGATGAAGCCGTTTGAGGATGAGAAGAAGAGATATGAAGACTACTTCAATCTTGACATTTCTTAGTTTATTTTTTTCCTATTTTTCCATCTATGTAAAGGCTATGCCTTAAACTATTTCTATTCCTGAATCATGTATTAAAAGGCTTATTTTAACGCCTCATTCCTTAATAATATAACCTGTTTTAATGAGATATGAATATTAATTTATTCACTTGGCCATAATGAATAATAAATTACCCAATCCAATTGATTAAATTGAATGATTTGTAAAAGATGTTGTATAAACGTCACTAAATAGAACATTCATAATCATTTAATAATTATTAGATTAACTAATTTGAAGATAGGTTTGACAGATTCCAACGAGTTGTCATTCGATTAGACAATACCCCCATCTATTAATAGTCATTAGTCCAATGTCCACAAGTGTCGGTCTTTTGTCCAAACCCAAATTATGGTACAAAATTCAATAACCCCGTCTTAATATTTAGTCTAATATCACGGTTACTTTGGCTCAAATAATAATAACTTAGTTATGAGACATTAAATTAAAAAGGAAGAACATAGCTTACAGTGGTGATTAATTGCGTAGCGTTGCACGGACAGAATTTCGGCTTACAAAACCTTATAACATTTCTTACAATAATCCAATTATTATTAATCTTAAATTAAACTTAAAATTATAAATATAAATATATATAATTTGATCAGAGGAAAGAAAGGAAAAAGATGTACATCATTTGTCCGAAAATTGCTCAATTTATAGATGTGGCCTGACATTCACTGCCATGCGATCGCATGGAGTTTATGCTTCCAGGCCATGCGATCGCATGGCCTCCAGATCCAGCTCATATGCTTTTGGCTCCTAGCTTGTCGACATATTTATTTAATATATATAATATATATATAATTTATATTAATTATATATATTATATTATATTCTTGTGCATAGTTGACTCGTAATTTTAGCTCCGTTGACTCGCGCGTTGATGCTCAGTTTATGTCTCGGTTCCGGATTTTCGAACGTCCTTTCGTACGCGTAGATATCTTGTAATTTGCGTTTCGCAATTTGTAATTTGCACAAAAAATTATTTTCCTTAAGTCCCAAAATCCGCGCAAGTCTTTTAACTCACTTTTTAGGACGCTTTTGAGTAAACTATGGCTTTAAGGACCCTTTTCCAGTTTTAGTGGCACTTTTTCTTCAATTCTTTAATCTTCGTGCTTCGTCTTCGCATTTATTTATTTAAACGATTACAACTTAAAAATAGAACAATTGCAATTAAAAACTTTACATATTGGAAGGATATTGCGCCTAAATATATGTTCATTTGGAGCACTATCACCAACATCTATGAAAAGCCATCCGCTTTAAACAAAGTTTTCTTGATCCGGCAATTAGTGAATGATAGGATGATGGAGGGTTCCTCGGCGACGGATCATGTTAATGAGTTTAATTCGATATTAAATCGGTTGAAATCGGTTAGTATTAAATTCAATGATGAGCCTGAGGCGTTAATTTTTGCTATCTTCGTTACCCGATAGCTGGCCCAGTACGGTAACGACGCTTAGTGGTTTATCCGGAACTACTAAGCTCACTTTTGAAGGAATTCGTGATTTGATTCTTAGTGAAGGAATTCGAAGGAAAGATTCAAGTGGGATTTCGGGTTCAGTTCTAAGTGTTAGCCGGGGAAGAACTAGGTCAAGGAGTCCATCAAGGAGTAAAAACGTGGTGTGTTAGAATTGTCATCAAGTTGGTCAATATAAGTCAAAGTGCTCGAGTCTTAAGTCGGGTGGGAGCACGGTGACTATAGTGATCGAGGATGTGTTGATGTGCCAAGAGGAGGTTCTTAACAAATCTTAGGTTTTAGATTCGGGCGCCCCGTATCATGCTACCTCGCACATGAACGAGATGGTAAATTTCAAGGGCTATTCTGGTAGGGTTCGAGTTGAGAATGGGAGTACTCTTGATGTTGCGGGCATTGGTAATCTCGTGGTTAGATATTTGGATTACGCTTGGATCTTGAGGAACATTAGGTTCATCCTCAAGCTCACGAGGAGGTTATTCTCGGTTGGGCAATTCAATGATGATAGATGTCATGTTCTGTAACACCCCAGCTTAACATGACCACAATATTGTCCGCTTTGCCCGCAGGCGTACGGCTTTTTCTTGGCGACCACACACGAGAAGCACTTTCCCAGAAGGTTACCCATTCTGGTAGTGCTCTCGCCCGAGCACGCTTAACAATAATGTACTCGCACATACGCTCTTCCTATGATCCCAAAACGCGTTGTGTCATTTAAGCGTGAGTATTACCTTATAATCCATGATCACTCATGTTCGTGGGCGATGTGGGATTTGCCTAGGGTGTTACATTCACCCCTCGTCAGGGACTCATCGTCCTCGATGAGGTTTGCCCCACCACCCCCAACAGCACATGAGTGGCTCTGATACTGTAACACCCCGTCAAAAATCCCTTTAACGGAATGTTAACTCTGGTCCCAGTGCTTGGCTTGACTTCTACATAACAGCAATATTCTACAGCGGAAGCAATTAATACCTGAGAATAAAACACGTAAAACGGATCAACAACAATGTTGAGTGAATCTACAGGTTTTAGGTAAACAATACAGTATGTTTAAGAAATACATTTCGAAAACGGTTATTAGTGGAAGACCACCAAGGTTCAATGTTAAAAGTTTGTAGACAACTCCGTGTCCCATTTCAAAAGTTTGTTGACACTACCATGTCAAGTTTCAATCATTTGTAGACAATACCATGTCAAGTTTCAAATATTAGTAGATAATATCATGTCAAGTTTTATCTCGTTTGTTCGTAAACCATAGTTTTAAATAACATTGTATAGTATCTGAAAAACAGTTATCAGAAAATAGTTTAAGTTCCCTGACCACGAGTTTTTTACAAGTACAACTCCAAGTTGCGAAACGTTTGCATAATCTATGAGCACCTGAATAATAGCAACGACCCGAGTATAGAAACCACTACACTTGCCTTTACCTCATAAAATGTTATACACTTGTTTGAGTGTATTTAATGTTCAAAGTAAATGCACCACAGTTAATATTGTAGGGTGAGGTTGTCAACCTAACGGATCCGTCCATCTAAATTGTGCTTACACCGATGATATTAAAAGTATTCAAGCTAGAGGCTTTGTGAACAAACTCAATATGCATATATAGTACTCGTGTAAATACAAAAAGCATTTGATAATATAAGTATAACAGCGTGTATTCTCATCCCTGAAAACATGTAAAAAGCAGGACTGTAGACTCACCTTGAGTGCACAATAGAGCTTAGTGAAATAGTACGGAAAAACTGACGATCGCAATGTAAAATGCAACCTAATCATTTAGATTATCTTAAGTAAGTACATAAGTTACACTATGTCATCCCATAGTGTACGCATAGTCCTAGTGCTTAGACTGACTCAACGAACAAGTAAAAGTCAACTAATTCAAGCAAGTCAACAAAAGTCAAACCAAAGGTCAACTCGGTCAAAGTGGTCAACTAAAGTCAAACATCTCAGTAGGTCATGCAAACATGGTCAACATGTCAAACCTAGGTCAAGTATCACGTTACAGTTCATAGTTCAGCAAATTACACATTCGCAGTTTATCGTATGTCTTTGAAATATACACGTCATAGAAAGACACAAGTATAAAGCTTAGCACATAAATCCTAAAATTATGGCCAAGTTCAGTTCACAATTAGACTCAAAATTGATTCCAGAAAGTTTAACCCGGCCCTCATACGGTTCCTGTAAGTCGAGTTTCAGAAAGAGTCTAGTTAAGGTTTACTAAATCAATTTCAGCATGCGCATCAGTTTTAGAACATTTATCAAAAAATATAGAAAATATATTTTAATGGAAGGCCAATTGGAGAATACTCCAGACATCCTGAAACTTCTGTGATAAAATAATCAAGGAGATCCCTTTAGCCAATTTGTACAGACTAACCGATCTTTACTGATATATCAGTTTTGGACAGCAACTAGACATGTCAAATTGTAAAGCTTATAACTCATGGCAATTAACGTTTTCAGATGTTAACATGCAAATGAAATATGTCAAGGAACATATGAAATAACATAATCCAGAATATCAAAGCCTAAATCAATTTCTAGTTCACTATAGGTAATTATTTCTAGCATTAAAACAGTTTCGGTACACTTTAACGTATGAATCTTCGTTTAAACATATCGGGAGCATTACAAAAGCTTTTGATGCAATTCTTAAGTCTAACATGCATGATTTTTCACAAGGATTACAGTAGTACACTTTTCGTTAGCTAATTCAATAAACACATATCTCAGAGAATTCGGATTTCAATTATAAACTAGTCAAAACTTCGATTTAGCATATCTTAAGCATACGGTAACGAAATCAAGTGAAATCAAAGCCTAAAGTTAATAGTTTTTCGAAAGCTAAACATCTAAACATGTTACATGATCAAATCAAAAGTCAACTCTCATCAGATCCTTTTCGTTTTCCATGTAAACAATATCAATTAATCAAATTAGTGACTAACAACGAGTAATAGCACAATCAATTGAGCACTAGACTTGATTACACTATGTAATTGAATAAAATTAGATTTAATTGAATTGGGGATAGTGTAATTATACCTCAAAACACAAATTGTTTATACTAGCAAGTAGAGAACGACGATCGGAACAAGAATGATCAAACGAGCAAGAGCAATTGAGCAATTTTTGATGGTGATTTGGTGGTGGTGATATATGACGTGAAAGAGAGGGAGGAGAGGAAGGATGAGCTGCATTTTTTCATAGGTAGGATGGAATGAATGATTAAAGATTGTATAGAGAATTATCTAACTAGTTATTTAGTGCCTAAAAACTAAAAGTCAACAAACATGGGCCTAAAAAACAATAGTCAACAACCATGGACTAATCATGGGACCAAGGATGATGAGGTATGAGGTACGGCCATGTGGCCTCGGGCTCGGGTCTCGGGATCGTTTTGTATAAAAGCTCGTTCGCGCATGGTTCGTTTCGAGTGCCGTTAACCTTACCGAATCTCCGGAACGTTAACTAGTCGTTGAAACAAAATCACCGTGTTTAATTCATTAAGTAAATAATAAATTAAATTTCTTTCGTAAGTTCAATAATTATTAACAATAATTATTCTATCGTTTTTCTGAGTTCCGTTACCTGAAAAGTTTTCTAGGCGATTAACTTTAATCGGGTCGTTTCTAGTTTAATTCGTCAACCGAATTAAGTTCACTAATTAATATAACATATTAATTCAAGTAATCCACTAAGGATCAAGTACGCATTTAATTACTTTAAATACGAAAAAGTTTCACGTAGCCACTGTTAACTATTCGGGAAAAAAATTCGGCGTATGAAAATCGTATGATTTAACTAACGATCGTCAAGTATTTAACGGAAGTTTTAACGGAAAAGCTCGGGTTGTTACCGATACCATTCTGTAACACCCCAGCTTAACATGACCACAATATTGTCCACTTTGCTTGTCAAATACGCCCGTTATCTCTCAACGAGATTCACCACATTACCACCTCGGTGGTAATTGAAATCCGAAACCATAAGTACAAGTTAACCGAAATTGTACTCTACCACAGATCGACCAAATCTAGGTCTCGACTCTAATTCCGGATCTACTATGAGCATTATCCGACATCTCACACTAAAACCTCCACGTGCGGGAGTGTAACTCCCCCACTTGGAACTACGTTCCATAACTGCATCGCCGTGGCAACATCATCCGCGATATTTACTACTCTCCGACACACGTGACCAATCTCTCCATCGGTCATAACACTCGAATTCTCATGAATTCATTTCGCACACTAGAAATTGACGCACACCGTCACCCATTGACTTTATTTAAATAGCGACCCAAAACCAACACAACACGCACCTTGTACAACCGTACAATGCTACCGAAAGGTAGACCTTTCTATAATTGGGTTCACACGACCCATCACCACATCTTGCACCAATCTTGAGCACACGAAGGATTTTAACTAATGCTTAAATACTTCAGCTTAACATGACCACAATATTGTCTTCTGTAACACCCCAGCTTAACATGACCACAATATTATCCGCTTTGCCCGCAGGCGCACGGCTTTTTCTTGGCTACCACACACGAGGAGCACTTTCCCAGAAGGTCACCCATCCTGGTAATGATCTCGCCCTAGCACGCTTAACCACAATGTACTCGCACACATGCTCTTCCTGTGATCCCAAAACGCGTTGTGTCATTTAAGCGTGAGTATTACCTTATAATCCCATGATCACTCATATCCGAGGGCCATGTGGGATTTGCCTAGGGTGTTACATTCACCCTCCGTCAGGGACTCATCGTCCTCGATGAAGTTTGCCCCACCACCCCCTAACAGCACATGAGTGGCACTGATACCATTCTGTAACACCCTAGCTTAACATGACCACAATATTGTCCGCTTTGTTCGTCAAATACGCCCGTTATCTCTCAACGAGATTCACCACATTACCACCTCGGTGGTAATTTAAATCTGAAACCATAAGTACAAGTTAACCGAAATTGTACTCTACCACAGATCGACCAAATCTAGGTCTCGACACTAATTCCGGATCTACTATGAGCATTATCCGACATCTCACACTAAAACCTCCACGTGCGGGAGTGTAACTCCCCTACTTGGAACTACGTTTCATAACCGCATCGCCGTGGCAAAATCATCCGCGGTAATTACCACTCTCCGACATACGTGACCAATCTCTCCATCGGTCATAACACTCGAATTCGCATGAATTCATTTCGCACACTAGAAATTGACGCACACCATCACCCGTTGGCTTTATTTAAACAACGACACAAAACCAACACAACACGTACCTTGTACAACCGTACAATGCTACCGAAAGGTAGACCTTTCTACAATTGGGTTCACACGACCCATCATCACATCTTCCTCCAATCTTGAGCACACGAAGGATTTTAACCAATCCTTAAACACTTCAGCTTAAAATGACCACAATATTGTTCGCTTTGCCCGCAGGCGCACGGCTTTTTCTTGGCGACCACACACGAGAAGCACTTTCCCAGAAGGTCACCCATCCTGGTTGTGCTCTCACCCGAGCACGCTTAACCATAATGTACTCGCACACACGCTCTTCCTATGATCCCAAAACACGTTGTGTCATTTAAGCGTGAGTATTACCTTATAATCCCATATTCACTCATGTCCGTAGGCGATGTGGGATTTGTCTAGGGTGTTACATTCACCCCCCGTCAAGGACTCATCGTCCTCGATGAAGTTTGCCCCACCACCCCCAACAGTACATGTGTAGTGACCCGAACTTTTCCATGTTTATATATATTAATTGAGTTTGATATTTACATGATTAAATGTTTCCAACATGTTAAGCAATCAAACTTGTTAAGACTTGATTAATTGAAATATGTTTCATATAGACAATTGACCACCCAAGTTGACCGGTGATTCACGAACGTTAAAACTTGTAAAAACTATACGATGACATATATATGGTTATATATATAGTTAAAATGTTTTTATTATAAGTATGTATCTCATTAGGTATTTTAACAATGAGTTATATACATAAAAATGAGACTATTAATTTAAGAAACTCGAAAACGATATATATAACGATTATCGTTATAACAACGTCTTACTAGGTACATATGAATCATATTAAGATATTGATACACTTGGTTAATTATGTTAAATGATAAGTAAATATATTATTAAGTGTATTAACAATGAAATACATATGTAAAAATAAGACTACTAACTTAATGATTTCGAAACGAGACATATATGTAACGATTATCGTTGTAACGACATTTAACTGTATATACATCATACTGAGATATATTATATATCATAATATCATGAAAATATAACAATTTAACATCTCATTTGTTATAATAAACAATGGGTTAACAACATTCAACAAGATCGTTAACCTAAAGGTTTCAAAACAACATTTACATGTAACGACTAACGATGACTTAACGACTCAGTTAAAATGTATATACATGTAGTGTTTTAATATGTATTCATACACTTTTGAAAGACTTTAAGACACTTATCAAAATACTTCTACTTAACAAAAATGCTTACAATTACATCCTCGTTCAGTTTCATCAACAATTCTACTCGTATGCACCCGTATTCGTACTCGTACAATACACAGCTTTTAGATGTATGTACTATTGGTATATACACTCCAATGATCAGCTCTTAGCAGCCCATGTGAGTCACCTAACACATGTGGGAACCATCATTTGGCAACTAGCATGAAATATCTCATAAAATTACAAAAATATGAGTAATCATTCATGACTTATTTACATGAAAACAAAATTACATATCCTTTATATCTAATCCATACACCAACGACCAAAAACACCTACAAACACTTTCATTCTTTAATTTTCTTCATCTAATTAATCTCTCTCAAGTTCTATCTTCAAGTTCTAAGTGTTCTTCATAAATTCCAAAAGTTCTAGTTTCAAAACAATCAAGAATACTTTCACGTTTGCTAGCTCACTTCCAATCTTGTAAGGTGATCATACAACCTCAAGAAATCTTTGTTTCTTACAGTAGGTTATCATTCTAATACAAGGTAATAATCATATTCAAACTTTGGTTCAATTTCTATAACTATAACAATCTTATTTCAAGTGATGATCTTACTTGAACTTGTTTTCGTGTCATGATTCTGCTTCAAGAACTTCGAGCCATCCAAGGATCCATTGAAGCTAGATCCACTTTTCTCTTTTCCAGTAGGTTTATCCAAGGAACTTAAGGTAGTAATGATGTTCATAACATCATTCGATTCATACATATAAAGCTATCTTATTCGAAGGTTTAAACTTGTAATCACTAGAACATAGTTTAGTTAATTCTAAACTTGTTCGCAAATAAAAGTTAATCCTTCTAACTTGACTTTTAAAATCAACTAAACACATGTTCTATATCTATATGATATGCTAACTTAATGATTTAAAGCCTGGAAACACGAAAAACACCGTAAAACCGGATTTACGCCGTCGTAGTAACACCGCGGGCTGTTTTGGGTTAGTTAATTAAAAACTATGATAAACTTTGATTTAAAAGTTGTTATTCTGGGAAAATGATTTTTATTATGAACATGAAACTATATCAAAAAATTATGGTTAAACTCAAAGTGGAAGTATGTTTTCTAAAATGGTCATCTAGACGTCGTTCTTTCGACTGAAATGACTACCTTTACAAAAACGAATTGTAACTTATTTTTCAGACTATAAACCTATACTTTTTCTGTTTAGATTCATAAAATAGAGTTTAATATGAAACCATAGCAATTTGATTCACTCAAAACGGATTTAAAATGAAGAAGTTATGGGTAAAACAAGATTGGATAATTTTTCTCATTTTAGCTACGTGAAAATTGGTAACAAATCTATTCCAACCATAACTTAATCAACTTGTATTGTATATTATGTAATCTTGAGATACCATAGACACGTATACAATGTTTCGACCTATCATGTCGACACATCTATATATATTTCGGAACAACCATAGACACTCTATATGTGAATGTTGGAGTTAGCTATACAGGGTTGAGGTTGATTCCAAAATATATATAGTTTGAGTTGTGATCAATACTGAGATTCGTATACACTGGAACGTGGATTGATTCAAGATAATATTTATCGATTTATTTCTGTACATCTAATTGTGGACAACTAGTTGTAGGTTACTAACGAGGACAGCTGACTTAATAAACTTAAAATATCAAAATATATTAAAAGTGTTGTAAATATATTGTGAACATACTTTGATATATATGTATATATTGTTATAGGTTCGTGAATCAACCAGTGGCCAAGTCTTACTTCCCGACGAAGTAAAAATCTGTGAAAGTGAGTTATAGTCCCACTTTTAAAATCTAATATTTTTGGGATGAGAATACATGCAGGTTTTATAAATGATTTACAAAATAGACACAAGTACGTGAAACTACATTCTATGGTTGAATTATCGAAATCGAATATGCCCCTTTTTATTAAGTCTGGTAATCTAAGAATTAGGGAACAGACACCCTAATTGACGCGAATCCTAAAGATAGATCTATTGGGCCTAACAAACCCCATCCAAAGTACCGGATGCTTTAGTACTTCGAAATTTATATCATATCCGAAGGGTGTCCCGGAATGATGGGGATATTCTTATATATGCATCATTTTAATGTCGGTTACCAGGTGTTCACCATATGAATGACTTTTATCTCTATGTATGGGATGTGTATTGAAATATGAAATCTTGTGGTCTATTATTATGATTTGATATATATAGGTTAAACCTATAACTCACCAACATTTTTGTTGACGTTTTAAGTATGTTTATTCTCAGGTGATAATTAAGAGCTTCCACTGTCGCATACTTAAATAAGGACGAGATTTGGAGTCCATGTTTGTATGATATCGTGTAAAAACTGCATTCAAGAAACTTATTTTGTTGTAACATATTTGTATTGTAAACCATTATGTAATGGTCGTGTGTAAACAGGATATTTTAGATTATCATTATTTGATAATCTACGTAAAGCTTTTTAAACCTTTATTGATGAAATAAAGGTTATGGTTTAAAATGAATGCAGTCTTTGAAAAATGTCTCATATAGAGGTCAAAACCTCGCAACGAAATCAATTAATATGGAACGTTTTTAATCAATAAGAACGGGACATTTCAGTTGGTATCCGAGCGTTGGTCTTAGAGAACCAGAATTTTGCATTAGTGTGTCTTATCGAGTTTGTTAGGATGCATTAGTGAGTCTGGACTTCGACCGTGTTTACTTGAAAAATGATTGCTTAACAAATTTTGTTGGAAACTATATATTTTTAACATGTGAATATTATGTGATATATTAATCTCTTAACGCGTTTGATATTATGTGATATATGTCTACCTCTAGAACAAGTCCCATTGACTCACCTAATAATAATGAAGAGTCAAATGTAAATTGGAATGATTCGTGGACTGATTCACAAGTTCCCGAAGAGGAACCGGAAGAAGAGTCGGAACCGGAAGAAGAATCGGAACCGGAAGAAGAATCGGAACAGGATGAAGAAATAGAACCGGTGGGGGAAATAATAAAACGGTTAAGTAAAAGAAAATCCTCAACCAACCGACCAAGGTTAATTATGGTCAATGGTGTTTCCGCCAAGGAAGCAAAATATTGGGAGGATTACCAATTCTTCGATGAATCGGATTCCGACGAGAATTCCAATGATGTTATAGAAATTACCCCAACTGAATTTAAAAAGGCAAAAGAAAATAATAAGGGAAAGGGCATAAAAATAGAGAAATCTAATTCCAACCCCGATGAACTTTATATGTATAGTCAACCCCCGAAGTCCTTTAGTTGTAATAATGACCCGGGAACCTCTAAACCACCAGGTTTTTCTAAACCAATGTGGATAACGACGGCTCGTATTAGGGGAACATCATATATCCCTAGAAACTTGGCAAAATGAACCAAAACCGAAGAAGAAGAAGAAACAAGCGAGTCGGAATAAGATAGTTGTATTCGTGTGGTGTAATATATGTAATATAGTGTGCTTATGCTTTATGATATATGTAAAAATTGCTTGTATTAATAAGTATTTTTTTATGAATCTAACTCTTGTCTATTTTACAGTTTAAAAACACAAAATGGATAGACAACCCAATATTTTAAGAGACCTACCCGGAGACATGATTGATGAAATCTTGTCTAGAGTCGGTCAGAATTCCTCAGCACAACTATTTAAGGCGAGATCAGTTTGTAAGACATTCGAAGAACGTTCCAAGAATGTCTTGGTTTATAAGAGACTTTCGTTTGAAAGATGGGGGATATCACATTGGGAAACCCATAAGTTACGATGTGTTTACTTTGACGCATATATTGCGGGGAACCCAAATGCTATTTTACGCAACGGGTTAAGAAATTATTTTGACTCAATATATCCGAATATTGGACTTCGTGATTTAGAAAAAGCGGCTAACATGCAACATAAAGAAGCATGTTATGCTTACGGATTAGTAATGTTCGCTTCTCACCAAAGTGAGAACAAGAACATCGGGCTACAACTATTAAACAAAACGTTTCCACAAGTGACGGAGTCGGTAATTGGGGTAAGAAATGAGGTTTTTAGATTGTTACGGGACTGTTGGACATTACGTAACCCTCGTCCCTTTGACGACGTTACAACACGCTGTCTTATCAATGGCCATAACGGTTATGTTCCACAAGACCAAGGATGGGAAGTAATCCTAGTAAAACCAGAATGCATGACTTGTTTCTGGACGTATGAATTACGTGTCTTTATTGCCTTTGCTGAATGACTTGTGTACTAGCTAGAATTATCTTCACAACTATCTTGTATCAAAGTTATTGTGTGCTATATTTCATGCTTTATGTAAAATATGCGGTATTGTAAGTTTGTAAAATATTGTATAAAAGTTTGAACGCGAAATATTATTATAATCAGTTTTTCATATAGAATTGTAGTAGTTGAATTGTATATTAGCTACTAAGTATGAACGTAACGGGTAGGTACTACCCGAATTTAAACTTATAAAACGCTAATATGAAGAAAAAGCTTTTATAAATGAGTTCATATTATGCTACGAAATACTATTAACTACTCTTAATATTCTGTATGATTAACTTGTTCCATTTGACTATTTTGAAGGAAATGGCACCGACTACTCGACACACCGTGAATATGAATGAAGAGGAATTCCGTACTTTTCTAGCTTCAAACATAGCCGCAGTACAGGCTGCGCTACATACCAACAATAACCTTGGATCTAGCAGTACAGGAAATCGTGTAGGATGCACCTACAAAGAATTCACTGCCTGCAAACCTTTGGAATTTGATGGAACCGAAGGACCGATCGGATTGAAACGGTGGACCGAGAAGGTCGAATCGGTGTTTGCCATAAGTAAGTGTACTGAAGAGGACAAAGTGAAGTACGCTACGCATACCTTCACAGGTTCTGCGTTAACATGGTGGAATACCTATCTAGAGCAAGTGGGACAAGACGATGCGTACGCACTACCGTGGTCAGCATTCAAGCACTTGATGAACGAGAAGTACCGTCCCAGAACTGAGGTCAATAAGCTCAAGACAGAACTTAGAGGGTTACGAACCCAAGGATTTGATATTACCACGTACGAAAGACGATTCACAGAATTGTGCCTATTGTGTCCGGGAGCATTCGAAGATGAGGAAGAGAAGATCGACGCGTTTGTGAAAGGATTACCGGAAAGAATCCAAGAAGATATAAGTTCACACGAGCCCGCCTCCATACAACAGGCATGTAGAATGGCTCACAAACTAGTGAACCAGATTGAAGAAAGAATTAAAGAACAGACTGCTGAAGAGGCCAATGTGAAGCAAGTCAAAAGAAAGTGGGAGGAAAACGGTGATAAGAATCACCAATACAACAACAACAGCAATTACAACAATAATCGCAACAATTATCCCAACAATCGCAACATCAATCGCAACTACAACAAACGGCCCAACAACAACAACAACAACAACAACAACAACAACAACAACAACTACAACAATCATCCCAACAACAATAATAACCGCAACAACAACAATAATAAGAAGCAGCTATGCCAAAGGTGTGAAAAGTATCACTCGGGGTTCTGCACCAAATTTTGCAACAAGTGTAAAAGAAATGGTCATAGCGCGGCGAAGTGTGAGGTCTACGTACCAGGGGTTAATAGAACGAAAGGAACAAATGGTGTCGGAACGAGTAATGGCGGAGCAAGTAGTGTCGGAGCAAGTTATGCCAATGTAGTTTGTTATAAATGTGGAAAACCGGGCCACATTATTAGAAATTGCCCGAACCAGGAGAACACGAATGGACAAGGCCGCGGAAGAGTTTTCAATATTAATGCGGCAGAGGCACAGGAAGACCCGGAGCTTGTTACGGGTACGTTTCTTATTGACAATAAATCTGCTTACGTTTTATTTGATTCGGGTGCGGATAGAAGCTATATGAGTAGAGATTTTTGTGCTAAATTAAGTTGTCCATTGACGCCTTTGGATAGTAAATTTTTACTCGAATTAGCAAATGGTAAATTAATTTCAGCAGATAATATATGTCGGAATCGAGAAATTAAACTGGTTAGCGAAACATTTAAGATTGATTTGATACCAGTAGAGTTAGGGAGTTTTGATGTGATAATAGGTATGGACTGGTTGAAAGAAGTGAAAGCAGAGATCGTTTGTTACAAAAATGCAATTCGCATTATACGAGAAAAAGGAAAACCCTTAATGGTGTACGGAGAAAAGGGCAACACGAAGCTACATCTTATTAGTAATTTGAAGGCACAAAAACTAATAAGAAAAGGTTGCTATGCTGTTCTAGCACACGTCGAGAAAGTACAAACTGAAGAAAAGAGCATCAATGATGTTCCCATTGCAAAAGAATTTCCCGATGTATTTCTGAAAGAATTACCGGGATTACCCCCACATCGATCTGTTGAATTTCAAATAGATCTTGTACCAGGAGCTGCACCAATAGCTCGTGCTCCTTACAGACTCGCACCCAGCGAGATGAAAGAACTGCAAAGCCAATTACAAGAACTTTTAGAGCGTGGTTTCATTCGACCAAGCACATCACCGTGGGGAGCTCCTGTTTTGTTTGTCAAGAAGAAAGATGGTACATTCAGGTTGTGTATCGACTACCGAGAGTTGAACAAACTTACCATCAAGAACCGCTACCCACTACCGAGAATCGACGACTTATTTGATCAACTACAAGGCTCATCTGTTTATTCAAAGATTGACTTACGTTCCGGGTATCATCAAATGCGGGTGAAAGAAGATGATATTCCAAAGACTGCTTTCAGAACACGTTACGGTCATTACGAGTTTATGGTCATGCCGTTTGGTTTAACTAATGCACCAGCTGTGTTCATGGACCTTATGAACCGAGTGTGTGGACCACACCTTTAAAAGTTTGTCATTGTTTTCATTGATGACATACTTATTTACTCAAAGAATGACCAAGAACACGGTGAACATTTGAGAAAGGTGTTAGAAGTATTGAGGAAGGAAGAATTGTACGCTAAGTTTTCAAAGTGTGCATTTTGGTTGGAAGAAGTTCAATTCCTCAGTCACATAGTGAACAAAGAAGGTATTAAGGTGGATCCGGCAAAGATAGAAACTGTTGAAAAGTGGGAAACCCCAAAAACTCCGAAACACATACGCCAGTTTTTAGGACTAGCTGGTTACTACAGAAGGTTCATCCAAGATTTTTCCAGAATAGCAAAACCCTTGACTGCATTAACGCATAAAGGGAAGAAATTTGAATGGAATGATGAACAAGAGAAAGCGTTTCAGTTATTGAAGAAAAAGCTAACTACGGCACCTATATTGTCATTGCCTGAAGGGAATGATGATTTTGTGATTTATTGTGACGCATCAAAGCAAGGTCTCTGTTGTGTATTAATGCAACGAACGAAGGTGATTGCTTATGCGTCTAGACAATTGAAGATTCACGAACAAAATTATACGACGCATGATTTGGAATTAGGAGCGGTTGTTTTTGCATTAAAGACTTGGAGGCACTACTTATATGGGGTCAAAAGTATTATATATACCGACCACAAAAGTCTTCAACACATATTTAATCAGAAACAACTGAATATGAGGCAGCGTAGGTGGATTGAATTGTTGAATGATTACGACTTTGAGATTCGTTACCACCCGGGGAAGGCAAATGTGGTAGCCGATGCCTTGAGCAGGAAGGACAGAGAACCCATTCGAGTAAAATCTATGAATATAATGATTCATAATAACCTTACTACTCAAATAAAGGAGGCGCAACAAGGAGTTTTAAAAGAGGGAAATTTAAAGGATGAAATACCCAAAGGATCGGAGAAGCATCTTAATATTCAGGAAGACGGAACCCGGTATAGGGCTGAAAGGATTTGGGTACCAAAATTTGGAAATATGAGAGAAATGGTACTTAGAGAAGCTCATAAAACCAGATACTCAATACATCCTGGAACGGGGAAGATGTACAAGGATCTCAAGAAACATTTTTGGTGGCCGGGTATGAAAGCCGATGTTGCTAAATACGTAGGAGAATGTTTGACGTGTTCTAAGGTCAAAGCTGAGCATCAGAAACCATCAGGTCTACTTCAACAACCCGAAATCCCGGAATGGAAATGGGAAAACATTACCATGGATTTCATCACTAAATTGCCAAGGACTGCAAGTGGTTTTGATACTATTTGGGTAATAGTTGATCGTCTCACCAAATCAGCACACTTCCTGCCAATAAGAGAAGTTGACAAGATGGAGAAGTTAGCACGACTGTATTTGAAGGAAGTCGTCTCCAGACATGGAATACCAATCTCTATTATCTCTGATAGGGATGGCAGATTTATTTCAAGATTCTGGCAGACATTACAGCAAGCATTAGGAACTCGTCTAGACATGAGTACTACCTATCATCCACAAACTGATGGGCAGAGCGAAAGGACGATACAAACGCTTGAAGACATGCTACGAGCATGTGTTATTGATTTCGGAAACAGTTGGGATCGACATCTACCGTTAGCAGAATTTTCCTACAACAACAGCTACCATTCAAGCATTGAGATGGCGCCGTTTGAAGCACTTTATGGTAGAAAGTGCAGGTCTCCGATTTGTTGGAGTGAAGTGGGGGATAGACAGATTACGGGTCCAGAGATTATACAAGAAACTACCGAGAAGATCATCCAAATTCAACAACGGTTGAAAACCGCCCAAAGTCGACAAAAGAGCTACGCCGACATTAAAAGAAAAGATATAGAATTTGAAATTGGAGAGATGGTCATGCTTAAAGTTGCACCTTGGAAAGGCGTTGTTCGATTTGGTAAACGAGGGAAATTAAATCCAAGGTATATTGGACCATTCAAGATTATTGATCGTGTCGGACCAGTAGCTTACCGACTTGAGTTACCTCAACAACTCGCGGCTGTACATAACACTTTCCACTTCTCGAATTTGAAGAAATGTTTTGCTAAAGAAGATCTCACTATTCCGTTAGATGAAATCCAAATCAACGAAAAACTCCAATTCATCGAAGAACCCGTCGAAATAATGGATCGTGAGGTTAAAAGACTTAAGCAAAACAAGATACCAATTGTTAAGGTTCGATGGAATGCTCCTAGAGGACCCAAGTTCACCTGGGAGCGTGAAGATCAGATGAAGAAGAAATACCCGCATCTATTTCCAGAAGATTCGTCAACACCTTCAACAGCTTAAAATTTCGGGACGAAATTTATTTAACGGGTAGGTACTGTAGTGACCCGAACTTTTCCATGTTTATATATATTAATTGAGTTTGATATTTACATGATTAAATGTTTCCAACATGTTAAGCAATCAAACTTGTTAAGACTTGATTAATTGAAATATGTTTCATATAGACAATTGACCACCCAAGTTGACCGGTGATTCACGAACGTTAAAACTTGTAAAAACTATACGATGACATATATATGGTTATATATATAGTTAACATGTTTTTATTATAAGTATGTATCTCATTAGGTATTTTAACAATGAGTTATATACATAAAAATGAGACTATTAATTTAAGAAACTCGAAAACGATATATATAACGATTATCGTTATAACAACGTCTTACTAGGTACATATGAATCATATTAAGATATTGATACACTTGGTTAATTATGTTAAATGATAAGTAAATATATTATTAAGTGTATTAACAATGAAATACATATGTAAAAATAAGACTACTAACTTAATGATTTCGAAACGAGACATATATGTAACGATTATCGTTGTAACGACATTTAACTGTATATACATCATACTGAGATATATTATATATCATAATATCATGAAAATATAACAATTTAACATCTCATTTGTTATAATAAACAATGGGTTAACAACATTCAACAAGATCGTTAACCTAAAGGTTTCAAAACAACATTTACATGTAACGACTAACGATGACTTAACGACTCAGTTAAAATGTATATACATGTAGTGTTTTAATATGTATTCATACATTTTTGAAAGACTTCAAGACACTTATCAAAATACTTCTACTTAACAAAAATGCTTACAATTACATCCTCGTTCAGTTTCATCAACAATTCTACTCGTATGCACCCGTATTCGTACTCGTACAATACACAGCTTTTAGATGTATGTACTATTGGTATATACACTCCAATGATCAGCTCTTATCAGCCCATGTGAGTCACCTAACACATGTGGGAACCATCATTTGGCAACTAGCATGAAATATCTCATAAAATTACAAAAATATGAGTAATCATTCATGACTTATTTACATGAAAACAAAATTACAT
The DNA here is from genome assembly GCF_046630445.1 of Rutidosis leptorrhynchoides. NCBI lineage: Eukaryota > Viridiplantae > Streptophyta > Magnoliopsida > Asterales > Asteraceae > Rutidosis > Rutidosis leptorrhynchoides. The sequence continues at coordinate 280,759,019 of NC_092342.1, forward strand.
ATCCTTTATATCTAATCCATACACCAACGACCAAAAACACCTACAAACACTTTCATTCTTCAATTTTCTTCATCTAATTAATCTCTCTCAAGTTCTATCTTCAAGTTCTAAGTGTTCTTCATAAATTCCAAAAGTTCTAGTTTCAAAAAAATCTAGAATACTTTCAAGTTTGCTAGCTCACTTCCAATCTTGTAAGGTGATCATACAACCTCAAGAAATCTTTGTTTCTTACAGTAGGTTATCATTCTAATACAAGGTAATAATCATATTCAAACTTTGGTTCAATTTCTATAACTATAACAATCTTATTTCAAGTGATGATCTTACTTGAACTTGTTTTCGTGTCATGATTCTGCTTCAAGAACTTCGAGCCATCCAAGGATCCATTGAAGCTAGATCCACTTTTCTCTTTTCCAGTAGGTTTATCCAAGGAACTTAAGGTAGTAATGATGTTCATCACATCATTCGATTCATACATATAAAGCTATCTTATTCGAAGGTTTAAACTTGTAATCACTAGAACATAGTTTAGTTAATTCTAAACTTGTTCGCAAATAAAAGTTAATCCTTCTAACTTGACTTTTAAAATCAACTAAACACATGTTCTATATCTATATGATATGCTAACTTAATGATTTAAAGCCTGGAAACACGAAAAACACCGTAAAACCGGATTTACGCCGTCGTAGTAACACCGCGGGCTGTTTTGGGTTAGTTAATTAAAAACTATGATAAACTTTGATTTAAAAGTTGTTATTCTGGGAAAATGATTTTTATTATGAACATGAAACTATATCAAAAAATTATGGTTAAACTCAAAGTGAAAGTATGTTTTCTAAAATGGTCATCTAGACGTCGTTCTTTCGACTGAAATGACTACCTTTACAAAAACGAATTGTAACTTATTTTTCAGACTATAAACCTATACTTTTTCTGTTTAGATTCATAAAATAGAGTTTAATATGAAACCATAGCAATTTGATTCACTCAAAACGGATTTAAAATGAAGAAGTTATGGGTAAAACAAGATTGGATAATTTTTCTCATTTTAGCTACGTGAAAATTGGTAACAAATCTATTCCAACCATAACTTAATCAACTTGTATTGTATATTATGTAATCTTGAGATACCATAGACACGTATACAATGTTTCGACCTATCATGTCGACACATCTATATATATTTCGGAACAACCATAGACACTCTATATGTGAATGTTGGAGTTAGCTATACAGGGTTGAGGTTGATTCCAAAATATATATAGTTTGAGTTGTGATCAATACTGAGATTCGTATACACTGGGTCGTGGATTGATTCAAGATAATATTTATCGATTTATTTCTGTACATCTAATTGTGGACAACTAGTTGTAGGTTACTAACGAGGATAGCTGACTTAATAAACTTAAAACATCAAAATATATTAAAAGTGTTGTAAATATATTGTGAACATACTTTGATATATATGTATATATTGTTATAGGTTCGTGAATCAACCAGTGGCCAAGTCTTACTTCCCGACGAAGTAAAAATCTGTGAAAGTGAGTTATAGTCCCACTTTTAAAATCTAATATTTTTGGGATGAGAATACATGCAGGTTTTATAAATGATTTACAAAATAGACACAAGTACGTGAAACTACATTCTATGGTTGAATTATCGAAATCGAATATGCCCCTTTTTATTAAGTCTGGTAATCTAAGAATTAGGGAACAGACACCCTAATTGACGCGAATCCTAAAGATAGATCTATTGGGCCTAACAAACCCCATCCAAAGTACCGAATGCTTTAGTACTTCGAAATTTATATCATATCTGAAGGGTGTCCCGGAATGATGGGGATATTCTTATATATGCATCTTGTTAATGTCGGTTACCAGGTGTTCACCATATGAATGACTTTTATCTCTATGTATGGGATGTGTATTGAAATATGAAATCTTGTGGTCTATTATTATGATTTGATATATATAGGTTAAACCTATAACTCACCAACATTTTTGTTGACGTTTTAAGTATGTTTATTCTCAGGTGATTATTAAGAGCTTCCGTTGTCGCATACTTAAATAAGGACGAGATTTGGAATCCATGTTTGTATGATATCGTGTAAAAACTGCATTCAAGAAACTTATTTTGTTGTAACATATTTGTATTGTAAACCATTATGTAATGGTCGTGTGTAAACAGGATATTTTAGATTATCATTATTTGATAATCTACGTAAAGCTTTTTAAACCTTTATTGATGAAATAAAGGTTATGGTTTAAAATGAATGCAGTCTTTGAAAAATGTCTCATATAGAGGTCAAAACCTCGCAACGAAATCAATTAATATGGAACGTTTTTAATCAATAAGAACGGGACATTTCAACATGAGTGGCTCTGATACCATTCTGTAACACCCCAGCTTAACATGACCACAATATTGTCCGCTTTGCTCGTCAAATACGCCCGTTATCTCTCAACGAGATTCACCACATTACCACCTCGGTGGTAATTCAAATCCGAAACCATAAGTACAAGTTAACCGAAATTGTACTCTACCACAGATCGACCAAATCTAGGTCTCGACACTAATTCCGGATCTACTATGAGCATTTTCCAACATCTCACACTAAAACCTCCACGTGCGGGAGTGTAACTCCCCCACTTGGAACTACGTTCCATAACCGCATCGCCGTGGCAACATCATCCGCGATAATTACCACTCTCTGACATACGTGACCAATCTCTCCATCGGTCATAACACTCGATTATCATGAATTCATTTCACACACTAGAAATTGACGCACACCGTCACCCGTTGGCTTTATTTAAACAAAGACACAAAACCAACACAACACGCACCTTGTACAACCTTACAATGCTACTGAAAGGTAGATCTTTCTACAATTGGGTTCACACGACCCATCACCACATCTTGCTCCAATTTTGAGCACACAAAGGATTTTAACCAATCCTTAAACACTTCGATCGAAAAGTGTACCACAATTACACAAACTCTACTCTCGCAATCATCCAATTGCTATAGTTTGTCAAATTTCCCACCTAGTCACTCATGTACCGAAGGGTTTCTCCCCGGTACCCTAAGTACAATGTGACCGCAACACCATCGGAGTCGAACACCACGCTCGTAGGTATGAAAGGGGCACCTATCTTTGCGTTACGTAGACTCCATTACCACATTTATCGAGATCCAAAACACTCGATCTCAAGGGTTCTATCCACCCGACGAACCTCATGGTTCATCAACTTCAACACGAGAGTGAACACGCTCTGACATCCGAACACCAAAGCCCATTCCCATGGCTTGGTAGAAATATTTTCCAAACACTAAGGAATGCTTGGTTGCACCAAGTCTTACGCCCTTCATCCGACAATCAAACGTCACCATAGGGTAATTCCATTAGGAACGTCACCCATAACAATAATATGCACAACACAATGCATCCAACAAACCCGAACGCATCGGCACATAAATAAATATTCAAAGGACATATTTATTAAAACGAAACTTACCTTAACGACTCCTTGTGGCATTCGCCGCCGCCAACTCAGGACAATCCGGCTTGCGATGTCCCTCCTTATGACAATAGTAGCACATCCCGTCATCACTTCTTGGCATTGTACACTCCCATAACTTGTGGCCCCTAACACTACAATTGAAACATCTAGGTGCACGAGAATCCATCGTGCCTTTACCCCCATTACCCGTACTCGCACTTGCACCCTTATTTTTCTTACTTGGGGCACCGTACGAATCAACTCTTCTCTTACTTGAAGGCTCACACATCTTTGATCGCGAATACCATTCGAAACCCCTAGCCACCACGAATAACTCTGCAAACGAATTCGCTTGACCACTGCTAATTTTATTCTTCAAGTCATCATTCAGGGTTCGATAGAAATCTTCCATCAACATACGATCATTTCCCATATACTCCGGGCAAAAATGAGCCTTCGCCATAAAGGTCGTCTTGAGAGTATTCAAGTCCATAGATCCTTGTCGCAAATTTCGTAACTCATCACGCAATTCCATCAAGTCGGCTCCAGTTCGGAACTTCTCGAAGAATTCCTCCTTAAATTCGTCCCACGATAACGCCATAAACGGCTCACCACCGACAAGATCAATCTTACCATCCAACCAATCCTTCGTCCTACCCCGCAACAAGCTAGTAGCGAGTCTTGTCATCTTCTCGGGAGGGCAATCAATAGTACGAAAACACCCTTCGACATCCGAGATCCATGTTGTACTTACTAAAGGATCCGATTTTCCTTCATACATCGGGGGTTTAGTCCTCATGAAGTTCTTATGACAACGCTCCATTTCACCCCTACTTTGAATTTCAAAATACTTCCTATCCATTTCTTCTCAAAACCCTCCCATTTGCTCCACAACGGCGGCCGCAACTCTAGCGTTAAACTCATCGTCATTCGTCTCGATCTCGTTTCGCGTCGTCATTCTAAAGAATGCAAACGATTAGTCCACGAACGTATAAACCACACGCACAACACCGCCCCATCTTGCTAAACACTCATCGTACATCACTTGTTAGACACAATTTGCACCCATAATAAGGTTTGCAAATCCTTATTAAGCACACACGCCGTATCGACTCGTTAGTACAACGACCGCCTCGCTTGATGATATAATCCAACACAACCAAAAATTCTACGCGTTAAAAACACACGCAAGAATTACATCACAACGCAAGCCAAAATCCTAGTTAGTTCACCTACACGCCAAGGCACTAACCAAGTTCCCGTCCGACCCGTTCACCTACAAGTCCCGCAACAATAAGCACACACAAAAGCCTAAGTCTAGGCACCTATCTCAAGTCGCCTAAATCCCTTAGACCATGCTCTGATACCACTTGAAACAACCCAACCCGTATTTACACCGGCCCGTAATTTTTTTCGTTAATACGTTAATATTTAGGTCCCAATTATGTTTCTGAAACATCTTTAACACAAATGACGAGTTCAATAAACTTTTAAAACATTAAATACATAGTTTAAATATTCAAAAGGGCGAACACGACCCGACTATTTTAATTTCCAACAAAGCCGAGCATGGTGATTGGGACTATGCTACCCAATCCTAATCGAGTCCAAGAACAAGATCTTCTAGAGCAACCTAGCCAAGATCTCTAATCCCCATGCTTACCCGAGCTGCCAATCATGCGGACTTATAAAAATAGCAACAACGAGAGGGTAAGCTAATGCTTAGTGAATGTAAAGATACTATACACATACATATGCATAAAATGGCTACGCATCACCAAGCATCAAGATAAACACATACCGGCTCCGCATGGTAAACAAACTACAAAAGAGCACATACACAAAGTAGCTACATGCTACGTAATCACCAATCTAACTCCATAAGATGCTACAACACAACGATAAGTATATACACGTATACAATAAATATAATCAACAACAACAAATAAGGTTAACCCCTTAACCCAAACCACATTAAGGTTGGCCGAACTACCCGGACCTTAGTGAATTCGCAGTACCCGAGATTCACCTCCTTCACCACTTCAACAACCGAGGTTGGCCGAACTACCCGAGCCTTAGTGAATTCGCACAACCCGAAATTCACCACCTCATCACCAAGATGACCGAACTACCCGAGTCATCATGAATCCGCGCTAACCGAGATTCATTTCCTCAACAACAAATACTAGCAATCCATCGCCAAAAGGGTTATCCAAAATGCTAGCCAAATCACCACACCAAGGGTAAAACCCAAAACGCATAAGTGTATCACATGGACCCGAAGCACAAGAGGAGTCCATTCACCCACACCAACATAGAGTAAACCCAAGCAAGGGTCACTCTACACACACGCACCTATTTTACACATACACATGTGCATAGTAAATTTACACTCACCTTAAACGCCTCAATGAAGTGCAATCCAATCCCGCAACTTGCCAATGGAATGTACCTATTCCATTTATCACATAAATAAACAACACAATTAGGGTGGATTACAAACCAACCAATTTCGACGACTAGTGTAAATTTCGACCCAATTGCACTTCCAAGTTCAAACCGCGCCCAAACTAACCAATAATCAGTAACACGAGTGAAAATGGTCCTAATACGCTAATTAAACCCAATCATAAGTGTTAAACACCAATCTTGCCCAAATTGACACCTAAACTCTAATTTTGACCCATTTCAAAATTAGTCAACCCAAATACACCCAAATGGTTTCCAATACTTCCATAATCACTAACATAGTGATTATACACCATTTACAAGCCTTAAACACGGTTAAATCATCAACCAACCCAAAACCCGCCAAATATCAAAATAACAAGTTTCCATAAACCCTCTTCATCATCTAAATGGGTTTTACAACTAACAATCTCAAAATCCTAACATTGAATCTCAAATAAAACAATGAAACTCGAAGTTAGAACTTACCAATACCGCCAAAATGATGCCGTTGACGAGTAGAACAACTTATATACTTGAGGTTTGACCCGGAACACCCTTCTTCTTCTTCTCCAAATGGAGCTCTCTCTCTAAACTCACTCTTCTCTCTCTAGGATTTGAAGATGAGAGTGTTTGTGTGTGAAAATGAGATAAGATAAGCCTTGGAACTGATTTGGGATATAAAACCTGTCCATAAGTAAAAGTGTGACTACCCGAAAATTTCCGACCAAATTTAAACTTAATCTTTATATAATTCCGACTTGATAAGCAATGAATTTTTAATAAATCTTGAACCTCCAGAAAGAGTTTTACACAAGATTTTGTTCACCCTTTTATTCCGACGATTCACGAACGTCATAACTTGATTTAATTGTTTAATTGTTTAATTATTGTGTATATATATGGATTTATATATATTTAACTTGAAAATATGATAATTAAATATCTCATTAAGTATATTAACAAAGTATTGTATATATATTTTCATACTACTAATTTAAAGAGTTTTTGAACAATATATATGTTACTATTTAAACGACGTAATTAACTTATGTTAAAATGTATTTACATATAATGTATTACGAGTGTAAATACATCCTTACAAGTATTGAATACACTTTATAATATACCAATACATATAAAGGATAGCTATACTCGTATTTCTGTTCAATTTTCTCAAGAATTCTACTCGCATTCATACGGTATTTTTACCCATATTATACACAGCTTCTAAAAGTATTTACTATTGGTATATACCAATAGAAGTCTGCAATTATTTGTGTAATATGTCATCCATGACCTAATCAATTTAATATGTCATCCATGACTTAATACATTTTAACTTATCTTAGATATTTTCACTAAAAGCCAAATTTTCAAGCCTATAAATAAGCACCATTTCTAACTCATTTTTACACATTCATTTTCCAAATTTTACTTTCAATTTTCACACACACTTGCAAGAACTCTCTCAAGTTTTGTTCTACTACTTCTTTCTAGCAACTTTACATTCTAAACTTGAGGTAAAAACTCTACTTCAACTCTTGTTCAATTCATATGTTTATAGCTATCTATATAAGAGTTTATAAACTAGAACATAGTTTAGTTGATTCTAAACTTGTTTTAAAAACTAATCTAATCTTTCTAAATTAACTCTAATAACACTTATTTATATGTATTATGATGTTATATTAAGTTAATATAAGAACTTATAACTTGTACATATGAAGAACACCTTGAAACTTAACATATATCCTTTAATCTCCATTGAGTAAAAAGCGGGCTGTTTTGGGTTGGGAATTAAAAACCTATCTTAGACTTTGAGTTTGAGGCTAAGACTTTGGAAATATGTTAATATATATAAATAAGACTTCCAGTATTTGTTTCATAATTTTAGACAAAGTGGAAGTATTTTATCAAAAATCATATATTGGGTGGATGCCGGGATTTTTCCAAATCTGTCCACCGACACAAAAAGAGGGTAAAGCTCTAACAATTACTACTTGGGATGAACTTTTCGAATTGGTTTTGTAAAATTGACTTCTTAAGGAATCCATAGCAATTTGATTCACTTTAAACGGAGTTGTAATGAATATTTGGCGAGCAAAACAAAACCTGCTAAAATTAACGTGGTATGGATGAAATTTATATTATAAAAACTATATTAACCATATCCTTGTTAACTTTTCCTATATCCTATATATATTTGGACATGTTATCATTAGTATAACAAAATATTATAATCTTGATTAATTTCGAGATTGTATATATATAATAATCTTGGTACGTTCCATGATAATACGTGGACAATACGTTTTGATAAATCCTAAGACAATACGTACACAATACGTCTTAGTTAATTCTAAGACAATACGTATACAATACATCTTTGGATTGATGCAAGACAATACGTACACAATACGCCGTGGGGTAATTCTAAGATTATATATATATATATATATATATATATATATATATATATATATATATATATATATATATATATATATATATATATGTACATATGTATATATATATATATATATGTATATATATATATATATATATATATATATATATATACACCGATTATTGGACTGTTGGACTGTTGGACTTTTCGGACTATTTTGGACTACTAAACTTGACAACTTAAATAATCACATGTGATTAAAAATATAAACTTAAATAATCACATGTGATTGAAAATATAAATAATCACATGTGATTGAAAATATAAACTTAAATAATCACATGTGATTAAAAATATAAATAATCACATGTGATTGAAAATATAAACTTAAACACATGTGATTGAATATATGATATGAACTTGCTATATTAATTTTGTTCACATGTATTTTTATCTGAATCGTTATTATTATTATAGGTTCGTGAATCCAAGGACGACGACCATATTTTTAATAAGTTAAAAACTTATTATTAATATACTTTTACTACCGTGAGTATATAGTCCCATTTTTAAACTCTAAAAATATTTTGGGAAGAGAATACATGCATTTTATGTTTTACGCCATAGACACAAGTACTTAAAATATATTCTACGTTGAGTTGTACCACTTTGCATATCTTCCCTAATAGCTTGGTAACTAATATTTACATGTTGTAAGAACATGTATACGCGAATCCTATTGATAGATCTATCGGGTTTGACAACCCCAACCGGGCTAGTCGCTCTAGTATCGTAAACGGTTGCATAGTACTTCGTTTTTACTACACTTGGTACAGTGTAGGGAGATTTCATAATAAAGGGAATATGCCACATTAATGGTTACGTATGGTTACCGAAGCGCTCAACAACTTATAGAATACTTTTATACACTTGCGAGTGTACATATATTTATAACTATGAAAATCTTGTGGTCTATATTTATATCAATGCTAAACCTATATATCTCACCAACCTTTGTGTTGACTGTTTAAGCATGTTTATTCTCAGGTCCTTAAGAAAGTCTTCCGCTGTTGCATTATCTGAGCAAACTGTGCATGGAGTCTCATGCTTTTGTTTAAATGAAGTGTTGCATTCAATAAAACCTTTGTCATGTATTATATTCGATTGTTATGTCACGTGTGTAGTATTTGGAAACCGATGTATCATGGGGATTATTTATTAAATAATCGCCCACTTTTTTAAAACATGCATTATGTATAATAATGGTGTGCTTTTTATGAAATGAATGCAATATTTTTCTAAAACGTATCATATAGAGGTCAAATACCTCGCTATGGGACCAATGAATAACGTACTGCGTTTATAGTAATATGGACGGGTCATTTCAGTTGGTATCAGAGCGGTGGTCTTAGCGAACCAGGTCTGCATTAGTGTGTCTAACTGATAAGTCGTTAGGATGTATTAGTGAGTCTGGACTTCGACCGTGTCTGCATGTCAAAAGTCTTGCTTATCATTTGGGTCAAAAATTACCTACTAATTATCCTTAGGAAATTACCTGCTTATCATTCTTAGTCTAGACACGTCTTGCTGCATTGATTGCATGAATAGTGTATAGACAAAATTCATATTTTAGCGTATCTGCTAAATCATATCTTATCGTATCTATTACCGTAAACTTTGCCTGACATATTCCGTAAATTCCTCCGTAATCTATGAAATCTTTTGATCTATATATATAGATATTCTATGTAGTTAGAATACCACCCGATAGCCGAAAAATCATTTTGTATCGAAAAATCCTTTATCAAATCGTACGAAATGGAATTCGTCATCAGTTCAAGTTCCTCGGATTCCGAAATGGAATCCCACTCAAGCTCCGAAAGTAGTGTGACTGGAATGGATCAACCAATCAGCCATCATCTATTCTGGATGAATTGGGGATGGGTTCGTAGCCTCCTTAATCATTGGAGACAAGAAGAAGGCGATCCTTTCCATCCACCACATTGCCCTTTTGGCGAAGAACCTGAAGCACTTACCGGCGAACCTGTCCGAAACACCATTTTCTCTCTCATTTCCAGAGTATCTCGTCACAATTATATACTACACCAAATTCTAGATCTTATTTATCCGCTCGCCCGAACCGACAATCACCCCGGTGTAATAGAAGAAGTCAACGAGCTTCGCGCTCGGGTAGTGGCTTTGGAGAATATGGTGCAAAGGTTACAAACACCAGCAGCAGCACCAGCAACATATCCAGTACCACCATCAACAACATCAACAGTACCATTACCACCACCAACAACAACCGCATCGCTAACCTCAACTTCACAATCTGTCCCATGAGCATCGACGTCATACGCCCTATAGATACTAAGGAATACCACAATGATGAAGTATTGATTCATAACTTCATTGGGAAAACATTCTACGATGATTATGTAATTTTTAAAGTTTAGAAATTATCTATCATAGCCTTAACCATAAATCAAATGAGTTTAATTTAATATTAACTCATTAAATCTATATTACATCTGAAGAAATATACACATATATTTCCATAAAGACTGTAATAAAATTCTTTTGTACAAAATATTAATTGTGACATTTTTTTAACGGGTAGGTAATACCCGAGAGATATATAAATTCACAATTAATATGTTACATTCTTCGAATCTGATTCAGCAAATTATCCATTATACTCCCAACTTTCACAACAATATACATTCTTTTATAGAAATCAAAACAACCATACTCATTCAAAAATCTAATTACATATTCTGATTTTGAAATCGCCGAATTCAATTCAAGATATAACCGGTATCATCACTCTTAGATTCTTACATCTTTCAAAGCTATACTTTGACTTCAAAACTGTGTTAGAACATCGTATGTATATTAACGATTATAATCTGTGTTCAAGCCCTTCGAAATACCTGAAGACACTTCAAATAATGAACAAGCGAGATGATGATCCAACCACATGTTATCCACAGTTACGTACCTGAAAAACTCTTGAAACCAAAGTCATAATTTAACATGTATCCATGTCAGACCTTTTGGCATTTACTAGCTAAAATAACTTTTCAATCCCTTCTAAAAATAGACGGTTTTGTCACAGCTCCAGCAAACCAACTTCAATTGTTCATTCGAATAAGCCTTATTATAATGATTACCCCTTCATCATTATTACCAGGGAACCTTTCATATCTCGCTACATTAGCAGTAAACTTATTAACAACTTCATTGATCTTTGACTTTCCAAAAAATCTTTATATTTATCAAAACCCCTTCATTTACTCATCTGCATCTTGTAACGAGAATTGCCATACGAATCATCGGAAATTAGCAATCAGTATTTTGAAATCTCGCAGCATGTCTACGCCAACAATTATATGTGTCTATCTTCTGGACATATATACTTTGAATGTGAAGTTTCTGAAAAACACCCTAAACTGCGAACTAGTTCTCGAAATGCTGATGAAGCAGCAAAAACTATAATCGACCTTAATAGTAAAAAGTTTGATGATAAAGAGTAGTGTGTTGGCAAAGCTCAGAAAAAGAGAAGATTTGGTACTGAAAAATACGGATTGAGCAAACCATGAAGAAGGCTGTGGATAAATCACAAGGACGAAATCTACCTTCAAAGAATCCAAATGATTCCTTGTCTGCTGAAATCATTATCGAATACCTTGCTCCTGACTCTAAACCCTTACGGACAATATTCTTCATCATCCTCTGATATTAGAAATTCTAAGATATCATCGTATCTTTCATTATAAATATCCTCCATATTTCTGAAGATATTTCAATAATTATTCTTATCTGAAATCATTTACCTCTTCGCGTTATCTATATTACATCATAAAAGAAACTATTTTAGTTTCTAAATTCTGAAACTTTCGAATTTAAAATAGGAATATTTTTGAAGTAGTGTTGGGAACTGAAGCATGAACTAGTATAATATAATGACACTTGATCAACGTGATTATATTACAGTAAGTCATGCTGAGTTTCTAAATGGAACGTGATGATTTACAGATCATAACGTCATCATGTGCTATGTTACACGACTCTTGTATTCTCTTTAACCTCTAAAATATCAAGAAAATATTTCTTGATGATTCGTCCTTTTCTGAGGTATTATAGTAATTTGACAAGTCAAGATCGTGCCATTACAATTTCCTTCTTAGAACATTAACAATGTTCATTCAGAAATTCATATATGCGAATTCTGGACCATTACAAGCGGTGCTTAATCGCAAGAAGAAGAAACAAAAGGACAAAACTCCGAAATAGAAATTGGGGTATAAATCGCAGCAAATAAAAGAGAGCATTAATTGGGGATGACAATGATTATAGAAGACAGAAGCAGGGACATCGAAATATAAGGGAAGATATAAAACCCAACAACAACCCAGAAACTATAAACCGTATATATCGATGCATATAGCAATATAAAGACACGGGAGAACTAAAAACACTATAAAACCAAGAGTATAGTAGAAGTAAATAGATTCTTCCGGAGGTAGATGAAAAAGAAGAACGACAGATATGAAAGTGAGGAGTATATCGAGAATCAGCACTGGATGAAGAATATTGATGAATAATTTTAAAGTAAGAATTGAGGGAGAAAGAATAGAATGTGTGAATTAAAAGGAAACGAAGGAGGTGGATTTATAGTGAAATATCCGACAGAAAAATCGAGATGAATCATCACATTAAATCGAAGAGGATCATAATTTCCTTAATCACCGAAGAATCAAATCCTATATAGATTACAAAGATTTTTTTTTAATCCGGAGATCAACCGTGATGACGTCAAAAGATAAGACGAATCCCTATTTTCTCATTTCACTCTTTTACGATAGCTTCACTCATACGTTTCGAGTAACCGAATTATTTTATCCATATTTTTCAATCATGATAAAACCCTATGAATCAACTTATATTCGTCATAATAACATTCTTATTGTTAGCCATGACGACCTCGATCAAATTTCGGGACGAAATTTCTTTAAAGGGTAGGTACTGTGACGACCCGGAAATTTCCGACCAAATTTAAACTTAATCTTTATATAATTCCGACTTGATAAGCAATAAATTTTTAATAAATCTTGAACCTCCGGAAAGAGTTTTACACAAGCTTTTGTTCACCCTTTTATTTCGACGATTCACGAACGTCATAACTTGATTTAATTGTTTAATTGTTTAATTATTGTGTATATATACGGATTTATATATATTTAACTTGAAAATATGATAGTTAAATATCTCATTAAGTATATTAACAAAGTATTGTATATATATTTTCATACTACTAATTTAAAGAGTTTTTGAACAATATATATGTTACTATTTAAACGACGTAATTAACTTATGTTAAAATGTATTAACATATAATGTATTACGAGTGTAAATACATCCTTACAAGTATTGAATACACTTTATAATATACCAATACATATAAAGGATAGCTATACTCGTATTTCTGCTCAATTTTCTCAAGAATTCTACTCGCATTCATACGGTATTTTTACCGGTATTATACACAGCTTCTAGAAGTATTTACTATTGGTATATACCAATAGAAATCTGCAAATATTTGTGTAATATGTCATCCATGACCTAATCAATTTAATATGTCATCCATGACTTAATACATTTTAACTTATCTTAGATATTTTCACTAAAAGCCAAATTTTCAAGCCTATAAATAAGCACCATTTCTAACTCATTTTTACACATTCATTTTCCAAATTTTACTTCTAATTTTCACACACACTTGGAAGAATTCTCTCAATTTTTGTTCTACTACTTCTTTCCAGCAACTTTACATTCTAAACTTGAGGTAAAAACTCTACTTCAACTCTTGTTCAATTCATATGTTTATAGCTATCTATATAAGAGTTTATAAACTAGAACATAGTTTAGTTGATTCTAAACTTGTTTGAAAAACTAATCTAATCTTTCTAACTTAACTCTAATAACACTTATTTATATGTATTATGATGTTATATTAAGTTAATATAAGAACTTATAACTTGTACATATGAAGAACACCTTGAAAGTTAACATATATCCTTTAATCTCCATTGAGTAAAAAGCGGGCTGTTTTGGGTTGGGAATTAAAAACCTATCTTAGACTTTGAGTTTGAGGCTAAGACTTTGGAAATATGTTAATATATATAAATAAGACTTCCAGTATTTGTTTCATAATTTTAGACAAAGTGGAAGTATTTTATCAAAAATCATATATTGGGTGGATGCCGGGATTTTTCCAAATCTGTCCACCGACACAAAAAGAGGGTAAAGCTCTAAAAATTACTACTTGGAATGAACTTTTCGAATTGGTTTTGTAAAATTGACTTCTTAAGGAATCCATAGCAATTTGATTCACTTTAAACGGAGTTGTAATGAATATTTGGGGAGCAAAAGAAAACCTGCTAAAATTAACGTGGTATGGACGAAATTTATATTATAAAAACTATATTAACCATATCCTTGTTAACTTTTCCTATATCCTATATATATTTAGACATGTTATCATTATTATAACAAAATATTATAATCTTGATTAATTTCGAGATTGTATATATATAATAATCTTGGTACACAATACGTTTTGATAAATCCTAAGACAATAAGTACATAATACGTCTTAGTTAATTCTAAGACAATACGTATACAATACGACTCTGGATTGACGCAAGACAATACATACACAATACGCCGTGGGGTAATTCTAAGATTATATATATATATATATATATATATATATATATATATATATATATATATATATATATACCGATTATTGGACTGTTGGACTGTTGGGACTATTTTGGACTACTAAACTTGACAATTTAAATAATTACATGTGATTGAAAATATAAACTTAAATAATCACATGTGATTGAAAATATAAATAATCACATGTGATTGAAAATATAAACTTAAATAATCACATGTGATTGAAAATATAAATAATCACATGTGATTGAAAATATAAACTTAAACAATCACATGTGATTGAATATATGATATGAACTTGCTATATTAATTTTGTTCACACGTATTTTTATCTGAATCGTTATTATTATTATAGGTTCGTGAATCCAAGGACGACGACCATATTTTTAATAAGTTAAAAACTTATTATTAATATACTTTTACTACCGTGAGTATATAGTCCCATTTTTAAACTCTAAAAATATTTTGGGATGAGAATACATGCATTTTATGTTTTACGCCATAGACACAAGTACTTAAAATATATTCTATGTTGAGTTGTACCACTTTGCATATCTTCCCTAATAGCTTGGTAACTAATATTTACATGTTGTAAGAACATGTATACGCGAATCCTATTGATAGATCTATCGGGTTTGACAACCCCAACCGGGCTAGTCGTTCTAGTATCGTAAACGGTTGCATAGTACTTCGTTTTTACTACACTTGGTACAGTGTAGGGAGATTTCATAATAAAGGGAATATGCACATTAATGGTTAAGTATGGTTACCGAAGCGCTCAACAACTTATAGAATACTTTTATACACTTGCGAGTGTACATATATTTATAACTATGAAAATCTTGTGGTCTATATTTATATCGATGCTAAACCTATATATCTCACCAACCTTTGTGTTGACTGTTTAAGCATGTTTATTCTCAGGTCCTTAAGAAAGTCTTCCGCTGTTGCATTATCTGAGCAAGCTGTGCATGGAGTCTCATGCTTTTGTTTAAATGAAGTGTTGCATTCAATAAAATCTTTGTCATGTATTATATTCGATTGTTATGTCACGTGTGTAGTATTTGGAAACCGATGTATCATGGGGATTATTTATTAAATAATCGCCCACTTATTTAAAACATGCATTATGTATAATAATGGTGTGCTTTTTATGAAATGAATGCAATATTTTTCTAAAACGTATCATATAGAGGTCAAATACCTCGCTATGGGACCAATGAATAACGTACTGCGTTTATAGTAATAACGGGTCATTTCAGAAATTACCAAAACACCCTCAAAAGATTCCATTAAAATGGGTTAAATGTCATTACAACGACAATTGTCGCGTTTCGCGACACTACGTCGCGTTTCGCGACACCAGGACGCGATACACAGCATTCAAACGCGACAAAAGAGACAGAAGTCATCATCAGAAGTTATCGCATTTTGACCATATTTGTCACGGATCGCGACACACCAGAACGCGACAAACCCCCTTCAAACTCGACAGTTTACCTGATGTACTCTAATTTCACTTTTAAAACATCCCAAAGTCCAACGTTGTCAACTCATTACATCCAAACTATCAAATACTCATTCTTAGACTCCATAGGACGCCACAAGCATCATGTTTAGAAAAACGGGGTGTTACAACTCTCCCCCACTTAAATTCGATCACGTCCTCGTGATTCTAGTCACTTAACCGTCCGGACCCACACTCTATGGTCCTTGAACAAACATTTCGATCCGACTTCTACCAACCCAACCCGAAGATTAATCCATTAACTAAATACATACTTGCACGTATTCCGAGACATAAATCACACACAACATCCGAAGTCTATAACGGTCACCTAGAATACACAGGATCACCTTGTATTCTTCTAACTTCTATAGGTAATTCTTCTCAAAGAGTCACCTTTAACCACTAAATCGTCACCCCGCGATTTATTAAAATCCACAAATCCGAGCACAAGAACTTGCTCAATCCCTCGCATCAGGAAAGCTCAACCAATCTCGTACCGAGATATCAACTCCAAGCGTACCCATACCAAGTACATTGCTAGTAACAACCACGTACCAAAATAAAGTCAACCATCTAACCGATGAAGACCGAATAGAAATGAATCCTTACAGATAACACATCCCACTTAACAACCCTTGTAGTGCGCAAACACGTCTATTACCCAACTACCGTAACATCATAAGCAAACGGCTAAACCGATAGCGCCCAAAACGACTATAGCAACGCAGATCCCAAGGTGTAAAAAATCGACTATTGTCACACCCGTAACAACATGTGAGCGAAACACGGCTATCGCATCACTAATCACACAACATGGTCCTCACGACCCCACCATTGGTGTATAAAACAACCAATAGTTCACAATACTAACCACACCAACATGGCCGAAACAACCCGAGCCTAAACACATATGGAGGATGGTCAAAACAACCCAAACCTTAGTGAATTCACAACAACCCAAAATTCACCAACCCAATCCATATTTCCCACAATGAAATGACCGCACAACCCGAGTCATCGTGAATACGCGCAAACTGATATTCACTACCTCCACCACATAGTATAACCGAGGATGGCCGTGCAACCCGAACCTTAGTGAATCCGAACTACCCGACATTCACTACCTCAAACTACGAGTCCAACCAACAGGGACAATCGTACTACCTGAAATATTGTGAATATGAACAACCCGATATTCACGTCCCACAACACAACACATGAATGGTACTCCCATTCCGATTATGTTATACCATGCCGGTACAACACTACTCCCAAGGTGAAGTTAGCGGACCGAGTCAACGGCCATAACCCACCAATCACATACGCTCTTTTGGCCTCAATCAACGAGTAGTGTAACATCGCGCACTGCTACACCATAGTGAATCCTAACGGAATATACTAACCATCCACCACAAACAAAAGTATATACGCATACTTAGAATCATTCCACACCGCCTGAAATTTCCGCACACGAATCATACGCACACTCGAACATTGCTATCACAATCGAGCAAAAACCACCTATATCGCACATTGGTATAACATAATAATTCTCCAGAAGAGAGTCCGACACGCACATCCCTAAACTGAGGGATTTCGCCTTGGGTGTTACATTCACCCCCCGTCAGGGACTCATCGTCCTCGATGAGGTTTGCCCCACCACCCCAACAGCACTTGAATGGCTCTGATACCATTCTGTAATACCCCAGCTTAACATGACCACAATATTGTCCGCTTTGCCCGCAGGCGCACGACTTTTTCTTGGCGACCACACATGAGAAGCACTTTCCCAGAAGGTCACCCATCCTGGTAGTGCTCTCGCTCGAGCACGTTTAACCACAATGTACTCGCACACACGCTCTTCCTGTGATCCAAAACGCGTTGTGTCATTTAAGCGTGAGTATTACCTTATAATCCCATGATCACTCATGTTCGTGGGCGATGTGGGATTTGCCTAAGGTGTTACATGTTCTATTTGTGGATCAAGAGTGGATAGTGTTTAAATGAGATTGTGTTATTGTTCGCGGGTACAAAAGGGGAACCATTTATATGGTTGATGTTCTTTCCGAGGAATGGCAGGGTGGTTTTCTAGGTGCTAAAAGTCCTAGTATGCTAATGCTTTCTAAGATTGTTGAGTGGTCTTGTTTGAGTGTGAGCTCAAAAGGAGTCGAAAGTAGTGGAGATTCAGGGCGAACTGGGTGCACTAGAGTCTTTGATACTTCGGGTAGATCTTCTCCAATGGCAACTTTGTTGCGATCGACCGAAGAAGATAATTAAGAGGTTTTACTAGGATTCACAGTTAAGGATACATCCGTACAATGTGTGTTGGCTCGGGGTGAAAAATCGGGTTTGTCAAAATTCGTTCGCACGTCTGTGGTCGGTGTTCCAATGGTGAAATCAAAGGCGGTAAGGTGGACAATTAAAGGTACGAATGCATTCTCGTGCAAGGTCATAAATGGTAATGTCCATGTGTTCGTTCTACCGGTAGGATTTTTTCTTTGTTGGAAAAATAAATCGGGTGGATGATTTTGTGTACGGGTAAATCGCTTAGGCGACGTGGTTGATTGGGCCGAGTCGGGCTTAAACGACCGTTGTCTCCTAAACTAAACTAGGGCGAGAGGTGCCATATCCAAAGTTTAGTTCTTTCTCCCAAGATAGTAACAAAAGATCTAATTATATCGCGATGGTATTTTTGAAGTCAAAAGACTTCACTTGCTCGTGGGTTAACGAGTGAAGTGTGGCGTGATTCGGGTGCAAATCTGGCGGTACCAAAAGGAGGTGTAGTTAACGGGTCGGGTTGTTGTTGTGAGATGAAAACAGGTTAAAGATGGGTGTCGTTAACATCTCTTCATGTGGGATATCGTTGAGTGCGAAT
Source organism: Rutidosis leptorrhynchoides (assembly GCF_046630445.1). NCBI lineage: Eukaryota > Viridiplantae > Streptophyta > Magnoliopsida > Asterales > Asteraceae > Rutidosis > Rutidosis leptorrhynchoides. The sequence continues at coordinate 280,778,515 of NC_092342.1, forward strand.
CGAGTTAAACGAAATGAAAATTGAATGAAGCTGGTGGAATGGGAGTGACCTCGCTCGGTGCATTGCAACCGCAACAGATGAATGGTGATCGTGATCAGTGCGTTACGACCACGATGTTTGCTCAGTTTGTTAAGCTTCTGAAATTCACTAGATCGCGACCGCGATCTATATATGGTGACCATGAAATTCTTGTCGATCATAATTGGATTTGGACTAGGAGTTCAAGTTGGCTTTGAATTCGTTTAGTTTTTGCACTATAAATACCCTCATATGTAACATGTAATGTATACCTACGAATTTATAATAAGAATATCCTTTGGTTGGCTTAGGATTAAAGTAATCGATATATGTGGGGAGGTCGACACTTCGAAATTCCTGTTGATATGATCGTGCAGGGGCTCCGACAACTACAAAGCTTCGTTTAAGGTATCTAAAAATCCGGTGATGTTAGCAGGTTAGATTTAACTGTTATGTTAGTTGAAATCGTCCCACTTTTGGATACATAAGTTTCAAGCTTTTTGTCCTCGTGTAATTCCCATGTTCGCGTATTTGTAAAGTCGGTCATTTTGGTTGCCTTTGTGTTCGCAATGATTCCGATAGTTATGACAATTTGATTAATTCCCATTCCGATTATTTTTTGTGATCCCCATTCTCGGACATGGCGGCATCGCTTTTGCGGTTTGCTTGGATCGAAATAAACTGTTATTACGGTTACTTGTATTTCAAAAAATAGCGCGATTTCGAAGATTCAAATATTCTGAATTGTGAAGATTGGGTGTCGGAAATTTCGGATCTCTTTTGCTTGAATCGGGTTATATTCAAAAATTTTCGATCAACATTTATGATATTCTACTAATTGGTTTTTTATTTCGAGCGGGTCGTGGATGTCATAGATGATAGCCGAAATGGTGGAGGGAATAAGAATAGGATGACCATACTATTTACTCCTCACAATTTGTGGATGTTACCACGAAGGTGGCTCGTACAGTAGGTGTTCTAAATGAATAGGTCTAATCAAAATATTAGGATGTTTAACACTTTTTTTTTGGCTTCGGCACTAGGGGATGACACTTCTGTTGATGATTTGGATATTAAATTTGGCTCCCTGGATTCTTTTGTTATGTCTCGATTAGGTTGCGGGTTAAAAAATGCTAGTGAGTCGGGTATGTTGTTGCCAAGCAGTGTATAGGCTTAGAAGGTTCGGATGATAAACGTGCTAGTATTGAGGTTATCATGAAGAAAATAGCTAACAAAATTAATTCGAAGAGGGTGGTTAATGTTGCCGATTGAATGAGGACGGGTTCGTATCAATTGAGTTTGGTCGGGTTGGTAGGAGGTATTCTAATTGTATCGTCCCTTCTTGCTAAAGTTTTTGTAAAGGATGCTTTTGGGGTAATTGGCTCGAAGAGGAAAACGAAGTATAAGGAAGTTTCATGTTTTTATAGGTTTCGGGGTGATGTTGATGATATTGATTATAGGGACATTGTTCAAAGGTTGTTCAATGAAGCTTTCATTGATAAATGTGTAGCATGCTCTTAAGACGGTGAGACCGAATCGGGTACAACCTTTTTCCATGACCTTGCAGATCGTGATTTAATTCCTACGTTTTCCCCTTTTTTTGTTTGGGGACGGTACTTTAAATGTCTTAACTGACAAGTTTGACAATCGTTCGAGGGAAAAAAATCTGATGCGCAACGGTTGACGGTAAAATGAAAAAAGCAAATCGATGTTGATAGGAGGTTTGTTTGTTGTTTGTAGTTATTATATTGGGTCTTATTGTTTGAGTTTTCGTTTCCAATTTTGAATTTTTGATTGTATCTCTTGCTGTTAGTTTCCGTGAAATTAGTGTTTTCGTGGTTTCGAATCATTTTGAGGAGGCTCGTTTATAGATATTTTAATTGTCTTTAGCTTTCTAGGTACGAGCCTTTTCCATTCTTTTATTGTACTCATTGGTTGAAGTCGTATTACGTCTTTGATTAATATATGAGTTTCGTTAATTTGGAGGAAAATAAGATCCTTTTTTAGTCTTATTTTATCAGAGTTGGTAACAAGTCATGTTCCCCAATTCTATTCAATCATGTAACGAGGTTGTTGTTGTTAAAGAAACCCCACTTGGCTCTGAATATATTGCGAAATTCAAGGGGAAATTTGTGGTATTTTTTGATTGATCTTGTATAAAGTTAAACAAAATCCAAGAAGACCAACCCAAAAATGGGATGTTTGATGGGTTTTCGAGTAAAAAACAAGTTGGTAAAATTTATTGTTATTTGTGACACGGAACACTACGGAAGTGAGGTGTCCAAGTTTCACAAACTTAACTTGTTGCTTGCATAGTTTCATTTTTTACTGTAAAGGTCCCTCAAGTTTTAGATATGAGTCATCAAAACGTGTGTAACTACAGTTACGATTTTCATTAAACGTTTATATCATTTTCACTTCATTTCATTTATATATTATATATTATATAAAATAATATAATTTATATAATAAAAAAATATTAATAACTACTCATATTATATATAGGGTTAAAGCCACAAATTGGCTATATATTTTCTCAAACGTCCCGATGTCGTCCATATATCCAGTGGCGGATCGAGGAAATCTTTTCACCGGGGGCGAATTTTTTTTTAAAACGTAGGGAATTTTTTTTTGCAAAATATATAGGTTTTGGGGCAAAATATATAGTTTTTTGAGCAAAATTTGAAAGTTTTTGGGCAAAATACGAAGGTTTTGGGGCAAAATATGAAGGGTTTGGGGCAAAAATTTTTTTTTCACCGGGGACAACATCGAAAAATCGAAAAAATTTGCACTAAAATTTCGAAATCCACCGGGCGCGGGCGCCCCCCCTCTTAACACATTAGATCCGCCAGTGCATATATCCATCTACGTCTGAGCGTCTCACTGTCGTCTACAAACTTTTAAAAAATGTACTAATGTTAACATTTCGTTACGGGTTACCTGCTGAACTGGTAAGGTTAATTATTTAACCTTTTTTTTTCATTTTATATGTCCCGATGTCACCTATATACTTTCAGTTGTGTTCCGATGTCGCCCATATACTTTCAGTTCCTATTCCGATGTATCACCGACGTGTCATGACTACCTATAAGCCACGTCATCAATTTTTTCTGTTTAGGGTAAAAAAAGTATAGTGAGCGACATCGGTACATTTTTTGAAAGTTTGTAGACGATAGTGGGACGCAAATTGGTATATGGGCGACATCGGGACATTTGAGAAAGTATATAGCCAATTTGTGGCTTTAACCCTTATATATATATATAAACGAGTTGAACTCGAGCTAAACTTGAGTTTGTATAATGTAAAACGAGTCGATTTAATGTTTAACATATTAAGTTCGTAACGATAAGAGCTAATCAAACTTTTTAAATTTCAAACGAGCTGAGCTCTGGCGCGACTCACTTAAAAGGCATTGAGGTTGTACAAGTTTCACAAACTTACTTTTTTATTTGAAGTTAAAGCTATAAATAGGCTATATACTTTCTCAAATGTCCTGATGTCGCCCATATACTCATTTTTGTCTCATGTCGGCTATATACTTTCAAAAAGTGTACCAATGTCAACATTTCGTTATCGGTTACCTGCTGAACCGGTAAAATTAATAATTTAGGTAATTTTTTTTTTCATTTTATATGGCTACAAATAGGTCATATACTTTCAGGTGTGTTCCGATGTAGGCTATATACTTTCAAGTTTTGTTCCGATGTATCACCGACGTGTCATGACTACTTAGAAATCACGTCATTAATTGTTTTCGTTACATGTAAAAAAGTATAGTGGACGACATACGTACACTTTTTGAAAGTATATAGCTGACATGAAACAAAAATGAGTATATGAGCGACATCAGGATTAATATAGCTTCTTTGTTTAACCCTTTTATTTGCATATTTTCACCTTGATGGTCCCTCAAATATTAAATATGAGCCATCAGACGTTTCTAACTATAATTGTGGTTTTCTTTTCTTTTTGAAATCGGATAATGAGTAATGAGAACATTAATTCTTGCTATGTTAATGATAGATTCTAATATGGAACTTAGAGTAGGTTTATACGCCCTAGCAGCCGCTTAGCGATTCCTTTTCTTTTCCGCCTTATCACGGCGGGTTCAGACGCTAGTGTCACTTCTTTGCGATCATGCCTTCTCATCAAGATCATGTTAACACTTGGAAAGTTGCAACGACTATGTACGTCATGAATTTCCCTTACACGTTAAGGATTAAGGATCTTAGAGATGCCTACAAAGAGCACGACAATATTCTGGACGTTTACATTGCAAGAAAAGTATCCAAATGTGACTGTATATTCGCTTTCATACATTTTTTAAATGTGGAATCGATTAGATCCATGGACTACTTTAAAAATAACAAGGTTGTGCAGGCTTATATTGAAGTTTGCAAAGAATTTGACAAGTGTTTTATTGTCAATGAAAAAGCTGTTTGGATTGATATATTTAGACAGCCTGCTTGTGCGTGGATGGATGCATCTTAAAAAAAAAAAAAAAAAAAAAAAAAAAGATAATAATAATTAAATAGTTCTTATGTTTGGGTATAATTCTTTCACTCTGAATTCTAATGGGGACCCGAGGCGTGGAAAACTATGTATCAGAACAGAACGTTGGTGCTATATTTATTACGTTATTTTTGTGACTGTGAATAGAAAGTGTACAAGGTATTGGTTCGTGAAACTTCAAATTTGGTTGTTTCTGTGTTAGGGTTTGAGGCTGACAATTCTTCTGTTGAATCTTCAGATTTTGAATCGAACAACTATGCCCACAACATTTCGGAAAATGTACTAGTCTTAAAAGGAAGGTGTTGTTGTTGAACCTATGGAAGCTAGTAAAATTGATGGTATTGATGACAAGATTGATAATCCCATTCAGGTGAAGAAGCGAATGTTTCTCATGTCTCAGATAGTTTGGTTGGGCAGGAATATGATGATGCTAAATCGGTGGTAATTGAAGCACATGGTAAACCTTCGCCTAATAGTAATACGTCGCAAGCGTCCTCTTTGTCTAAACCTCATGGGTTTATTAGTATTCAATTCCAACGGCCTGCCATGAGCGCTTCAAATATATCAGAGGCTTCGACTTGTAAACCATTGGAGAAATGTTAAATATGGTGACATTCTGGGTTATGATTCTAATAATGGCTTTAGCAACCTACAAAACGTTGTCTTGAGTATGGGAGGATTCCACACGATCTTATGAATTTGATGCCTTTAAACATAAATGGACGAGTGAATACAATGATAAAACAAAAATGGATTTGTAAATTATGTTTGGAAAATGCGATTACCATTCTTGGTATACAGGAAACGAAGTTGTGCACTATGAAGCACTTCGCTATTAGAGATTTTTGGGGTAATTTTCTCTTCAAGGTTTCCTCTTCTAGTGTTCGGGGTCTGGTGGTATTATTACTATGTAATATCCAACGGTTTTTATTAGTAGTTGGGCGATCTCTTCTGCAAAAGTGCCTTATTGTTGAAGGTTTCTTTCGAGTGCTATCTCATTAACGTATATGGTCCTCAAACTCGGCTTGCTAAAAGATGTCTTTGGGAGTATCTTGCTGACTTCATGTCCAATCATAATGGCGACTTCATAATATTCAGAGATTTTAATGCGGTGAGATTCTCCCATGAAAGATTTGGAACAATCTTTATCCAAATGTAAGCATTTGATTTCAATAATTTTATTGCTAATAATTATCTTATCGATATTCCTTGGGTGATAGATCCTTCACTCGGGCAAACAAATCTTTCGCTCATCCTCTATGACATATGGCTTGATCACTGCCCCCATCATTATCAAAAATAAGCTTAAACACATCAAAAAGAGTTTGAAGCTTTGGAACAAAGAAAATCGATTGAAGGTAAACACTGAGAAACGTTATCTTACTAATTGTCTGTTGGATTTGGATGTGCAGTTAAATGCCAGGGGTTATGCCATCTGCTTTGGTACATAATCGTAGATTAACTGAGATTGAAACCATGGAATTGAAAAATACAGCTAAAAAAAAAGGAGGATCAACATTTGCCTCGGTGATGAAAACTCGACATATTTTCATTCTCATAGTAACCGCAAAAGCTTCAGGCGGAGGGGTTCATGCACAACGGCCAGTGGGTTACAAACCTAATGCGGGTTAAAGATGTATTTGTTGATCTTTACACAAAGAAGTTCCAAGCGACTGAATGCGTGAAGTTTATTTGACCAAGCAGTCATCTTCTTCAATTATCTGCAGACAACGCTAATCTTCTTTTGTGTTGATGTTTTAGTGACTGAGATTAAGGAAGAGATTTGGGCTTGCAGGGGTGATAAATCTCCGGGACCGGATGGTTTCTATTTTATGTTCGTAAAACATTTTGAAGAGATTATTAGCTCAGAGCAGACCACAGTCGTTAAAGGAAGATAAATTTTGGAAGGTCCCTTAATTTTTAACGAGGTTATAGTTGAGTCCCGGAAGTAATTAAGAATTTAATTATTACAAAACATTGTTATTAACACTAACTGTAATGTGCAGCCAACAGAAGTTTACTTCAAACTGTTCTAAGTCTTGAACAACAATGTATGTTGTGACTTAGTGTTTAGAATGTGGTGCCTTAGCTATCAGCACAAGATAGTTAAAAGTAATGGGTTCTTCGCGACCAACATAAGTATGAATGTTGTCCCAGCAGAAGAACAAGAACCAACAGAAGAAGAATCAGCACAAAACACTTAGACAATTTATGTCCATTAATCACATAATTGTTTCATGTGTTGTCAACATTAAAATATGCTAATTCAACTGACATCTAAGACTAAGTTGAAGAAAAAAGGACACCAGTCGGCAGTTGACAAGTGACCTTACAAGACAACAATCGAATGCAAAGGTGTATCACACGCGTAGTTCGTGTATAAACTTTGTCAACATCTTAGGAACACAATGTTCTATTTTTTATTCAAAAAGTGTCCATCCATTTTAGGGTGTTCCTCAATTAGATTCAAAATAAAAAAGGACCACATGATTCCTTACACAGTTGTCGGCTGAAGTATAAACATTCATTTAACCAACGAACAATTGAACCTTTACTTGGTTAATAAGCTATCTATAATTTAGATAACTCCACTAATGTTTTATATAGTGGTGGGGGATTTAAATTAGCTTGAGTCTGTAAAATCTTGTATAAGCTATCAGTGTGTCTGAACTATCAAAGTGTAATGTGTATCAACCGACTATATCTTTCGCTACAAGATAACAGGGATTCTTTGGGTTTTAATCAATAAAAGAATATTGAAAATTAATTGGAATCTTGATAATTTTATTTGCTTGATTATACTTAACTGTTACAAAACATTATTAATTAGCAAAAGAATTGAATTCACCCTCTATAATACTTCAGGTTGTTAATCGGGACCAACAATTGGTATAAGAGCGTCCAGTCTTGATAATTTATATCTTGGATTTAAACCTCTACGTTGGCCAACTTTCTAAATGCATCTTATGTCGAAAATGGCTCTACTAATAGACTCTCAAAGTTCGATGAAAATGAATATGAGACTTGGAGAGATAGATTAAGGTTTTCTCTTGAATCAGTTGAACTCTTCATGCCTGGCATTGTAAAATATGGCCCTTATGTCCCTACTGAAACTCTTCCAGCTATTCAAGCTACTAAGGACACTCATGGTGCTGTAGCTAGAGAGGTTGTTGTTCCTCCTCATAGATGGCAGGATGATGATAAGCGAAGAGTTAGTATGGACCACAAAATCACAACTATAATAGTTATCTCTTTACCTAATACATGTTTTTAAAATAATTAAAAAGAAACCAACTTCAAAAGCTATTTTAAATGATCTTGACCTAACTTATGAAGGAATAGATGAGTTCAGTCAAAACAAAATCATCGCTTTGAAAAGTGATTATGAAATGCTATTTCCTTACAAAAATGAGACAATGAAAGAGAACTTTATCATATTTACCTCTCTGATAACTGATCTTGAATGTGTTAAAGTCACTTACACTAATTTTGAACAAGTAAATAAATTCATTGACTCGTTACCTCCTAAGTGGAAACTTGTTACTGACTCTCTTAGGACCACTCAAACCCTGAAAAATCTTGATATGTCATCTTTATATGGAATCCTATGGAACTAAGAGAAGGCAGAAGAATAACATGAGTTAAACCTCAAAGAGAATTTTAAGTTTGCTATAGGTACTTCAAAATCTTCTAAGTCAGAAAATGTTGCCATTGTTGCTGCTTCCAGTAGGTTCAAAACCTACTGGATGAGGAAGAGACAATAGAAGGAAGTGAAGTGAGTGTGACTGAATCCAAAGAAAGCAGTGATAGTGATGGTGTGGAAGGATTTGATGAAGGTATGGCTCCGCTGGCTAGAGGTTTCAAAAACTTTAGTAATAAGAAGACCAGCAGACCTTACAAATTTAGCAAGAAGCCAAGTTCTAGTTACTCTAGCAAATCAGCTGCTAGTCCCAAATCAGAATGTTACAACTGTGGCAAGGTAGGACATTTTGCATCTGAATGCATGTCCAGAAAACCAACCACACATGTTAATTCATTTTGAAAAGCTGAGAAGTACAACAATAAGTACAAAGCTGTGATGGCCCAGCTGAAAGAAATGCCAAAACTGAGAAGAAAGAAAAGAAACGTAGAAGATCTTATGGCAGAACATAATGATAGTGATGAGAAATACAGTGGTGATTGATCTGGTCGTAGGATGCGTTTGATGGCCAAGGAAGCTGATCAAGATGATAATGGTAGTACATTTTTAGCAGACATGAGGGAAGCCAACTTGAAGATGGACTCTCCTCAATGGAAATCTTAATTGTTGTATAAGGTAGAAAACTTTCGAACTTATACTGATGATGAGAAAGTTGTAATGTTTGACTATCTAAGAATTGATATCTGCAGAGGCAACAAATGGGAAAAAGTTTTAAAAAATGAAATTAATACTTTGAATGAAAAATTAAAGATTAAATCTTTGGAAATTGAAACTTTAAATGAAGAAATTTCAAGACTCAAAAATCAAAACTTTGCCTTCCAAGCCTTACATGTAGAGGTAACACATGTTAAAACCCATCTTACAAACTTGAAGAAGGTTTTAGCCTCTTAGTGAACTTCTGTTTAACGCACAACTAAATGCGTAAATGAGTAAGTTCCAGTACAAGTTGATGCATTCTTCGCTAGTGATTATGCTGTTGTTACCCTTGCAGAAGTCGCATTGATGGACCCTATTCTTGAAACTGAACCTGAACCCATATTTCCAAACACATTTCCCAAGGTGGTTAAGGGTAAAAAGATCTAGACAAATAAATTTGTTAGATCAACTAAGACCCCACCACAGTCCATGAAAGATAATTTGGAGAATGAAGCAAAAGTTGCATAGTCTAGAGAGACCGGTACCTCATTCAGTGAGGTTAATGATCCCTCCAGTGACTTCTATATGTCTCCAAAATAACTAGAGATTAAAAGGATATTCTCATCAACAAAATTAAGTCAAATCTTAAGTTGACTAATCCCTCAATTTCTCTAAGTATTTCTCCTGATGTGTCTACTTTTAAAAGTTCCACTAGTCTACCAGCAATCCAAGACCACGCAGTAGTGAATTCAACTGCTGGGTCTACTAAAATTTCAAATGCTCGTAAACCAAAGGGTAAAAGCAAGACAGTAGCAAATGTTGAAGCTGTGTGCAAGAAGAAGAATGCTCATAAGAGCAAGATTCAAAAATATAAGAGAAATGAGTCTACTAGTGAGTCTTCTATGACTCAAGTACTGGCTGAAACGTTGGACAAGCTCCTACTGGTTTTTACTAATAACCAGCAGTAGAGACCATCTCTATATCTTCCATGCACCAATGAATTCATGCAACCAAAAAAGGTTAGAAAGTGTTATAATCATGGGAGTAAGAAATATTTGTCCCATTAATGCTCAGAGTACAAAAAGGCTAAAAGGCATATCTTGATAAAATTGCCAAGATTTCTTATGTACCTAACATTGAGACCCTGACTACATCTACTACTATTTCTTATAGCAATCCAGCCGAAAGGAAGATAAAATCATCAACGATGAATCTTCCAGAACCCATCATTGGATGGGTTCCCAAATAAATAATAATCTATTATTGGTGTACACGGCATTCAAAACAAGCAAATCCGATATCTCGATAGTGGTGTTCGAGACATTTGATTGGATGTAAGTTCTTGTTGATCTACTAGCAAGAGAAGGATGGTCTAGTTGTTACTCATGGAGATAATTCAAGAGGTTACACCAAGGGTTTTTGCACTTAAATTAATGGGAATGTCACTTTCACTAATGTGGCACATATCGTTGGGCTTAAACATAATCTAATCAGCATAAGCCAACTGAAAAACAAATGGAAGAAGTCTAATTCAGAAAAAAATTGGCATTATCTTTGAAAAGACAGGGAAACCCTTGATGACTGTAAAAAGGCATGAGAATATGTATCAGATTGACATGAATACAGTGGTCTCAACAAGTGATACTTGCTTCTATTCGTAGTCAGCGGAAACCTTAAGCGGCTATGGCACAAGAGACTCCCACATCTCAACTTCAAAGATATTCGTAAACTATCAAGTAGAAGTTTAGTGTTTGGGTTACCCACAATGTCTTATGTTAAGGACATAATGTACGCTGGTTGTAAAAAGAGAAATCATCACCAAGCATCTTTTGAGTCCAAACAAATCTCATATGTTGAGAAACCATTTCACTTGCTCCATATGGATCTTTTTAGTCCTGTTAACATTGACAGCTGTTGTAGGAAGAGATTCACACTTGTCACTATTGATGAGTACTTTAGGTATACTTGGATGTTTTTCTTGAGGCAAAAGAGTGAAGCTACTGATGAAATTATTTATTTAATCAAAATAATGGAACTACTTAATTGACAGCTGCTGAAGCAGCTAAGAAGTAACCATGGTACTCAAACATCGGCCATTTTTTTATATCACAGCGGAAGACATTTATTCAACAAATACAACATCATTAATAATAATTACAGATAGCCATGTAATTAAGTTTAACGTTCACAAACGGTGTTACTTTATTACAAACAGAGTTACAAGAGTCCACATCAGAGTTAATAGTCAAACATGTCATCATACTTAAGACCGATCCCAACAGCAGTACCTAAACCTGTAAGGGGAGGAATGTGGGGGATTAGCGCACTGCTAAGTGAATGGAATCTATCTACCGATTAAGCTTAAGCAATCCATCATACATCAATCAACTATCATGATTACAACCAACAAGCATTACAAACAAATACAATACGAGGATCTAAGGCTTGTACGAGCACACGACCTAGCTGATCAGGCTAGCATCTATCGATAGTCTTTTCTGCTGGATCAGTCACCCATCAGCAGATTGAGACCCAACCTCCCTTAGAACGATTGACCTCATATAGACTAAAACCTCGCTAGGAACAGTTGCGAGTCCACAACCTCCCTTGGAACGGATGGTGTCAAACACAGTGCATATATATGACATATAATTCACATAGCATAGAATTATCCAACAATCACTGCACTGCACAAGGTAATCAGAGTAATCCACAATAGCATGATTTGCTACTTAAACTCTATCTGAACATATACTCACTCACCAATTACCAGCAACGGCTCATATTCTGATTACTGAGCTTTCTCTTTATCTTTTCCACCTGAGAATAGACATAACACAGTCAATATTCATGTCTTGATATCAACGTAACAACAAGACAACAACACCATATACCAACACTTAAACAACTGGTCTGCCAACCGATAAGTAACACCCTCACTCAGACGTTTGAGAAACCTCAATCGTACGGTTGACAACTCACTCGTAAATTTGGTCTATGACCAAACATCCAACTCAGAACCAACTGATCTGTACGGTTCACCACATGGGTGACCAGTGACTCGTACGAGTCACATCTCAACCGTACGTATCGTCTTCATCAAAACAACATTTCCCTTTAACCACTCACTCGCACGGTTCACCACACGGTTGACACCTCAACCGTACGATTGAATTCTCACCCGTGTGAGTGATGAAGAACAGCAACATTAGCTGACTTGACGAGTTTCAACCCAAAAATCACTATATGTAAAGTTTCTGGAAAATTGCTTGATCACGAATTATATATGACACATATAGAACAATTATCAAGCAACAAACAACACAAATAACATTAAATTAACAAGATTCAAGCTCATAAAGCACAAAACCCATTTTCACCCAAAGAACCCTAATTACACAAGAATTAGAGCCAGATTCAAGAACACTAACCTGGTTTGATGATCACAAGGATGATAAGAATTAATCCCAAAAGCCTCTTGATCTAATTCCTAACTTGAATCACTTAGGGTTTGAGAATGACAATAACTAGGTACGGTTTACTTATTTTAGAAGAGTTCTAGAATGAACTCATTAAGCAGATACCTACACTCTTAAGGGTTATTAAATCCCATACCCCACAACATACAGATATTTATCAGTTATCTGATATCTTTCATACTTAATTTAGCAACCTTAACAGAGTCCAAATTCCAAAAACAAACATCTTTTATAACCCTTGTCACAAACTGGTCTGTAACGACCCAAATCCGTATACCAGAAACGTAGCACTATTTTTTTTGTATAAGTTAGCTCCCATTAAAGCGTCCATAATACATAATATTTCCAACTCTGTTATAACCAAAAACACAATATCATAACGATACATTTAACAATTTATAATGATCCTTGGTACATAAATGACACATTACAAAAACATTTGTAATAATGACCCAATCACCCAAAATACGGGTTAATACTCAATAACCCAACCCGATACCAAGAGCATAATCCCGGGGACTACCAAATCCCCAATCCCCGTCCAAAAATCCAAAAGATACCCCCATCGAGCTCAAGCGCTCCTACGCATCTAGTCTAGCAACTAGCTAGCTTCACAATCACAATACCTGTAAAAAGGTAAACAACGAGAGGGGTTAGCATAAAGCTTAGTGAATGCAATAATTATACATATACATATATAATGTACTTACTTGCAAACACTTACACAAATACCGTATACGAGCTAGCAATCCAATTAACATACAAGCACAATGTATAATGCTAAACACTTATAATTCACAACAAGCTAGCATCACCAATAACATATATTCATCATAATATAAAATGCTAAATAAACAACACACACACAATATGGTTAACCATATCCAAGTTATTGTGCTACCGACTCTTTGGTTCACACCATACGTCATATGCTATGGCGCTACCGGATCTTTGGTTCACGCCACTACGCATTTGTCATGATGCTACAGGATCTTTGGTTCACATCATAACACTGAGTCATACTCACGCTATGGTGCTACCGGCTCTTTGGTTCACACCCTAACAACTCATGCTATAGTGCTACATGAAGCGACCCGTCCAAATCCATATGGACGAATACATAAACATCTGATCGCATTGCGAGGTACTAACCTCTATATGATACGTTTTACAAACATTGCATTCGTTTGAAGAACAAACTCATTTCAAAGCATCACCTTTTGATAAAAATGATACGTGATTCTCTTAATATGAATGACTAATGTCGTTGACTTAATAAATGTCTTTTTGAACTCAGACGACTTGAATGCAACGTTGTTTAAAATATGCCATGAATGACTCCAAGTAATATCTTTAAATTGAGCATATGCACAACGGAAGATTTCTTTCATACCTGAGAATAAACATGCTTAAAAGTGTCAACCAAATGTTGGTGAGTTCATTAGTTTACAAATTATTTCCATAATTTTAATAGACCAAAAGATTACAAATATTTAATCGTACACATAACCTGTGTACAAAAATCATTCATATAGTGAACACCTGATAACCCATATTAACAAAATGCATCAAAAATATCCCCAAGGATAAACAGAACCACTCGTCTGTAGAGTATAGATCGACAGAACCACTCGTCTGTAGAGAATAGATCGACAGAACCACTCGTCTGTAGAGAACAGATCCACTCGTCTGTTAGAGGATTTATCTATCTTTAGGATCTGTGTAAATTAGTGGCAATTATAATAAACACTAATTCTTATGTTACCAAGCTACTAGGGTTGATATCTGGTATAATAATCCAACTATAGAATGTAGTTTCAAGTACTTGTGTATATTTTGTAAAACATTTATAAAAGCAGCGCATGTATTCTCAGCCCAAAAATATATATAAAAAGGGAATAATGAAACTCACAATACTGTATTTCGTAGTAAAAATACATATGACGTCATTGAACAAGTGCAGGGTTGGCCTCGGATTCACGAACCTATATTAAGTATATATATTTATATGTTGGTCAATATATGTCTAACAATTTAGGTCAAGTCGTAGTGTATCACAATCCTAATGCTCGAGATTATCATGCAGAAGTTAACAAAAGTCAATTTGACCCAAAATGATTTTCAAAATCTATACATGTTTATTATATAACTTAAATATAGTCATTTTATATATTTAAATATATTTTTCAAATTTTATTAGAGTAAATAATACAAGTAATTTATTAATAAAAATTATATTAAAATTTATATATGATAAAAAATATATTTTTATATATCTCAAGTAATAAAATTTATTAAGTTCACTTAATATCATAAAAATATAGTGGTATGTATTATTAATGTAATTATATTACGTGTGGTAAAATATCTTTGTATCACATATTTATTTGATAAAATAATATTGATAATAATAATAATAAGTAAAAGTTGTATTATTTTGTAATAATAATAATTATTATTATTATTCTGCTAATAATAATAACAATATTTATATTTACTAATGATGATATTAATTATGATAAAATGATAATTCTAATCATGATAATTTTAATAATAACGATACTATAAAATAATAATTCCATTCAAAATGATAATTTTTAATAATAATAATACTAAAATGATAATAATAATGATATTTTATAATAACAATGATATTTCTATTAAAAATGATAATTCTAATAAAATGATAGTTTTAATATTAATGATACTTTTAATAATAATAATAATGATAAAAAAATAGTGAAAACGATAATTTTATCTAAATTAATATCTTACAATATTTTAATTTCATCATGATACTTATACTCAATATTTCCTAATCGATTTGTTTAATAGATTTTAGTCCTCTTTTATATCGCATTCATAATAATGATAATAATAGTAATCATAATAATTAGATGATACTAATATTATTTTAATGATAATGATACTAATAATAATAATAATTATAATAATACTAATGATAATACTAATAATTATAATAATAATAATAATAATAATAATAATAATAATAATAATAATAATAACGATAATGTTAATAGTGATAGTAATAATAATAACAATAACACTTTTTAATGACAATACTTATATTAATAACGATAATAAAATAATGATTATCAGATAGTAATAATAGCAACGATAACGATAACGACGATAGTAATAATAATAATCATTTTAATAATAATACTAAAATTAATGATAATTCAGTTGACTATATCTTTTAATCCGTTCATCGAAACCACACGACTTCTAAATGAAAAGTTATTAATTTTTCAACAGCTTTCCAACGACATGCATATCATATACCTTATATCAGTAATATATGTATTAAATTCGTGATTCAACATACACTATAAAATGACGAAATTAAATATACAAGCATGCATAATCATTGATAATGCTAAAAACGAACATATATTTCATAGCATTATTCCTCAAGAAAGACAAGCTTTTAGTTGCAATTGTCCTATTTACAAGTGATATTCGTTTAAATAATAAAAGGTGAAGACAAAAGGCAGATTCGACGAATTGAAGACACAAACGACCAAAAAGTTCAAAAGTACAAAAGACAATCAAAGAGGTTCCAATTATTGATAAGAAACGTCTCAAAATTACAAGAGTACAAGATTCAAAACGCAAAGTACAAGATATTAAATTGTACGCAAGGACGTTCGAAAATCCGGAACCGGGACCAGAAATTACAAGTCAACTATGCACATAAATATAATATAATATTTAAATAATTCTTATAATTATTTATATATTATATATTATATTATTAAAAACCGTCGGCAGAAAAAACAAAGGCATGTGAGCCTCTCCAGCTGGCCATGCGATCGCATGGCCTTGAAGGGTAAAGCTCATGCGATCGCATGAGCCACTTTTCCAGCCCACATGCCTATAAAATTCGCAGCTTGGTGAACATCAAAACACATCTTTTTCTATCTCTCAATATATCTATACGTAATATTTATATTTATATTTATATTTTAATTTTAATTTTAATTTTAAATCCTAATAATAAGGGTATGTTAGCGAATGTTGTAAGGGTGTAAGTCGAAATTCTGTCCGTGTAACGCTACGCTATTTTTAATCATTGTAAGTTATGTTCAACCTTTTTACATTAATGTCTCGTAGCTAAGTTATTATTATACTTATTTAGTCCGAAGTAATCATGATGTTGGGCTAAAAATATTAAAATTGGGTAATTGGGCTTTGTACCATAATTGGAGTTTGGACAAAAGAACGACACTTGTGGAAATTAGACTATGGGCTATTAATGGGCTTTATATTTGTTTAACTAAATGATAGTTTGTTAATTTTAATATAAAGATTCACAATTGGACGTCCCTATAAATAACCATATACACTCGATCGGATACGATGGGCAGGGTATTTATATGTACGAATAATCGTTCATTTAACCGGACACGGGAATAGATTAATAGTCACTAGAATTATTAAAACAGGGGTGAAATTATGTACAAGGACACTTGGCATAATTGATAATAAAGTATTAAAACCTTGGGTTACACTCAGTCGACATCCTGGTGTAATTATTAAACAAAGTAATAAAACCTTGCTACAGTTTAAGTCCCCAATTAGTTGGAATATTTAACTTCGGGTATAAGGATAATTTGACGAGGACACTCGCACTTTATATTTATGACTGATGGACTGTTATGGACAAAAACCAGACGGACATATTAAATAATCCAGGACAAAGGACAATTAACCCATGGGCATAAAACTAAAATCAACACGTCAAACATCATGATTACGGAAGTTTAAATAAGCATAATTCTTTTATTTCATATTTAATTTCCTTTATTTTATATTTAATTGCACTTCTAATTATCGCACTTTTATTTATTGTTATTGTATTTAATTGCAAATTTAATTATCGTACTTTTTAATTATCGTAAGTTTATTTTATCGCACTTTTATTTATCACAATTTCATTATCGTTATTTACTTTACGCTTTAAATTAAGTCTTTTATTTATTTAATATTTTACATTTTGTTTTAACTGCAACTAAAGTTTTAAATTCGACAAACCGGTCATTAAACGGTAAAAACCCCCCTTTATAATAATAATATTACTTATATATATATTTGTATTTTTATAAAATAAAACTAATATAGCGTTAAGCTTTGATTAAAAGATTTTCCCTGTGGAACGAACCGGACTTACTAAAAACTACACTACTGTACGATTAGGTACACTGCCTATAAGTGTTGTAGCAAGGTTTAAGTATATCCATTCTATAAATAAATAAATATCTTGTGTAAAATTGTATCGTATTTAATAGTATTTCCTGCCAAAATTTAATAGTATTTTATACCCCTTAGCTTTAACATCAAGTATTTTTGGCGCCGCTGCCGGGGACCATCTCGCTTAAAAGCCGGAAGCGCAACGCTAATATATATAAAAAACAAATTTTTTATTTATTTTTAGTTTACTTTTATTAAAATACACTTTTGTAAAAAATACGTTTTAATATATTCGAAAATATAAAAAGAAAAAGAAAAATATAAATATTTTTAAGAGTTTGTTAAATATTTAAGTTCTATAAAAGTTTCTTTATATTTATTTTATAAAAATATAAGTTTTATTTAATTTATAAAAATATATTATATAAATATTTAAAACAGAAAAAATAAACACAGCAAAAAAAAAAAAAAACATTCGGCCTGCTACTGTAGCAGCCCGTAGCCTGGCCTAAAATCCTGGCTCATGCGATCGCATGAGCTCGAAGGCATAAACTCATGCGATCGCATGAGAGTGTCTGACACGCCAACAGGAAACCCTAACTGCATTAATTACGGGTATTATTATTATTATTATTTAATAAACCCTAATTAGGTTTTATTATTTAATTAGTTATTAGTTTTTAGATTTAATTTATATATTTAGTTTAATTAGTTTAATTAAATTTTAAAATTAATAGTTTTATAAAATAAATAATATAAAAATAATATTTTTATAAAAATTGTACTTTTTACAACTTTTAGTATATTTTTATATTTTATTTTTTTTAATTGTTTTTAGCGTAATATTTGTATTTTTCGCTCGTATTTAGTTTTAATTCATAGTTTTTGCCATAGTTATTTTTATTTCTAGATTTTTAGGCCTTGCCGTAAAATCCCTTAAGTACTTTTTCTTTAGACTAAGATTTAGGTGCTTTAGAATTTTGCGACGCCTTTTTAAGTTTTAGTACCTTTTTAAGATATTGCCATTTGGGATATAGTTTTACTTGTAAGCTTTAATATTTTTAGACGCCTTTTACCTATGTATCAATTATCATTCCAATTAGTAATCTCAATTTGCGATTATAATTTTAAGTTAGTGATAGTAATAAGGTTGGGTTAGTCAAGTATTTTTAAGTTTTATAAGTCACTCTTTTTCTTTCTTATTTTTCGACGCCTTTTATTTTTCGACCTTTTTCGACGCGCTCTTTTTCTTTCTTATTTCTCGTCATTCTAGTTTTTAGGACTTAGAATTTTTTCTACTTCTTATCTATACTTCTTAAAATTACGAAAATTTATTTTAATTGGTTAAATTGATAGACATCAAAATTTTCTGGTTCGTAGTAATAGTTGGATTTGTACGTGGACCGGGTTATTGGAGCCAAACAGTCCTCAATTATATTGAGACCAAACGAATCCTGCCCCTCTGCTGCATCTTTTGGCTATTCGAAACGTGGACAAAATCAGAAAAGTCTATTAATTGGATAACTTATATAATTTTTCTTTCCTTTTAAAAAACTAATAGGATATTCAGTGAATGCACCGAGCAAGACGTTCACCACCTTTTGTACGTTCACCACCTGTAACTAGATCAAGACATCTAGCAAATATTACCGCCGTTGATTTTTCTTTAGAATCGTCATCCAGTCGACCAAGTACTCCAATTCAAATTTTCGATAATCCATTTTTTGAACCCGACCTCACAATTGAGAATCCGAGGAATATTCAGGGACAATTCGTAGATCCTGAACCATTAATTTTTCCTCCGGAACCACCAATCATTCAAACAGAGATTGTTGAGGAACGAACCATTAAATCAGAATCCTGTAGTGATTCCGATTCAATAAATTCAATTATGGAGAATCTGGAACCTTTAAGTATGGAAGACCGAATGAGAGCTAAACGCACTGGCCAAGGTCACGCAATTACTCATCCAGACATTAATGCGCCAGATTATGAAATCAAAGGACAAATTCTACACATGGTAACTAAACAATGCCAATTTAGTGGTGCGCCGAAGGAAGATCCAAATGAACATCTTCGTACCTTTAATAGGATCTGCACTCTATTTAAAATCCGAGAAGTGGAGGATGAACATATATATCTCATGTTATTTCCCTGGACTTTAAAGGGAGAAGCCAAAGATTGGTTGGAATCGTTACCTGAAGGGGTGATTGATACATGGGACGTTTTAGTTGAAAAATTTCTTAAACAATTCTTTCCGGCATCTAAAGCCGTAAGACTTCAAGGAGAAATTGTTACGTTCACACAGAAACCAAATGAAACTCTATATGAGGCATGAACAAGATTTGGAAAGTTATTAAGAGGATGTCCGCAACATGGTTTAGACACCTGTCAAATAGTACAAATATTCTACCAAGGATGCGACATCACTACAAGGAAAGACATCGATATAGCAGCTGGTGGTTCTATTATGAAGAAAACCAAAACTGATGCTTACAAAATTATTGATAACACTGCTTCCCACTCACATGAGTGGCACCAAGAAAAAGATATCGTTAGATCATCTAAAGCAGCTAGAGCCGATTCTAGCCATGACTTAGATTCCATTTCCGCAAAGATAGATGCTGTCGAGAGACGAATGGAAAAGATGACTAAAGATATCCACTCAATACGAATTAGTTGTGAGCAGTGTGGATGACCACATTTGACAAAAGATTGTCTCAGTATTGAATTAACAATGGAACAAAGAGAGAATGTTTCATATCTAAACCAAAGGCCTGGAAATAATTATCAGAATAATTATCAACCGCCAAGACCGATCTACAATCAAAACCAGAATTATAATCTAAATATTCCATACAACAACCAACAAGGTCCTAGCAATTAACAAGTATCCAATAATACTTACAATCAGCAAAGATCTAATTTTCAAAACAAACCACCACAAACCGATGATAAAAAGCCGAATTTAGAAGATATGATGACAAAGCTAGTTGAAACTCAAACGCAGTTTTTCACATCTCAGAAACAAACTAATGAACAAAATGCTCAAGTATTTAGAAATCAACAAGCTTCTATTCAAAACTTGGAACAAGAAGTAAGTAACCTAGCAAGGTTAATAGGTGAAAGAAAACCGGGAAGTCTACCTAGTGATACAAATGCAAACCCCCGAAATGAAACAGCTAAAGCCATTACCACAAGAAGTGGTACAACACTTAAACCACCTGAAATACCTGTAACTTCTGATGAAGCTATTCCTACTCCACAAGAACCACAACCTGATCAAGATAAGGAAAAAGAACCGATAGTTGAAAAGGTTAATGAAGATAACACAGTTAAGACTAAAACTTATGTTAAACCATACCAACCACCACTTCCTTACCCGAGTAAAATGAAAAAAGAGAAACTTGAAGCCGAGCAATCTAAATTCTTGGATATGTTTAAACAAATAAATGTAAATCTTCCTTTCATTGATGTGATTTCAGGAATGCCTAGATATGCTAAATTCTTGAAAGATCTAATCTCAAATAGAAAGAAAATGGAAGAACTCTCGGCTGTTTCTATGAATGCTAATTGTTCAGCAGTGCTGTTGAATAAGATACCAGAAAAACTATCTGATCCAGGAAGTTTCACAATTCCATGTTTTCTGGGTAGTCTTAGTTCAATAGAAGCATTGGCAGACTTAGGTGCTAGTATAAATTTAATGCCGTATTCACTATACACTAAACTAGACCTTGGAGAATTGAAACCAACCAGAATAAGTATACAACTAGCCGATCGATCAATAAAATATCCTAGAGGGATAATGGAGAACATGCTAGTTAAAGTTGGTACTTTAGTATTTCCAGTAGATTTTGTTGTTCTGGACATGGAAGAAGATTCTCAAGTTCCTCTCATATTAGGAAGACCATTCTTAAACACGGCTAAAGCAATGATAGATGTGTTCGGTAAGAAATTGACCCTAAGTATAGAGGACGAGAGTGTTACCTTTTCAGTTGATAGAGCAATGCAACAACCACAATCTGCAGATGATACATGTTATTATATTCAAACTATAGATTCACATGCAGAATTATTAGAAGAATTTCCGGAATTACAAGGAACAGGAGAATGTTCTTTAGGAGAAGGAACTGAACAAAGTGATGAAGCTAAAATGTTAGCTACACTAATAGCAAATGGATATGAACCAACAACAGAAGAAATTCAAATGCTAAAAGAAGAAGACAGATATCGATATAAATCATTGATAGAAGAACCTCCAACATTAGAGTTAAAGCCACTTCTAAACCATTTGGAATACGCTTATTTACATGGTAAATCTGAATTACCTGTAATAATATCGTCTTCTCTTACTGAAAATGAAAAATCACAACTCATTTCTGTGTTGAAAGCTCATAAACCAGCCATTGCATGGAAAATTCATGATATTAAAGGAATAATTCCTTCGTATTGCACAAATAAAATCCTTATGGGAGAAGGTCATAAAACGTATGTGCAATGCCAACGAAGACTAAATCCGAATATGCAAGATGTAGTTAAAAAAGAAATTATTAAACTGCTAGATGCAGGTTTAATTTATCCAATCTCTGATAGTCCATGGGTAAGCCCAGTTCAATGCGTGCCTAAGAAGGGTGGCATGACTGTCATTACAAATGAGAAAAATGAGCTTATTCCTACTAGGACTGTAACAGGATGGCGTGTTTGTATTGATTATAGAAAATTAAATGACACCACCAGAAAAGATCACTTTCCCTTACCTTTTATTGATAAAATGTTGGAAAGATTAGCCGGAAACAGTTACTATTGTTTTCTTGATGGATTTTTAGGATATTTTCAAATTCCAATAGCACCCGAAGATCAAGAGAAAACCACGTTCACGTGCCCTTATGGTACTTTTGCTTACAAACGCATGCCATTTGGACTTTGCAACGCCCTTGCAACCTTTCAAAGGTGCATGATGGCGATTTTTCACGACATGATAGAAGAATGCATGGAAGTTTTCATGGATGACTTTTCAGTCTTCGGTGATACATTTGAATCATGTCTAGTTAATCTGGAACGAATGCTTATTCGATGTGAACAATCAAATCTAGTTCTTAATTGGGAGAAATGCCATTTCATGGTTAAAGAAGGCATTGTTCTTGGACATAAAATTTCAAAAGAAGGAATTGAAGTGGATAAAGCTAAAGTAGATGTAATTGCTAAACTTCCACATCCCACCAATGTTAGAGGAGTTAGGAGCTTTCTAGGGCATGCCGGTTTTTACCGACGTTTCATAAAAGATTTTTCTAAAATTGCCACTCCTATGAATAAACTCCTAGAAAAGGATGCTCCATTCATCTTTTCAGATGAATGCATCAAATCTTTTAATATTCTTAAAGAGAAACTCACTAATGCGCCGATCATGGTAACACCAAATTGGAATCTACCGTTTGAACTAATGTGCGATGCAAGTGATTTTGCAGTGGGAGCCGTTTTAGGACAAAGGATTGAAAAAAGATTTCAACCTATATATTATGCTAGTAAGACGTTACAAGGAGCACAAACAAATTACACAACTACTGAAAAAGAACTCCTTGCTATTGTCTTTGCTTTTGACAAATTTCGTTCATATCTCGTTCTAGCAAAAACGGTGGTCTATACCGACCATTCTGCTCTTAGATACCTATTTTCGAAACAAGATGCCAAACCAAGATTAATCCGTTGGATCTTACTCTTACAAGAGTTGAATATTGAAATCCGAGATAAAAGAGGAGCAGAAAATCTCACCGCTGATCATCTTTCTCGTCTTGAAAATCCCGAATTAGAAGTTCTAAATGAATCGGCCATACAAGACAACTTTCCTGATGAATATCTATTGAAGATAGATTATAATGAAATTCCATAGTTTGCAGACTATGCAAACTACTTAGTATGTGGATTCCTTGAAAAAGGATTATCGTACCAAAAACGAAAGAAATTCTTCAGTGATATAAAACACTATTTCTGGAAAGATCCACATTTGTTTAAAAGTTGTCCCGATGGAATAATACGCCGATGTGTATTTGGAGATGAAGCTAGTAAAATTTTAAACCATTGTCACACAGGACCAACAGGAGGGCACTATGGGCCTCAACTAACAGCAAGAAAAGTTTATGATGCTGGATTCTATTGGCCTACAATTTACAAAGACGCACACCTTCTTTACAAATCCTGTGATGCTTGTCAAAGGACTGGAAAAATAAGTCAACGTGATGAAATGCCACAAAATGTCATTCAAGTATGTGAAGTATTTGACATTTGGGGTATTGACTTTATGGGTCCATTTCCAAAATCTCATAATAATCTCTACATTCTCGTAGCCATTGATTATGTATCTAAATGGGCGGAAGCACAAGCTCTCCCAACTAACGATGCACGAGTTGTAGTCAACTTTTTAAAACGTCTTTTTGCAAGGTTTGGAACACCGAAAGCTTTAATAAGTGATCGGGGTACTCATTTCTGTAATAATCAACTTGAGAAAGTTCTCAAAAGATATGGAGTAACTCATAAAATCTCCACTGCTTATCATCCACAAACAAGTGGACAAGTTGAAAATACCAACCGAGCTTTAAAACGTATTCTAGAAAAAACCGTAGGATCAAATTCGAAGGAATGGTCCATTAAATTGGAGGATGTACTCTGGGCTTTTAGAACAGCCTACAAAACTCCAATTGGAACCACACCTTTTAAACTCATCTACGGAAAAGCATGTCATCTTCCAGTAGAAATTGAACATAAAGCATTTTGGGCTTTGAAGACATGTAATCTTGATTTACATGAAGCCGGACGTCTACGATTAAGTCAATTAAACGAATTAGAAGAATTAAGACATGAAGCATACGAAAATTCGTTAATCTATAAGGAAAGAACGATGAAATGGCATGATAAAAGAATCAGAAGTTCAAAAGAATTTAAAGAAGGAGACAGAGTTCTTCTTTTCAATTCACGATTCAAGCTATTTCCTGGAAAATTGAAATCGAGATGGTCTGGACCATTCATAGTCAAAAGAGTTTTCCCATACAGAACGATAGAATTAATAAATTCAAATGGAATTGAATTTAAAGTTAATGGTCACAGAGTTAAAAATTACATAGATAGTCCGATGGAAGTCGACAACGAAGTTAATCACAATTTCGATACCACAGCTAACTAAGTGTGGGGAGAATCAAGTCTTTAAAGGATAATATGTATTTTTGTTAGAGTTAGATTGTCTGTTTTCGTGTAGTTCTCGAAAATGGAACCCGAATGGTCTTTCTCTAGGAGACCCTAAAGAACTAGTCTTCTCCCCTATTCTGAATTTTTATTTTTTTTAGGTTTTTACGAAATGAAGACTTCCTGTGAACTAAACCATGGTCTAATGCTACACGCTTTGATCACTAAACGTAATAATGACACACTTCCGAGTGAAATAGTATCAGTAATCAGAGAAAGATTGGACGGAGTAAGAAAAGAATCCAGATGCGAAGATAATAAGTTACAATTTGGTAAAGGAAAATCAAAATCCGCAGCGAAAAGAAGAGCACGACACCTAGAAAGATGTCACAAATGCGGAAAATGGTCACATGGAGGTAAATGTTCAAATAATCAAACCTATTCAAACACCGAATTTGTTACTTTATGCAGAGACGGACCGTTCATATGTTTAGAAGAAAAAACACTGAATACTCGAGGTTACGCCTATGTAGCTATGGAAAACTAATTAAACCGACTATCTTATGAATGGGATAGATCATATAACTAAGAATACTATCTCACAGGTAAGTCTGTACAGTTTTTATTTTTTATTTTTATTTTTAACCTTTTGATAATAAACGCTAATTTGTTCGCTATAAAGTATTAAATTGGTATTGAATAAAATTAGGTTTGGCGACCGAAATTATTGATATCATTCAAAAATTTATTACATCACTGCAAAATTTAACGTTTATTCTTAAGGTATAAATATCTTTAATCAATCAACCCAAAATATTTCAAAAATTCGTCATGAGTTAAAATAGGTCATGGAACCGAAATTACTTTACCGAAAAGAGGGGCGTATATTTTTGATAATATTTGATTGATTAAAGTGGGATAAAAGCCAAAAAAAAGATTTTTAATTTTATTTTTACCATGTTTTAAAATTAATATATAAAAATTAAAATAATATTGTAAACTTTTTAAAATTAATATATTTAAAATTGTAAATATTTGAAAAATTAATCTTTTTAATATAAGTTTGTATGTATAAAAACAAAAATATAATATAAGTTTGGTGTGAATTTATAATATAAATTTTTAATTAAGTTTGGTGTGAATTTTTAATTTTATGCATTTTAAATTTAAGTTGTGTGAATTTAAAAACAAAAATTTACTTTATTTCGCTAAGTTAAAAATATGATTTTTAAAATTCGTCGTGAGTTGAAGACTAGGTCGTTGAACCGAAATTGCTTTACCCGAGGGAGGGGCGAGAACTTTTATTATCATTATTTTTAATCTTATTGAATTAAAGTATGCCAAAAACATTAAAAAACCCAAAAATCTTTACTTTTAAAACTGCGATTTGATTTAACAAATTTTAAAAATTTTGTCAAGGGACAGACTAGGACATCGATCCGAAACACCCTCGCTCCTAAAGGAAAACAAATTTTTAAAATTTAATTAATTATAAGTTTTATAAAGTATAAGGTTTTATTTAAAAAAAAAAGGGGCAAAACACTGTAGCCGGGTACCCATGCGATCGCATGGGAATCACCCTATCCCTCCATGCGATCGCATGGAGGCAAATTCCAGGCCTGATACATACAGCTCGCTGTTCTGTCTTCTCCACATAAACACACACACATATACGAAAAACACTCAAAACCTCACCAAATTTCATCATTTTTCCACCGTAATTCATCATTTTTCTTGCTCTAATCATGCCTAGATTCTCATTCTTCAGCAAAATGGTAAAAATTACACCCCTAAACTCATAAATTTGCTAGTTTTTGTGATAAATTCATATTTTTTACCTAATGCAATTTTGTTAATTTCTAGTGTAATTAGTGTTAAATTGTTAGTATTTTATGCATGTATAACCTATATTGATGCTATTTAACATGATTTGAAGCCAAAAACTTTAAAATTTTTAGAAATATAGGGTTTGTGTTCTTGAACAATTTGAGGCTTTTGATATAAACAGGTTATGGCCGATTTTTGTCATGAATTATTGCTAAATTGAGTAGTGTAACATGTTTAGATAGTTAAATGATCCAAACATTGATCCTAAACATGATTTTTAGAGATTAAAGTGGACTTTTTAAGTCCAAAATTCATGAACTTGATTAATTTGATATATTTGCCATTTGAGACTTGTTTAATTATTAGTAATGACTATTTTGACATGATATTTGAGTTAAATACTTATGAATTTTGTATACATTTTCATATGTGCTTATTTGAAAAGTGTAGAATTGTGAAAAATTGTGAAAATGTGTATAAGTTTAATTTTGATTTAACATGTTATAGTGATTGTTTTAAGTTGTTATTTGCTAACACTAATGCATATTTAGATGCACAAATTTTGTGTTTAATGTGTTTTGCAGAAAGCCGATACTGGAGGTTCAGGAGCATCATCATCTAGACGACCAGCACCAGCACCAGAACCAGAACCAGAACCAGAAATGCAACACGAACAACAACCACAACAGGAACAACAACAGCAGCCTGATCAGCACGTACCTTATTATGATCCGGTACAGTTTTTTGATGAATTCATAGTATTCCCAATGAGGCCACCAGTAGAATTCCCAACGATTCCTGAGCACACTCTGCATCCTAATCTGAGATTTGATAGGAGATGGAGAGATTACGAGACATATCAAAGGAACAAATTCAAATTGGTAACAAAAAATGTAGAGGTGCCAAGGGTAATCGATTGGGCCCCGTTGGAAACGATCCATCTAACTGACCGTGTTAGACAGCTTTTGGTACAAAGGTATGGCAGTTCTTCTTTTACAGATTGGGAACGTATTTTCACCATTCGTAGACCTGTATATAAGGAATGGTGTGTTGAGTTGATGAGTACTGTATCACTTGATACAAATATAGTTAGAATAGATGATAGAAGATTTCTTAGGTTTATCCTTGGCGGTAGGATGTACAGAATGTCCATGCTGGACATGGCCAGGGCCTTACAGATATATACTCCTGGTGAGTTGCTATTACCCGATTGTACAAATTTGATTCATTATGGTGAAAGGGTAGATAGTAACTTTGACGCTGACGCCATTTAGAGGCGTATGTCACATTTTAATGTTTTTACACGAGCAGGAGGACACTCCTATACACATATTGACAGAGCCGAGCTTCGTATTATTCATAGATTTTTGGCTAACTCAATTACACAGAGAGGTCACAATAAAGAAAAAATTACCTTACATGATTTATTCTACCTAAAGTGTATTCAGGATCCTAGAAACTTTGTCAATATCCCTTACTGTGTTGCTTTTTATTTATCTAAAATGGTAGAGGGAATGCAGGACGGGAGTATAATAGAAGGAGGTATTTTTGTTACTCTCATTGGAGAGTATTTAGGTGTTGATAGGAATCAAGGGGGTCCATTACAGCTTTGTAGAGAACAGGTTGAGCCCTTAGGATTGAAAGTTTATGTGGGTGCTAAGGTATTGAAAAGTAGACGTAACCAGGCAGTACCCTATGAGGGATCTCATCCTCGGGTAGAGAGAGGCTCAGACGAGGAAATGGAGGAGGCGGAAGACATTAGGGATGTCTTTCGAGATGCTATTCTTGACGTCCACGTTCGTATAGATGAGGAAGCAATGATGAACACGGCCAGACATAGTATGTACGAGCAGTGGAACTCCGAGCGAGTATACGAGGATTATAGGAGACGCCAACACGATAGCTGGGTAGTTCATCAGCACCAAATCATGAGCCAGCTATCATATCAGGTACCAAATAATTACGTGCCTACTCGACCTGCTCATTTTCCGCCACACAGCCCCGATATCCGACCACCCTTTAACCGGTATGACTATAACCAAGCTTATAAGAACACCTATAACCAACAATGGAACCCACCTGATGAGATGAACTGGAACCCCTATCCAGACTGATTTGGTTCCATTTGGTTATTTATATGATTTTTATGTTTTTTTATCTTTTTACTTATTCATGTTTAAACTTATGTTATTGAATATACTTATGTAATCTTTATCATTTTTATTATTATTGTGTACTAATATTTCACATTTAGGATTTGAAAGTGGGATATTAAGTCCCATTTCAAATTGCCATGCATGTTTATATTTGTATGTATGTATATTGTAAATTGTACAAAACAGGGTAAAACAGCGCATTTTCAAAGACTGGCATTAAGTTCAGCAAAAGCTACTAATTTTGACGACAAGATAAATGTGATGTAACAACAGACGGAATGAACAAATGATATGCACCATTTATCATTCAGCAAACAAACGCCAATATGTTTGGAAACTTTGGTAAAATTTAATAATTTTCACACTAATCACCCTCAATAATTTAAATTGTTACTGATTTCTTGCAAATGAGGGCATTGCAAGATCTTAAGTGTGGGAAGGGGTTAAATTCTTTTAGATTTTAAAATTTTTACTTTATACACTTGGTTACCATTAGAAATACTAGTAAAGTAGTAGTTGTATTAGAATCTAGTGGTCTCTGATAAAGAACAGCCCTAGTCTTATATACTGACTACCCAATTCTAGTAAAAATTTTCAAAATTTTCAATTAAATGAACTCAAAATCATGTTTATACATATTTATGAACGATAAAACTAGGTGTTAACACCGAAATTATTGTTACCTCGGAAAGGACATAAATTGAGAAACAAACCAAAATGTTAAAATTCATTTAAAATGAAATATAGGACAATAAAAAGGAAAATAAAAGCCAAGTGTGGGAAAAATTACCAAGTTATCTTAAACATATGTCACATATTTCTGTAACAAATAATTGAAGATACTTTTGCTTTGGACTAAACTAAACTGTTTTACCCGATGAAAGAAAAGAAGAGATGGATCTACACGATGAATCAATTCCATCGTTAAAAGGAAGTAAAGTCTTTCGAAAAAGAAACGCGCTTCTTGATTTAGGTCATGAAGTTGTCGTCCAAACCTGCTGTAGGTTGATGAAAAATCTAGAAAAGTCATCTCTAAAATCAGCAGGAAATCCACGGACCTCAGCATAAAACAGGGTCGCCAAGTGGTCAGATTAATCCTAACCATGAGAAGGATTTATCTCGTACAATGGGGGGGCACCGTGCAAATTAGCTTGATAAGACTAATGAATCAGATCCCCAGAAAGGATAATCTCCTTTAAAGATCAAAAATTAGCTTTTAAGACTGATATTACTCAATCCTAGAGATTGACCTTAAAGATTGAGAATTACAAACTCATGGAATTCAATGATATCTAAACTCGAGCATGAACGAGAAAATATTTCGATCAAATTATAAACCGATTTGTTTTCTAAAAACCCATTTTCAATGCGTTCATTACCATTGAACGTAAAATCCTAGGAATTCACCTGGAATTCATTAGGTCATCTGAACCAAATCGGGTGTCAACCGTAAGAACGGTGGTTGCATAGCATGGTCAAAGACAGGACCTTGTGCCAGACCGGAAAATTATAAGGGTGAGCTTTACTATTGCTCCTACAAAGGATAGTAATTGCGTCCAACACGTTATAGACCATAATTAAAAGCATGTCAGGGGACATTGCCTTAACAGTTGCTTGTTCAACGCTTTCCTTTACAACCGGACGGTAGTTTACCGAATGGTAATATACGGAGCAAGTATACTGGACGTGTTGATTTCCTAATACAAGGTTAGCAAGTGGGTGACACAAAACCACAAGTTTTGAGCTAAAATTTTCAAATCTGAAACCCACCAAACCCACAAAAATATTTTGCAAACACCTGTGAAGGGTTATTCCGGAAAACTTATCTAGGGTAAAAACTAGATTTAATTTTCAAAAGATCATATGTTTTCATAAAGATCCAATTTCCTTAATGGATCAAAATTTTATAGTCATGTGGGATTGTAAACCACATCGTTACTACCATTGTTTATACCGCCGTAAAGAAATCACTGATGTACAAAGTGTGAAGAATAAAGAAGTGATTCTAGTATTTCAAGACTATATTGCTTGAGGACAAGTAACGCTCAAGTGTGGGAATATTTGATAATGCTAAAAACGAACATATATTTCATAGCATTATTCCTCAAGAAAGACAAGCTTTTAGTTGCAATTGTCCTATTTACAAGTGATATTCGTTTAAATAATAAAAGGTGAAGACAAAAGGCAGATTCGACGAATTGAAGACGCAAATGACCAAAAAGCTCAAAAGTACAAAAGACAATCAAAGAGGTTCCAATTATTGATAAGAAACGTCTCAAAATTACAAGAGTACAAGATTCAAAACGCAAAGTACAAGATATTAAATTGTACGCAAGGACGTTCGAAAATCTGGAACCGGGACCAGAGTCAACTCTCAACACTTGACGCAACGGACTAAAAATTACAAGTCAACTATGCACATAAGTATAATATAATATTTAAATAATTCTTATAATTATTTATATATTATATATTATATTATTAAAAACCGCCGGCAGAAAAAACAAAGGCATGTGAGCCTCTCCAGCTGGCCATGCGATCGCATGGCCTTGAAGGGTAAAGCTCATGCGATCGCATGAGCCACTTTTCCAGCCCACATGCCTATAAAATTCGCAGCTTGGTGAACATCAAAACACATCTTTTTCTATCTCTCAATATATCTATACGTAATATTTATGTTTATATTTTTATTTTAATTTTAATTTTAATTTTAAATCCTAATAATAAGGGTATGTTAGCAAATGTTGTAAGGGTGTAAGTCGAAATTCTGTCCGTGTAACGCTACGCTATTTTTAATCATTGTAAGTTATGTTCAACCTTTTTACATTAATGTCTCGTAGCTAAGTTATTATTATACTTATTTAGTTCGAAGTAATCATGATGTTGGGCTAAAAATATTAAAATTGGGTAATTGGGCTTTGTACCATAATTGGGGTTTGGACAAAAGAACGACACTTGTGGAAATTAGACTATGGGCTATTAATGGGCTTTATATTTGTTTAACTAAATGATAGTTTGTTAATTTTAATATAAAGATTCACAATTGGACGTCCCTATAAATAACCATATACACTCGATCGGATACGATGGGCAGGGTATTTATATGTACGAATAATCGTTCATTTAACCGGACACGGGAATGGATTAATAGTCACTAGAATTATTAAAACAGGGGTGAAATTATGTACAAGGACACTTGGCATAATTGATAATAAAGTATTAAAACCTTGGGTTACACTCAGTCGACATCCTGGTGTAATTATTAAACAAAGTAATAAAACCTTGTTACAGTTTAAGTCCCCAATTAGTTGGAATATTTAACTTCGGGTATAAGGATAATTTGACGAGGACACTCGCACTTTATATTTATGATTGATGGACTGTTATGGACTGTTATGGACAAAAACCAGACGGACATATTAAATAATCCAGGACAAAGGACAATTAACCCATGGGCATAAAACTAAAATCAACACGTCAAACATCATGATTACGGAAGTTTAAATAAGCATAATTCTTTTATTTCATATTTAATTTCCTTTATTTTATATTTAATTGCACTTCTAATTATCGCACTTTTATTTATTGTTATTGTATTTAATTGCAATTTTAATTATCGTACTTTTTAATTATCGCAAGTTTATTTTATCGCACTTTTATTTATCGCAATTTCATTATCGTTATTTACTTTACGCTTTAAATTAAATCTTTTATTTATTTAATATTTTACATTTTGTTTTAACTGCAACTAAAGTTTTAAATTCGACAAACCGGTCATTAAACGGTAAAAACCCCCTTTATAATAATAATATTACTTATATATATATTTGTATTTTTATAAAATAAAACTAATATAGCGTTAAGCTTTGATTAAAAGATTTTCCCTGTGGAACGAACCGGACTTACTAAAAATTACACTACTGTACGATTAGGTACACTGCCTATAAGTGTTGTAGCAAGGTTTAAGTATATCCATTCTATAAATAAATAAATATCTTGTGTAAAGTTGTATCGTATTTAATAGTATTTCCTGCTAAAATTTAATAGTATTTTATACCCCTTAGCTTTAACATAAATCATATATACTCGAGCACTAGTCAGGGATACACTATTAATATATAAAAGATAAGGTATGAATGCTCACGTATCAATATTGAGATTCAATATTGCAGGAAAGTACGCAGACGCAACGGAGATGATAAACACTAGTTTGACTCACGAGCTATACCCCCGAACTATACCCATAACCTCCTTAGCTATAACCCATAACTCCAAAGCTTAAACCCATTTTGAAAACACGTTTTGAAATCACTCGAGCATCACCTCATCGTAATATCTTATGTATATACTAATAATAATATTAAAAATAATAATATTAATAATAATAATATTAATAATGATAAATAAAATTATAAATATAGAGAGTCAGAGAACGCGAGATAGTTATTGTGAAAGAATTCGGCCGAAACCTCGAGCTTTATAGACTCAGACCTGGTCCCGCGATCTCCGCGATTGCGGAGAGTTTGAGGAAAAAAGGATCGCGATCGCGGAGGGCCCAACTCCAGCTCACCCTCTAATAATTTGTGGCTGCCGACAGTTTTATTTATATATTATATATAGATATTTAATTTATATAATTATATATATATTATATTATATTCTCGTATCTAGTTAACTTGTAATTTTTGTTCCAACGATTTGTACGATGACTCTCGACTCATGTCTCGCTTCCGGTTTTTCGAATATTACTTCGTACACTTTAATAAATTGCATTATACGTTTCGTGACTCGTTCCCTTATCAAAATATAGACTTAAATTATCATAAACCATATTACTTGAAATGTAACTTGAACGTCCGAGTGTTTTGGTCATTTGCTTCATTAAATCATCATTTCACTATATATACATATATTTATATATATGTAATAATATTATTTTAAGTCAAAACGTTTTATATCAAGATTAATATTATATTTTATCATTTTTAGATAATATATATATATATATATATATATATATATATATATATATATATATATATATATTCCTTTAGAAATATAAATTTATATATATTAAAAATATTTATTTAATAATATAATATTTAGTTTCAAAACTAATTATATATCAAAGTTCATTATGTAATTTAGAATCGTTTCAAAATTATTAATTAGTAATACTTTTATCTAAAAATATATATTTACAAATATATATATATATATATATATATATATATATATATATATATATATATATATATATATATATATATTCCTTTAGAAATATAAATTTATATATATTAAAAATATTTATTTAATAATATAATATTTAGTTTCAAAACTAATTATATATCAAAGTTCATTATGTAATTTAGAATCGTTTCAAAATTATTAATTAGTAATACTTTTATCTAAAAAATATATTTACAAATTTATAATACAAAGCTTTAATTAAATTCTTCAAATTTTATATTCATAAAAAAATTATCTTATAAAATGCTTTAAAAACAAAGTTCTTTTTAAACTAAAAACATTTTAGTACGTTTGAAACTAAATCAAATAAATATGATAATTTTGTTTTTCAAAACTAAATATATTTAAGAATCATTTTGTTAAAAGGTTAAAATAATGAAAATTGTTATATCATAAAATGTTTTTAGAAAAGTAAGATCGTATGTATCTCATAACAGGTTTTCAAGTTTTTAAATTACCGTTAGCTGGTGAAGCGTGGGATAAAGTCCAAAGATCAATTAAACGTACGAAATCATTTTTGTAAAAATGTCGATATCCATTTTCTTAATTATCTACATTCCATAAATTCACTTTCACATTAAATAATATGAAAGCTAAGTAGTTACATTATCAAGGTCACGAGAAAATTATGGTAAAACATGTATTGAAAATCAAACAGGAACCTCCACTAACCTTTGTCTAATCCTCGATAATTGACACATTTGTTATTACTTGTAAATCACCTTACCAATTATTCCTAATACCGTTAAAAAGAATAGATTTCTCAAATCACAGTGGACCTCACAAGAGAGACCTTTTAACATATCACAATGTATCTGATAATTCAATCATTTGATATTATCTTCTAATTCCATCGATAAACATATTGAACCAAATACGTTCATGTAAAGTATTATACATTTAATACTTTGTTAACATTTTCAAGTTATAATATAACTATATATTATATATACATATCTATATGCACATAAATGTTCGTGAATCGCCAAGCACGGTCAAAGGGTAATTGATTACATGCATATAGTTCTAAAATTTTAAGATTCAACATTACAGACTTTGCTTATCGTGTCGGAAACATATAAAGATCAAGTTTAAATCTAGTCGGAAATTTTCGGGTTGTCACAGTACCTACCCGTTAAAGAAATTTTGTCCCGAAATTTGATCGAGGTCGTCATGGCTAACAATAAGAATGTTATTATGACGAATATAATTTGGTAAATATAGTTTTATCATCATTGAGTAATATGGATAAAACAATTTAATTATGTGAAGAATACGAGTGAAGTTATCGCAAAAGAGTGAAATGAATCAATGAGTTTCGTCTTAACTGGTGACGTAGTTACGGTTGATTTCCAGAATTTAAGGAATTTAAAGATGATTTTTGAAATCTATAAAAGATTTGATCTTTTGGTGATTAAGGAAATTATGATTTTCTTTAACTAAATATGTAATCTACCTCGATTGCTATGTCCGTTATTTTGCTATGAATCAACCTCTTCCGTTCTATTATTTTCATCATTCCTACATCTTCTTCCTCATTTCATACTTTCAAAAGATTGTGAAAATGCTTCATCCAGTTCTGATCCTTGATCTTATTCTGACCATCACCACAATCATCCCTTTATTCTAACTCCCACCGGAGGAATATGTTTACTTCTACTTCGCTTTTGGGGTGGTGATTTTCATAATCCTTCCTTGTATTTGTATTTCCATAATTATTGACATCTACGGTTAATGATCTTTTATGTTTGCTGCGATTTATACCCCCTTTCTATTTCGGAGCTTCATGCTTTTATTTTCTTTTCGCAAGTAATGGTCCAGAATTCGTAGGTATGGAGTTTCGAATCATCATAATATACAAAGTAGAAAAGAAAGGTAGTAGCACGATTTGATTTGTCAAATTATCAGAATATCCGAAAAAGACCGAATCATCAGAAAAAATATTTTCTTGATAGTTTAGAGGTTAAATAGAATGAAAGAGTTATGTAACATGGTTCATGATGAGGGTATGATCTGTGAATCTTTATCACGTTCCATTAGAAACTCATCATGACTTACTGTAATATAATCACGTTGATCAAGTGTCATTATATTATACTAACCCATGCTTCAGTTCCCAACATTACTTCAAAAACATTCATAATTTAAACTCGAAGGTTTACAGAATATAGAAACTAAACAGTTTCCTTTATGATGTAACACTGATAGTGCGAAGGGAAAAATGATTTTAGATAAGAATAGTTATGAAAATATTTTCAGAAATATCGAGGTTATTTATAATGAAAGATACGATGATATCTTAGAATATCTAAGATCAGAGGATGATGAAGAATATTGTCCGCAAGAGTTTAGAGTAAGGAGCAAGGTATTCGCTAAAGACTTCAGCACACACTGAATTATTTGGATTCTTTGAAGGTAGATTTAGTCTTTGTGATTTGTCCACTGCCTTCTTCATGGTTTGCTCAATCCGTTGTCTAGTTCCAAATCTTCTCTTTTTCTGAGCTTTGCCAACACACTATTATTTATCATCAAACTTTTGACTGTTACGGCTGTCTACAGTTTCTGCTGCTTCATTCAGTTTTTTTTCAAAGTTCAATGTATTGGTTCATAGACTGGGCAATTTTCAGAATTTTAGAATTGAAGATCATATTTCTAGGAGATAAATGTTATATGTATACATATAACTATTGATGTAGAATGCTGCGAGATTCGAAATACTGATTGCTGATTCTCGGTAATTGGTATGACAATTATTGTTACAAGATGCAGATGAGTAAATGATGGGTTTTCAATGAGTACATATAATGATTTTTCGGAGAGATTTACGCCAACGAGTAACGAAGTTGCTGGTACATCTGCTGATAATGTGGTGGAATATAAAAGGTTCCCCAGTAATGATGGTGAAAAGACAACGTATATATCAAGGTTATAATAAGGCTAGTCCGACTGAAAAGTCGAAGTTGACTTGCTGAAGTTGTGACAGAATTTGCTATTTTGAAAAGGGATCGCAAAGTTATTCTTGGTAATAAATGCCAAAGGATCTGACGCAGATATGTGTTAAACTTTTACTTAGGTTCCAAGTGTCCCCCAGGTGTATATATTCTTCGTATGTATCATGTGATTGGTTCATCCTCTCGATTGTTCCTTAGTTGAGGTGTTTTCAAGAATTTTGAAGGGTTTGAACGCAGGTTGTCGTCGTCAATATCCGTATGATGCAATCGTCGTGAATCTTGAATGGTTCGAATATCTTTTCGTGTTTTTATGAATAAAAGTGATGTTCTAGTATAGTTTGGATTTAAAGTATGGTTTGGAAGATGTAGGAATCTAAGAATGATGTCTTCTGTTAGATCTTGACTTGAATTTTGATGTGTCAAAATCAGAATATGTAATTGAATTTGAATGAGAATGGTTGTCCAGATTTTTATGAAAAATGTATATCGTTGTGTAAGTAGTGAGTATAGTTAATGATTGTTGAATCGGAATCGAAGAATGTACTGTGTAACATATTAATTGTGAATTTATATATCTCTCGGGTATTACCTACCAGTTAAAAGCTTCACAATTAATATTTTGTACAAGAGAATTTTTATTACAGTCTTTATGAAAAAATATGTATATTTTCTTCAGATGTAATACAAATTTAATGAGTTAATATTAAATTAAACTCATTTGATTTTTTTTAGCTGGAACTAGAAATGAATAATATCTAAAACATTAAAGATTACATAATTTTCGCGGAGTGTTAGTACTTCTTTATCTATACTAATTGACATTCCTCGGTGAAGGATGTTGATGTTCGTGGAATTCTTGGAAACTTCGCAAGATACGATGATGTTTTCTAGAGAGTTTCGAGCATACTGAAAATGAAAGTGTAAAATCAAACATATAATTGAATAATACACTTGATTTGTTATGAAATGGAATTCATTGAGTTGAAACAGAGATTGTAGTTAACGATGGTTAAGTTGTTAACAAAGGATGTACATTATAGCATTTTAGAAATATGGATATGAATTAACTGAGTAGTATCTACTAGTTATGATTCATACGTAATAGCTTAGTACAAAAAGATATATTATGGTTTTCAAAATTCATATATATAATATAAATTCTTCAAAAATAATGAGTTAATACTTCATAACTCGTTATTTCAATATACCCGTTGATGATTGTGTTGTTGATATCGTCGATGATTTTTGAGCTGGTGTAGCTTGTGGTGCTACAGGTGTTGCTGGTGTTGGTGATACTGATGGTGATGCTGGTGGTACTACCGGTGGCACTTGTATAACAAGACTAGCTTGTAAATCACGCACCACTCTTGTCAGGGTTTCTATTCTTCCTTCTATCATTTCGGTCCATTCATCTGATTTATGGTTAAGGCTAGATTAGATTATCTCTAAGACTTTAGAGATTACATAATCGCCGCAAAATGTTTCTCCAATGAAGTTATGAATCAATACTTCATCGGTTATTGTTGTTGGTATTCCTTGGTACCCACAGTGCGTATGATATTGATGCTCAATGTACAAATTGTGATGTTGAGGTGTGGGGAGCGGAGGTTGTTGTTGGTGGTGGAAATGGTACCGTTGATGTTGCTAATGGTGGTACTGTTGATGCCGGTGATGCTGCTGGCGTTCGTGGTATTGAGGCTTGCGGTATAGATGTTGTTGGTGGTACTGGTGTTGCTGATGGTGCTTGTAATCTTCGCACCATATCCTCCAAAGCCAATACTCGAGCGCAAAGCTTGTTGACTTCTTCTATTACACCGAGATGATTGTCGGTTCGGACGAGAGGACGAATAAAATCTAGGATGTGAGATAGTATATAATCATGACGAGATACTCTGAAAATGAGAGAGAAAATGGTGTTTCGGATAGGTTCGCCGGTAAGTGCTTCAGGTTCTTCACCAAGAGGGAAATGTGGTGGATGAAAGGGATCGCCTTCTTCTTGTCTGAAATGATTAAGTAGACTACGAACCCATCCCCAATTCATCCAGAATAGAAGATGGCTAATTGGTTGGTCCATTCCGGTCACACTGCTTTCGGAGCTTAAGTGAAAATCCATATCGGAATAGTTGTCGGAATCCGAGGAGCTTGAACTGGTTACGGCATCCATCTTGGATTGTCGGAGAAATGAATTTTTGATAGGAGATAGATTATTGGACTTAGATTGGTATACATGATTTACATATGTACATATAATACCAAGATCCCGTAAGTTACGGAGAAATTTTCGGAAGATGCCAGACAGAGTTTACTGTAATAGATATGTAAAGATATGAATTTTTTTTATACAAGATCTATGCAATGAATGCAGTAAGACATGTCTAGATTTAAGATGATAAGCAATTAATTTTCCGACAAAAATGATAAGCAAAACTTTTGACATGCAGACACGGTCGAAGTCCAGACTCATTAATGCATCTTAATTTCTATCAGTTAGACACACTAATGCAAGACCTGGTTCGCTAAGACCACCGCTCTGATACCACATGAAGCGACCCG
This sequence comes from Rutidosis leptorrhynchoides, assembly GCF_046630445.1. NCBI lineage: Eukaryota > Viridiplantae > Streptophyta > Magnoliopsida > Asterales > Asteraceae > Rutidosis > Rutidosis leptorrhynchoides. Next base: position 280,817,985 of record NC_092342.1, read on the forward strand.
TCCAAATCCATATGGACGAATACATAAACATCTGGTCCCATTGCGAGGTACTAACCTCTATATGATACGTTTTACAAATATTGCATTCGTTTGAAGGACAAACTCATTTCAAAGCATCACCTTTTGATACAAATGATACGTGATTCTCTTAATATGAATGACTAATATGATGTTGACTTAATAAACATCTTTTTGAACTCAGACGACTTGAATGCAACATCTTTTGAAATATGCCATGAATGACTCCAAGTAATATCTTTAAATTGAGCATATGCACAACGGAAGATTTCTTTCAAACCTGAGAATAAACATGCTTAAAAGTGTCAACCAAAGGTTGGTGAGTTCATTAGTTTAACAATCATTTCCATAATTTTAATAGACCACAAGATTTCAAATATTTAATCGTACACATAGCCTGTGTACAAAAATCATTCATATAGTGAACACCTGATAACCCATATTAACAAAATGCATCAAAAATATCCCCAAGGATAAACAGAACCACTCGTCTGTTGAGTATAAATCAACAGAACCACTCGTCTGTAGAGAATAGATTGACAGAACCACTCGTCTGTAGAGAACAGAACCACTCATTTGTTAGAGAATTTATCTATCTTTAGGATCCGTGTAAATTAGTGGCAATTATAATAAACACTAATTCTTATGTTACCAAGCTACTAGGGTTGATATCTGGTATAATAATCCAACTATAGAATGTAGTTTCAAGTACTTGTGTCTATTTTGTAAAATATTTATAAAAGCAGCGCATGTATTCTCATCCCAAAAATATATATAAAAAGGGAATAATGAAACTCACAATACTGTATTTCGTAGTAAAAATACATATAACGTCATTGAACAAGTGCATGGTTGGCCTCAGATTCACGAACCTATATTAAATATATATATTTATATGTTGGTCAATATCTGTCTAACAATTTAGGTCAAGTCGTAGTGTATCACAATCCTAATGCTCGAGATTATCATGCAGAAGTTAACAAAAGTCAATTTGACCCAAAATGATTTTCAAAATCCATACATGTTTATTAATTTTTCGACACCTTTCCAACGACATGCATATCATACCTTATATCAGTAATATATGTATTAAATTCGTGATTCAATATACACTATAAAACGACAAAATTAAATATACAAGAATGCATAATTATATATACTCGAGCACTAGTTAGGGATACACTATTAATATATAAAAGATAAGGTATCAATGCTCACGTATCAATATTGAGATTCAATATTGCAGGAAAGTACGTAGACGCAACGGAGATGATAAACACGAGTTTGACTCACGAGCTATACCCCCGAACTATACCCATAACCTCCTTAGCTATAACCCATAACTCCAAAGCTTAAACTCGTTTTGAAAACACGTTTTGAAATCACTAGAGCATCACCTCGTCGTAATATTTTATGTATATACTAATAATAATATTAAAAATAATAATAATAATAATAATAAATATAATTATAAATATAGAGAGTCAGAGATCGAGAGATAGTTTTTGTGAAAGAATTCAGCCGAAACCTCGAGCTTTATAGACTCAGACCTGGTCCCGCAATTTCCGCGATTGCGAAGAGTTTGAGGAGAAAAGGATCGCGATCGCGGAGGGCCCGACTCCAGCTCACCCTCCAATAATTTGTGACTGCCGACAGTTATATTTATATATATATATATATATATATATATATATATATAATTTATATAATTATATATATATTATATTATATTCTCGTATCTAGTTAACTTGTAATTTTTGTTCCAACAATTTGTACGATGACGCTCGACTCATGTCTCGCTTCCGGTTTTTCGAACGTTACTTCGTACACTTTAATAAATTGCATTATACGTTTCGTGACTCATTCCCTTATCAAAATATAGACTTAAATTATCCATAAACCATATTACTTGAAATGTAACTTGAACGTCCGAGTGTTTTGGTCATTTGCTTCATTAAATCATCATTTTGCTATATATACATATATTTATATATATGTAATAATATTATTTTTAAGTCAAAACGTTTTATATCAAGGTTAATATTATATTTTATCATTTCATAAAATTTATATATATATATATATATATATATATATATATATATATATATATATATATATATATATATTCCTTTAGAAATATAAATTTATATATATTAGAAATATTTATTTAATAATATAATATTTAGTTTTCAAAACTAATTATATTTCAAAGTTCATTATGTAATTTAGAATCATTTCGAAATTATTAATTAGTAATACTTTTATCTAAAAAATATATTTACAAATTTATAATACAAAGCTTTAATTAAATTCTTCAAATTTTATATTCATAAACAAATTATCTTATAAAATGTTTTAATAACAAAGTTCTTTTTAAACTAAAAACGTTTTAGTACGTTTGAAACTAAATCAAATAAATATGATAATTTTGTTTTTCAAAACTAAATATATTTAAGAATCATTTTGTTAAAAGGTTAAAATATTGAAAATCGTTATATCATAAAATGTTTTTAGAAAAGTAAGATCGTATGTATCTCATAACAGGTTTTCAAGTTTTTAAATTACCGTTAGCTGGTGAAGCGTGAGATAAAGTCCAAAGGTCAATTAAACGTACGAAATCATTTTTGTAAAAATGTCGATATCCATTTTCTTAATTATCTACATTCCATAAATTCACTTTCACATTAAATAATATGAAAGCTAAGTAGTTACATTATCAAGGTCACGAGAAAATTATGGTAAAGCATGTATTGGAAATCAAACAGGAACCTCCACTAACCTTTGTCTAATCCTCGATAATTGACACATTTGTTATTACTTGTAAATCACCTTACCAATTATTCCTAATACCGTTAAAAAGAATAGATTTCTCAAATCACAGTGGACCTCACAACAGAGACCTTTAAACATATCACAATGTATCTGATAATTCAATCATTTGATATTATCTTCTAATTCCATCGATAAACATATTGAACCAAATACGTTCATGTAAAGTATTATACATTTAATACTTTGTTAAAATTTTCAAGTTATAATATAACTATATATTATATATACATATCTATATGCACATAAATGTTCGTGAATTGCCAAGCACGGTCAAAGGGTAATTGATTACATGAATGTAGTTCTAAAATTTTGAGATTCAACATTACATACTTTGCTTACCGTGTCGGAAACATAGAAAGATCAAGTTTAAATTTAGTCGGTAATTTCCGGGTTGTCACACTACCGGCTCTTTGGTTCACACTACAACACACATGCCATGACGCTACCGTCTCTTTGGTTCAAATCATAGCACCGATTCGCACATGCTATGGTACTACCGGCTCTTTTGTTCATACCATAACACACAAATAAATACACTATATACATAGGCGCATAATTATTCCACTCACCTTGGAATGCCCGCACAAGTCATGCATAACATGATCTCCGTCCTCAAATCCGAGCAAGTAACCACCAATATCACACATAGGTACAATATACACATAAATAGCCATTCTCTAAAAGAGTACCAGACACAAACGTCCCTTAGCCGAGGAGTCACACCTTGCTCGCCAAAACCCGCCCATTAACACCTAATGAACACAATCAAATTACCACTTCGGGTGGTAATTTAAACCCATCCTAGAAAGTATAATTTAGCCCACATTATTATTTACACCAATTAGACTAACCTAGGTCCCGTGTAACATCCCGTTTCCTCATACATGGTCTAAAGGTACACATTTTACCTTGTAAATGTTTAATATTAACCGTGAAAGATAATATATAGTTTAAATGTTAGAAAATGGGTGATCATGCCTTTTATCGCGTTTTAAGGTGTTGTGTCGCGTTGGGGTATGTCGCGATACGCGACAGGGTTGTTCAAAATTCGATGGTTCAAAACCCTCCTCCTGTCCAAGTTATCGTGTTTTAGTGGTGGGTGTCATGTCCTGGTGTCGCGATACGCGATCGTGTGTCGCGAAACGCGACAAAGTCGCTGTATTGACTATTTTGACCCGTTTTAAATGGGATCTTTTGGGGTGTTTTGGTCTTTTCACTTGTGGTCAATTTGGAGGACTTAAAAGCTGATGAAAGCTTATCCTAACCTCATTAAACACTTCTCCATCCACCCACATTCAATTTTAGGGAGAGAGATTGAATTCTAGTGAGAGAGAGCTCACTTTGGCGAAGAAGAAGGCCAAATCCCACCCGAGCCCAAGTTTTAAAGTCGTTCCCTACGTCTCTAGCTACGTCTTAATAGTGTTGGTAAGTCTTAACTCCGTTTTTTGAGTTTAATTTGATTTATGGCTAGGGTTTGTTCATCTGAGACTTGTAAGACCCATTTGGGGGTTAAATAGGTGAATTTGGGTTAAATTGGTATATGGAAACCCTAAGGCTTGAAATCTAGGTTTGGTCATGGGTTTGGTGTTTGTAGGTGTTAATTGTGTTGTTAAAACACTAGTAACCTTGTGTATTAGTGAAAGGTTGTTAATGGGTTCAAGTTTGACCAAATTGTGAGTCTTGGTGTTAAAATGGGTCAAATGGATAATAGATAACCTAGTTGAGTAAGATGGGTATGAAAGACCCTAAGTTTGTGTTAGTTGGTGTTGTGGGACTTTAATCACTAGCTTTTAGTGATTTATGACAAGTCTTGACCTTAAATGGGCGATTTTGGTGTAAATGGGTCATTTAATGCAAATTGGCCATTAAATACACATGAGTTAATTGTTGGTGTTCAGTCCAATCGATTTTGTGTATTGAATGTGTACTTAATTTATTAGGTACTTAACTTCGAAGCTTGCGGGTTGTGTAATCGTCACCTAGGTGATAAGGTGAGTGGAATAATTATGCATGTATGTATATAATGTATTTATTTGTGTGACGTGAAATGTGGGGTAGTCGCGGTGTTAAGACACCACATAATACGTAACGAGTGGGTTAGTCGACGTGTTAAGACACCACTCTGGAAATTAATGAAATGTGGGGTAGTCACGGTATTAAGACACCACATAATACGTAAAGAGTGGGTTAGTCGCGGTGTTAAGACACCACTCCGGGATTTAATGACATGTGGGTTAATCGCGATGTTAAGACACCACAATGTCATAGAGGGTGGGTTAGTCGCGGTGTTAAGATGCCACCCGGGAGTTAGTGATACGCGGTGTTAAGTATACTAATGGATGTTGCGAACTCCGATGGTCTTTTGCGAGCACCATCTCCTTGTATGATTGGTTAACCATGGTTATGCGTTGTAGTGTAGCATATTCTATTATTGAGTTATATATGCTATTGTTGTGCTAACTTATGGTCTTGGAGAATTAGCATTTTTGTAACACCCCAGTTTCGTAATTGAAAATGGATGTCACGTTAACGATAATCAATAACATTAAAATTCATTTATTTCAAGTATCTAATAAGAAATGATACATTAATTGTCTTCAAATGAACCAAACTAAAAGTGCGTAATAGAATTTATATAATAACGATATTAATAATGAAAGAAATCTTGAACAAACTTTTCCAACAGCTTCAACTTCCTTATAGCTCTGTTCCTTGCGATCCTTGAATACCTGCCGCATGGAAAGAATATGCGGCTGAGCGAAAGGCCCAGTGCGCGAATACTGATAAAAGAAAATATATATGTTTTTTAAAATACTTTTTAAGTAACGAAAATGAAAGTTGGTGATGAACTGAACAAGAACAAATATCTATCAATGAGATTCAAACGAATCTAGAGTCAATGGGATTCTTACAAATCCAGAGTCAATGGGATCCATACGAATCCAGAATCAATGGGGTACGACAATCCGAGCTCAATACAATACAATACAATACAATGGGTACATGGACTGCAGATCCAAGTGTACCAACAATGGTGAAGAAGGCGTTGGGCACTACACCTTCATTCATAACAATATGATCCAATACAATAACTATGGTTAACCAATACGCCTTCTAAAAATCCCATCACACCACAATGAGGAGAAGCCGAAACAAATCACACAGTTACGGAAGTGTCACGCCACTGGTGCCACAATGACATGCATATGGTACCTCCATAGGTAGTTATGCTCGCATACCCAGAATAGAATAAATAACGCTAAACAAATAAATAGTAATAATGAAGGTATCAAAACGAAGTCAACGATCAAAGGCCAAGAAACAAATGCAATGAAAGTCAATATAATCAATAGGAGGTTAATAACGTACAGAGTTCGATATTTATGACGATAACAATAACTTAACAAAACAATATTTTATTAGCGTTAGAAAACCACAGTAATTTTAGATCTAGTAATTGTTTTACTCCGTACAAAGCATTATATGAAACAAAGATTTAGTAAAAGACCAAATATTTATACCAATTAATCTCCAGTAGACAACATGAACTTTCAATATGGGTACCAAACGAGATGAACTAATTTATTTTTATATTTTTAGTAACCAGTTGTAGACATCCGTACTAAAACTATGTGAACTAATAAATTTTAGTAAACAAATTATATGTTGTTACTAACAACCATGAACTAAAATTATTTCACTACGAAAATGAAAATGTAAGAGATCCGTACAAATTAATGTTAATATACGCATAGAAATATGTATAAAAATATGAATCATAATAGTTTTAGAAAAATAGAATCCGTACCTCAAAATGCAAGATGCCTACTTATTTTTGATCTCCTATTATCAATATCTCAGAACAGAGCTTTCAAAAATATATCTTCGGTAGGTTCTATATGTGGTGTGGTTTATCTATAGATATATATATATATATATATATATATATATATATATATATATATATATATATATATATATATATATATATATATATATATATATATGTACTTGTAACATACTTCATAGTATTTTATTATCCTACAGAAACTTGACTAATTATATGACTAGATTGATAAGATTATGATGTGTATCCCACTTCAATTAACCTTTTAAATTAAATAATGATAATAATAATGACTTTTAAAAATTTTCAGAAAGTTTCGGAGGGTACTAGCTAATGAGTTTTACTATATTATTAATTTATTATTATTATTATGATTATTATTAATTTAGTTATTATTATTTGTTTGTTATTGACTAGTTGATAAGAATGTTAGGTGTAAAGGTTTGATCTACACCTTTTTAATTTTATTCTATTAGGCAAATTGATAATGTGGTCTAATAATGTGAGCTGTAAAGGATCAAATTCTAATTTAATTTCTCAACTAGTCCATACTTTACAGAATTAGCATTCCAATACTATTATTCATACTATTATTCATGACTTAAACTTTTAAATATAATAAACAAATTAACTATTAACTATTTAAATTTCCAGGTATTACAACTCTACTCCCCTTAAAAAGTATTTCATCCTCGAAATCGACAATAGTATAATTCAGACAAATAACTTCATATATTCACATATGCATGTATCAAATAATGCAAATATGTAATTATTAAATTATACCTTAACATGATCCATCAGTCCTCAAAGCAAACACCCTATCGTTGGTTGTCGGTTGAGTTTTGTTTCCTCCGGTAGTATCACGCTGGCTCTTACAATCTTTAGCGACATGTCCCGTTTTACCACAATTATAGCAAGCTCCAGTTTCTTTGAAACACGTGTATGAAGGATGACGTTTGCCACATATATTGCATAAGGAAATCTCAACATTTCCACGTTTATTATGTTTCGAATAACGGTTTTGAGAATCCCCTTCTTGACCTCTCTTTGCGTCTCTATATTGGTCATCTCCATTTTTCTTTTTGTAGCTTGCTGCCTTTGACGCTTTGCAGTCCAACTCTTCCATTTCAATGTTCTTAGCAGCATTTACAGCCTCTGCCACATTAGCAAATTGCCCATTTACAATTTGAGAACGAACTCGATACTTCACCGCCCACTTAAACTTTTCAGCTTGCTCGGCTGTTGTTCCGGCTGCAGCGCCTATAAAACTTGCAAGTCTAATAAATCTGGCCATAATGTCAGTAGCAGATTCATCCTCACGCTGGCGAATGTTATCATACTCTCTAACGTACGCCTCCCTATCAGCTCTAGAAAAATATTGTTGATAAAATTATTCTCGAAAATCATTCCATGAAAATGCATTAACAAATACATCTCCTCCTTTAGCTTGCTTGATTGCTTTCCACCATCTTCCCGCATCACCCTCCAACTTATAAGTAGCCAATTTCACCTTGTGGTTGTCAACACATCCCAAAATCTCAAAAAGTTTCTCCATGTGAGCAATCCAATTTTCTGCATCAATCGGAGTTGGGGCTGAGCTAAAGGTTTGGGGTTTCTGCTTCTGGAATCTCTCCAACCATACATGAAGATCACCAAGTTGTATTGTTGTTCCACTAGAACCTTCAGATGTGTTAGGTGAGGTCTCGAGTGTAGTCGCAATGGCATTTACTGGAGTGGGTTGTTCGCGAATGGCATTTACAGTTTGAGTGACTATAGTAGGTATCATACTTGATAACGCTTGATTTATTGCAGTCAAGATATTCGGGTCCACTGCATTCTCATTTGATCTCGGCATACGATGAAGAGTTGTTCTTTGAATCTTACGATGGGAGTTTCTTTTCAAAGCATTGCGAAAAGGAGGCATTATAAGACACAAAAAGGTTGGAATCAAAACCCTAATAAGGATACCGAAAAGGAAATGAAGAGAAAGTTGTCAAAAACAATAGCAGAAGTGAAACCAAGTCTCACGAGTCAACACCGATCGGGTTTCAACAATAAAAGAACCTAATGCTCTGATACCATAACTGTAACACCCCAGTTTTGTAACCGAAAATGGCTGTCACGTTAACGATAATCAATAACATTAAAATTCATTTATTTCAAGTATCTAATAAGAAACGATACATTAATTGTCTTCAAATGAACCAAACTGAAAGTGCGTAACAGAATTTATATAATAACGATATTAATAATGAAAGAAATCTTGAACAAACTTTTCCAACATCTTCAACTTCCTTATAGCTCCGTTCCTTACGATCCTTGAATACCTGCCGCATGGAAAGAAAATGCGGCTGAGCGAAAGGCCCAGTGCGCGGATACTGATAAAAGAAAATATATATGTTTTGTAAATACTTTTTAAGTAATGAAAATGAAAGTTGGCGATGAACTGAACAAGAACAAATATCTATCAATGAGATTCAAATGAATCTAGAGTCAATGGGATTCTTACAAATCCAGAGTCAATGGGATCCATACGAATCCAGAATCAATGGGGTACGTCAATCCGAGCTCAAGACAATACAATACAATGGGTACATGGACTGCAGATCTAAGTGTACCAACAATGGTGAAGAAGGCGTTGGGCACTACACCTTCATTCACAACAATATGATCCAATACAATAACTATGGTTAACCAATACGCCTCCTAAAAATCCCATCACACCACAATGAGGAGACGCCGAAACAAATCACACCGTTACGGAAGCGTCACGCCACTGGTGCCACAATGACATGCCTATGGTACCTCCATAGGTAATTATGCTCGCATACCCAGAATAAAATAAATAACGCTAAACAAATAAATAGTAACGATGAAGGTAACAAAATGAAGTCATCGATCAAAGGCCAAGAAACAAATGCAATGAAAGTCGATATAATCAATAGGAGGTCAATAACGTACAGAGTTCGATATTTATGACAATAACAATAACTTAGCAAAACAATATTTTATTAGCGTTAGAAAACCACAGTAATTTTAGATCTAGTAATTATTTTACTCCGTACAAAGCATTATATGAAACAAAGATTTAGTAAAAGACCAAATATATATACCAATTAATCTCCAGTAGACAACATGAACTTCCAATATGGGTACCAAACGAGATGAACTAATTTATTTATATATTTTTAGTAACCAGTTGTAGACATCCGTGCTAAAACTATGTGAACTAATAAATTTTAGTAAACAAATTATATGTTGTTACTAACAACCATGAACTAAAATTATTTCACTACGAAAAGGAAAATGTAAGAGATCCGTACAAATTAATGTTAATATACGCATAGAAATATGTACAAAAATATGAATCATAATAGTTTTAGAAAAATAGAATCCGTACCTCAAAATGCAAGATGCCTACTTATTGTTAATCTCCTATTATCAATATCTCACAACAGAGCTTTCAAAAATATATCTTCGGTAGGTTTTATATGTGGTGTGGTTATATATATATATATATATATATATATATATATATATATATATATATATATATATATATATATATATATATATATATATATATATATATATATATATACACACTCGTAATATAGTATTTTATTATCATACAGAAACTTGACCAATTATATGACTAGATTGATAAAATTATGATGTGTATCCCACTTCAATTAACCTTTTAAATTAAATAATGATAATAATAATGACTCTTAAAAATTTTCAGAAACTTTCGGATGGTACTAGCTAATGAGTTTTATTATATTATTAATTTATTATTATTATTATGATTATTATTAATTTAGTTATTATTATTTGTTTGTTATTGACTAGTTGATAAGAATGTTAGGTGTAAAGGTTTGATCTACACATTTTTAATTTTATTCTATTAGGTAAATTGATAATGTGGTCTAATAATGTGAGCTGTAAAGGATAAAATTCTAATTTAATTTCTCAACTAGTCCAAACTTTACAGAGTTAGCATTTCAATACTATTATTCATGACTTAAAATTTAAAATATAATAAACAAATTAACTATTAACTATTTAAATTTCCAGGTATTACAATTTTACTTTGCGATGGTATGCTATTTAGTTTGCTAGCGTGTATGAGGTATTTTGTGTTGTGAATGCAAGTAAGTAGGTTATATACGTTTATGTATAATTATTGCATTCACTAAGCGTTTGCTTACCCCTCTCGTTGTTTACATTTTTAGGTGCGATTATGGAGAAAGGGAAAGGGGTCGCCGGGGATTAGATATTCCCATTGTTGGTTGCTAGATGAAGCTTTTGGAAGTCGATCTAGTGTTTTGGGTAGTTTAGCCCCAAACCATGCTCGAGTGTTGTTTGGATTAAAACTATCATTTTAATGGGTTGAACTTGTGTTACATTTGATTAAGAGCCTTCGTGCCTTTTGTAAACATTAAACTTGTCGTATGTTTAAACGGGTTGTATGAAACAGTTTACATCATGTGACCATTCGAATGGCACGTTAATGGTCTATTATTTAAAAAAAATAATTTGTCGGGTTGTATACGGGTTGGGTTGTTTCAAGTGGTATCAGAGCATGGTCTAAGGGATTTAGGCGACTTGAGATAGATGCCTAGTGTGACGACCCGGAAATTTTCGACCAAATTTAAACTTAATCTTTATATGATTTCGACACAATAAGCAAAGTCTGTAATGTTGAGTCTCGAAAATTTTGGAACTATGTTATATATTCAGTTAACCTCTGACTATTGACCGACTATTCACGTACATCTATTTGTAAATAGGTGTATATATATATATATATATATATATATATATATATATATATATATATATATATATATATATATATATATATATACAGTAAGTTGGAATATTAATTATTCATAAATAACTTGCAATGTGTATTTAAAAACTGATTTATGTATATTAAATAAAGTTATATACATATATATAATTTCAAGTTATTTAGTAAACGATAGTAACATTCGTTTATTGATTCGATGATATTTAGATAAGTTAACTAAAACGTTTAAGATGAATAAGTAAAACACTAATTTACTACAGTATTTTCGAATTGCTACAGTACCCGAAAAACTACAGTATTTTTGAAAATCACTATTTGCTACAGTAAAAATCATTTTGCTACAGTGTTTTTTCGAAAATCATTATTTGCTACAGTGAAAACGACTTTGCTACGGTAAAACACTATTTGCTATAGTAAAAATAACTTGCTACAGTAAATACTATTTGCTAGTAACACTATTTGCTACAGTGACACTATTTGCTACAGTGAAAAATATGTCGACAAATAAGAAAACAAAATATATTGGGTGCGTACCAGCTGGCCATGCGATCGCATGGCTAATGGGCATGAAACCCATGCGATCGCATGGGGTTCAATTCCAGGCCACATCTATAAAGCTCGCAGTTTTTGCTCCGAATTCATTCACTTCTCTCAATCTATATCAATATCTCTCTATATTTATATAATAATAATAATAATAATAATAATAATAATAATAATAATAATAATAATAATAATTATTATTATTATTATTATTATTATTATTATTATTAATCTTATTATTATTACTAGTATTAGTATTATTATTATTTATACATAAAATACTACGACGAGTTTCTGCTCGTATATTTTCAAAAGGGGTTTTGCGAGCGGGATAGGGCTAAGGAAATTATGGGTATGGTTCGAGGGTATTGCTCGTGAGTCAAACTAGTGTTTATCATCTCCGTTGTGTCTACGTACTTTCTTACAATATTGAATTACAATATTGATACGTGAGCATTCATATCTTATCTTTTATATATTAATAGTGTATCCATGTCTAGTGCTCGAGTATATATGTTTCTGCATGCTTGTATGCTTTAATTTTATCGTTAGATAGTTTACGATGAATCACGAATTTGATACATATGTTATTGATATAAGGTATATGATATGTATGTCATTGGAAAGCTATCGAAAAATTAATAACTTTTCATTTAGAAATCTCTTGATTTCGATGAACGGGTTAAAAGATATGGTTAACTGAATTATGTTTGACATTAATTGAAATTATGTTTGAAACTGTAAATTAATATTTAAACAACTTGTCTATGAGATTGATAAATTGGATTTTTAGATATTACTAATCGATTAAATGAATTTCTATATAAGGCACGTCTCATTTTGTTGAACAATTGTCAAAGTTGACTGTCTTATCAGGTTTTAAAGCTTTATAAACACTATAGTCTAATTTTACAAGTATTGGAAAACTATGTGAAATAATAAAATATTTTCGATTGCCATGATAATTCAAATATAATATAGCTCCTGAAATAAATAATATTTTGAGTTTGATAAACTATAAATTCGTTCAATTATCAAGACTTATACTATGATAATAAACATGTATAGATTTAAAGATCATATTGGGTCAGGTTGACTTTTGAGATGACTTTTGTTAACTTTTGCATGTCGGTCTCGAGCATTAAGATTGTGATACACTATGACCTGACCTAGCTTGTTAGACATGTATTGACCAACATATGTTCTCTAGGTTGACATCTACGGTTATTTTGCATTCCGAGTTTCGGTCATATTTCGGTGAATGACCTTATGTGCTGCTAAGGTGAGTTTCATTTGCTCCCTTTTTAATTGCTTTTGCAATCTATATTTTTGGGCTGAGAATACATGCACTTTATTTTAAACGCAATGGACACAAGTACATACTTAATTCTACACTGAGTTTGAACCGAAAATCCCTTAGTTTTGGTAACTAGTAGCTGCCGGTTATAAGAACTGGTGGGCGCGAATAGCTATATATGGATCCATAGGGCTTGACATCCCAATCTGTTCCAGGTATAGAAACCCTAGCATGAACTATAAAACAGACGTATGCTATTTGAGTTTAGTACACGTTGGATTGCGTGTATTGTACATGTTGGTTGCATGTATGTTAAAACATGGGTACTTATTATATATACGTTAAAGTTTAGTTACCAGGGTGCTCAATCTTCTAGAATATTTTGATAAACGTTTCTGGATGAAACAACTGAAATCTTTTGATCCACGTTTATATACAGATTATGCGCAACATTAAAACTATGAACTCACCAACCTTTGTGTTGACACTTTTAAGCATGTTTATTCTCAGGTTCCTAGAAGTCTTCCGTTGTTTGCTTATACGTTATACAAGCTATGTGCATGGAGTCATACTTTCTTTATTCAGGAAAACTTTGCATTCACAAAATTATCACCATGTATCTTATTTGACTGTATTGTCAACGGATGTATTGTTAGAAACTATTATATACGATGATTGTCTATATGTAGAAATCATCAGACGTCGAAAACCTTGGATTTATATATTCATTTATGGTGTACCTTTTCAAAAGAATGTAATGTTTACAAAACGTATCATATAGAGTTCAAAACCTTACTATGAAATCAATGAATGATGTATTCGTTCAAATGGATTTGGACAGTTCATCACAATTGGTATCTGAGCTTGAGGTCATAGGGAACCAGAATTTGCATTTGTGTGTTTAACTGGTAAATGTTAGGATGCATTAGTGAGTCTGGACTATGACCATATCTATTTTACCGAGTTTTGCTTATCATTTCTTGTCAGAAATTACCTGCTTATTATCTTAAGTCTAGACACATTTTCCTGCATTTATTGCATAAATAGTGTATAGACAAATTTCATAGCTTAAGCATATCTATTACAGTAAACTCCGTCTTACACTTTCCGAAAATTTCTCCGTAACTTATGAGATTTTGGTATTATATATACATATGTAAATTATGTATCAAATCCTATAATCTATCTCATATTAAAAATCAATTCCCTGATTATACAAGATGGATCACGTATCTAGTTCAAATTCCTTAGATTCCGACAACTATTCCGATACAGATTTCCACTCGAGCTCCGAAAGCAGTGTGACCGGAATGGATCAACCAATTAGCCATTATCTATTCTGGAAGAATTGGGGATGGGTTCGTAGTCTACTTAATCATTGGAAATAAGAAGAAGGTGATCCCTTCCATCCACCACATTCCCTTCTTGGCAAGGAACCTGAAGCACTTACCGGCGAACCTGTTCGTAATACTATTTTCTCTCTCATTTTGTAATGATCCAGAAAATTCCACATTAATACATATATATATATATATATATATATATATATATATATATATATATATATATATATATACATATATATATATATATATATATATATATATATATATACATATATATATATATATATATATACATATATATATATATATATACATATATATATATATATACATATATATATATATATATACATATATATATATATATATATATATATATATATATATAACGATTTAAATAAATAATGTAATTATATATTTTATATAAGTAACTCGATATATATATCATTGAAAATGGCAAGATTGTATTTGGACAAAAATATGGGACTTTCTATTTTTCACTTTTGATAAACATGCATATCTATATGAATTCGAAATTAGACGTGGACAAAATTTAATGTAGCTAGACATTTGATCATGCAAGCTGATGTGTGTGTATATAATTAGTCTCATTTAAATTTTGTTAAATATAAAATAAAGATTTCTAATGAGCAACAAAAGACTACAACATTTCGTATCAAGATTTCAAGTTAAAATGATGGAAATCACTAAACCTGCGTACTTTCACGAGAAAAATCATAATTAAATCATACTGACTCAAAAAAGGGTGATTCTGGTGTCCAGACGTCCGTAACTCAAAAATCTACAACTTTCATGAAGACACCATACATGGACCGCGTACCTATCTACGCGAAACGCGTAATGTTTGTCGACATAAAAAGTTTGTCGACATAAAAAGTGATGGCGGCTTTAATTATTATATTATTATTTAAATAAAATATGCATGATAGGATCGAAGTTTTTCATCTATAAATTGAGAATTCGTTCTTGCTTTTAAACTACACATGCATATATACTTTTACATATTTTGATGTTATATTTTTATAAGTGGTAATATATTGAAAAGAGGTTATGAACGAGTATTTTTAATTCGGGTTTCAAACCGTTTTAAACTAAAGAAATATTGGATATTGTTCGGGGTATTGTTCTTGAATCCAAGACCAACCATACAGTCGTCTACCATCATTACGTCTACGCAATTTGCCTACAATATTGAGTCTCAATATTGAACTGTAAGTTTATAGTCTCCCTTTTTAAATACTTTAAATATTTTTGGGCTGAGAATACATGCAATTTATTTTAAACACGATAAGACACAAGTACATACTAAATTCTACACTGAGTTAAACCGAAAATCCCTTAGCTTTGGTAACTAGTAGCTGCCAGTACATAGGATATGGACTGGTGGGCGCGAATAATTGTATATGGATCCATAGGGCTTGACATCCCCGTCCGAGCTAGAGCACTAGCCTTTTAACGGACGTATGTTATTTGAGTTTAAGACACGTTGGTTTGCGTGTATTAAAACGAATGGGGTAATTATCACTATAGCGTTAAGTTTAGTTACCAGGGTGCTCTGTTACGTAGAATCTATTGATAAACTTTTGATGAAATCTTGTGGTCTATCTTTATATATGTTTATGACTCGAGCAATTAAACCTATAACTCACCAACATTCGTGTTGACTTTTTAGCATGTTTTATTCTCAGGTCCTTAGAATGCTTCCGCTGTGATGTGCTTGTCGCCTGCATGGAGTCTCTCATGCTTTGTACAAAGTTTATTGCATTCAAAATAAAACTGCGTTGTGTAATAAATAATTGGACTGTGATGTCAACCTGTAAATTAAAGACTTATGTATTTCGGGGTTTTGCTTATACCTAAGCACTCGCCCACATGTTTATAACTTTCTATGTTTAGAAAGTCACTTATTTTAATGAATGCAATATTTTATCAAAACGTATCATATAGAGGTCAAAACCTCACTGTGGAATCAATGATTAACGTGCCGCGTCAATAGCGATTTTGACGGGTCGTTACAGTTGGTATCCGAGCTTGAGGTCATAGGGAACCAGAAATTACATTATTGTGTTTAACTGGTAATTGTTAGGATGCATTAGTGAGTCTGGACTATGACCATATTTGTTTTTCCTGATTTTTGCTTATTATTTGGTCAAAAACATTATATGTGATATATTTATATGCTAACGTAATTGTTGTTTCAATTATGTGATAGCTGACTTCTTCTAATCCTATCATTTTGTACGACTCGGAATCGGACACTGAATCTATTCTATCCACAACTGAAAAGGGCGTTCCAATACCTATTAAAGAAGAAATTGTGTTAGCCGGGGAATCTCAACTCCCGGTAAACCCAGAGGAGGTTCCAGCTCCACCCAGCTTTAGTTTTCCGGAGCCACAGTATCGTTGGCATGGACCCATGATCCCTGGAGTAAAAGAGGATCGTCCATTTCTAAACAAATATGGACATTGGTCCAGATATACCGCCGACGGGCGGGTTGTGCCGATTACGCCTGGCAGATTTCGGTTCATGACCACCGGTACATATTCTTGCAGTTCGTCATCATATTCTCCTACACATGACTCAGACAGTTCGTCATCAGACGAGATCAGTAAGGAGGAGGATTTCGCTAATGAAATAAAAGAGATCACTAAGGAGAAATTCCAACTTGCTATAGATAATAAAAACAACCACAATAATAAAATGTCCTTAATTATTAAAAAAGAACAGGACCATTCGATCCGTAACCACCCTTATTGTATTAAACCCACTGAGGCAACGGGTACCTCAAAACCCCAACTAAAAATAAAATACACTGCCAGAATGTCTGTCGGACCATGTGCACACAAACAATTGGCAGAGAGAACCAAATGGGAAGAAGTTTCTGATAGTTCTTAATGAACGACCTCGCAACCATAAATCTTCCATGCGCTATTTTATTGCTTATGTATGCTACTCTATCTTGTTATGTAAAATAAGCATATGTAAAATATCAGTATTGTATGGTATTGTATTATTTTGGTTTATTAATAATAAATGCATGGAATGATTATTTGTATTATTACTACTTCTTATTATTATTATTATTGCATAATAATGTAGTAACTCGCTATAATTTTTTATAGTGGAATATTATTAGGATTTTAGTAGTTAATTCCTTGTACTAGCTATTATGTATGAACTTAACGGGTAGGTAATACCCTAGAAATAATTATAAAATGCTAATAAGAAGAAAAGGCTTTTATAATAATTGGTTCATATTATTAATATGCTACGATTAACTATTGACAACTCATTTTACCTATAATATTCTATATGATTAAATTATATCTGTTGTGTTTATTGAAGAAACATGTCTCAAATGTCGGATGCTGATTTTGAGCAACTAGTCGAGAAACGTGTGAATGAAAGAATTGCTGCAACCGAAGCAGCAAAAGCAACAGCCGAAGCAGCAGCCAAAGCAGCAGCTGTAAACACAAACTCACGAAACGGATGCTCATACAAAACTTTTCAAGGATGCAAACCACAGACGTTTAGTGGAACCGAGGGACCAGTCGGTCTAACCCGATGGTTTGAAAAGATGGAGTCCGTTTTCAAAATCAGTAATTGTGTGAACGGAGACAAGTCAAAGTATGCTTCGTGCACGTTGCAAGATGGTGCACTTACTTGGTGGAACAATTATGCTAAAGCAGAAGGAATAGATACGGCATATGATATCTCTTGGGAAGAACTGAAAAAGATGCTAATCGAGGAGTACTGTCCTCGAAACGAGATCAGAAAAATGGAATTTGAGTTACGTAATCTGAAGGTTATCGGCGCGAATCTCAATAACTATGAAAAGCGTTTCATGGAACTAGCCTTGTTGTGTCCCGAATTGGTGCCAAACGAGAAACGAAAGATAGAAATGTATATTGACGGTTTATCGATCAATATCAAAGGAAATGTTACATCGTCCAAACCAAATACGATGCAGGAAGCCATGACAATGGCACACCAACTCATGGACCAGATCACAGAGAGTTCGATTAAGGCACCAATTACCGAAGTCAAGACAACTGAAGGAAAGAGGAAATGGGAAGACTATAAGGGCAAAAGTACTCACCTGAAGAAACAAGAAACTTTTAAAGGTAAACAAGATGGGGCAACTGCAAGTCCAAACTATAAGGGACCCCATCCGTTCTGCAAAAGATGTTACACACATCATGTAGGTTATTGTCAAGTGGTCTGTGATAAGTGCAACAAGAAAGGACATGTGGCGAAAGATTGTTATGCCACCGTTTCTGAAGTAAAGACAAAACTGACCGATGTCAAGAAATGTTTTGGATGCGGGAAGTCTGGTCACTTTATAAATCAATGCCCTGATAAGGAGAAGAACAAAGAACCCGCACGTGGGAGGGCATTTAATGTTAGTGCCAGTAAAGCACGTGAGGATCCTAATCTTGTCACGGGTACGTTTACCGTTAATAATCAACTAGCTTCTATTATGTTTGATACGGGTGCTGATAGAAGTTATATGTGTAAAGACTTTAGTTTTAAACTAAAATGTGCATCATTACCTCTAGACGATAAATATACTATTGAATTAGCTAATGGTAAACTGATAAAAGCCGATAAAATTTGCCATGGTTGCGAAATGAATCTCGCTGGTGAAACCTTCAAAATCGATTTGATACCCGTAGAATTAGGAAGTTTTGACGTAATCGTTGGCATGGACTGGATGTCCAAAACAAGAGCGGAAGTTGTTTGCGCTGAGAAAGCAATTCGCATCCCTCGTAAGGATGAAACGTCACTAATGATTTATGGGGAGAAGAGCAACTCAAAGCTGAACTTTATCAGCTGTATGAAGGCCCAGAAACTTATAAGAAAAGGTTGTTATGCTATTTTGGCACATGTAAAGAAGATCGATACTGAAGAAAGAAGCATTAATGACATGCCGGTTGTAAGAGAATATCCCGGAGTATTTCCAGAAGAATTACCGGGGCTACCTCCACACAGATGTGTAGAATTCCAGATTGATCTCATACCAGGAGCTGCACCTGTAGCCCGATCTCCATATAGACTTGCACCTTCAGAAATGCAAGAATTACAAGACCAGTTGCAAGAATTATCGGACCGTGGATTTATTCGTCCTAGTTTTTCACCTTGGGGTGCTCCTATTCTGTTCGTCAAGAAGAAGGATGTATCTATGAGAATGTGCATAGATTACCGAGAATTAAACAAATTAACGATCAAGAATCGGTACCCATTACCGAGGATTGATGATTTGTTTGATCAATTGCAAGGATCAAGTGTTTATTCCAAGATTGATCTACGCTCCGGATATCATCAGCTGAGAGTGAAGGAAGAATATGTTCCTAAAACCGCGTTTAGAACCCGTTACGGTCACTATGAATTTCTAGTCATGCCTTTTGGATTGACTAATGCTCCAGCAGTATTCATGGATCTAATGAATCGCATCTGTAGACCGTAATTAGACAAATTTGTCATTGTTTTTATCGACGACATATTGATTTACTCGAAGAACAAGGAAGAACATGAGCAACACTTAAGACTGGTACTAGAGATACTCAAGAAAGAAGAATTGTACGCAAAATTTTCGAAGTGTGATTTCTGGTTACAAGAAGTACAATTTTTGGGACATGCTGTCAGTAAACATGGAATTAAAGTTGACCCTGCCAAGATCGAAGCCATTAGTAAATGGGAAACACCGAAGACTCCAACACAAATCCGCCAATTCTTAGGTCTTGCTGGTTACTACCGAAGATTCATTCAAGATTTCTCTAGAATCGCCAAACCCTTAACTTCATTGACTCAAAAGGGAAAGAAGTATGATTGGTCCACGGAACAGGAATCCTCATTCCAGTTGTTAGAGAAGAAGTTAACGTCTGCACCCATTTTGTCATTACCAGAAGGAAATGATGATTTCGTGATCTATTGTGATGCTTCGCGCCAAGGTTTAGGATGTGTATTAATGCAACGCACAAAAGTTATCGCATATGCCTCACGACAACTAAAAATTCATGAAAAGAACTATACAACACACGATTTGGAACTTGGAGCTGTAGTTTTTGCACTCAAAATATGGAGACACTATCTATATGGCACCAAGTGTACAGTGTACACTGACCATAAGAGTCTTCAGCATATTTTTGATCAAAAACAACTCAATATGAGACAACGTCGCTGGGTAGAGTTGTTAAACGATTACGATTGTGAAATCCGTTACCACCCCGGAAAGGCTAATGTTGTAGCTGATGCCCTAAGTCGAAAAGAAAGAGTAAAACCTCTTAGGGTCCGAGCTTTGAATATTACAATTCGTACCGATCTCACAAAGCAAATTCAAGCAGCACAGTTAGAAGCTTTAAAAGAAGAAAATGAAAAAGGCGAAATGAGCAGAGGGTTAGAAAAACAGCTTGAGGTAAAAGCCGATGGAACCCTGTATTTTGCTGATAGGATATGGGTACCAAAATATGGTAATCTAAGGCAACTAGTACTAGATGAAGCACACAAAACGAGGTACTCAATTCACCCAGGAAACGGGAAAATGTACCACGATCTCAAGAAGTTTTATTGGTGGCCTAATATGAAGACAGAAATTGCTACTTATGTAAGCAAATGTTTGACGTGTGCAAAGGTCAAAGCTGAGCACCAAAAGCCGTCAGGATTACTGCAACAACCAGAAATTCCGCAGTGGAAATGGGAAAGAATAACTATGGATTTCATTACGAAATTGCCAAGGACTGCAAGTAGTCATGATACTATTTGGGTGATAGTTGATCGTCTAACTAAATCAGCTCACTTTCTACCAATAAAGGAGACAGACAGTATGGAGAAATTAGCACGCCTATATTTGAAGGAAGTAGTTTCCAGGCATGGTGTACTCATCTCTATCATATCTGATCGCGACACCCGATTCACATCACGTTTCTGGCAGTCATTACAAAAAGCATTGGGAACTCGATTAGATATGAGCACCGCTTATCACCCACAGACAGATGGTCAAAGTGAAAGAACAATACAAACATTGGAAGACATGTTACGGGCATGCGTGATTGACTTTGGAACCAGTTGGGATCGACACTTACCGTTGGCAGAATTTTCATACAATAACAGCTATCATACGAGCATCAACGCAGCGCCATTTGAAGCACTTTACGGTAGAAAGTGCAGATCTCCTATATGTTTGAGTGAAGTAGGAGAAAGACAACTTACTGGACCAGAAATTATTCACGAAACCACCGAAAAGATCATTCAAATACAACAGCGATTGAAAACGGCCATGAGTCGCCAAAAGAGTTATGCTGATGTAAGAAGAAAACCACTAGAATTTCAAGTGGGCGACAAAGTCATGTTGAAAGTGTCACCCTGGAAAGGCGTTGTACGATTCGGTAAAAGAGGAAAGCTAAGTCCTAGGTACGTAGGACCCTTTGAAATCACCGAAAGAATTGGAACAGTTGCTTATCGATTAAAGCTACCGCAAGAACTTAGTAGTGTTCACGACACATTTCACGTGTCAAATTTGAAGAAATGTTTAGCTGAAGAGGATGTCGTAATTCCTCTTGACGAAATACGAATCAATGATAAACTCCATTTTATCGAAGAACCTGTTGAAATCATGGACCGTGAGGTCAAACAATTAAAACAAAGCAAAATACCGATAGTTAGAGTTCGTTGGAACGCTAGACAAGGACCCGAGTTTACTTGGGAACGTGAAGATCAAATGAAGCAAAAGTATCCACATTTGTTCACTGATATCACTCATAAAACAGGTACTACTCAAAATTTCGGGACGAAATTTTCTTTAACTGGGAGGTACTGTAATGATCCCGAAAATTCCACATTAATACATACATATATATATATATATATATATATATATATATATATATATATATATATATATATATATATATATATATATATATATATATATATATATATATATATATATATATATATATATATATATAACGATTTAAATAAATAATGTAATTATATATTTTATATAAGTAACTCGATATATATATCATTGAAAATGGCAAGATTGTATTTGGACAAAAATATGGGACTTTCTATTTTTCACTTTTGATAAACATGCATATCTATATAAATTCGAAATTAGACGAGGACAAAATTTAATGTAGCTAGACATTTGATCATGCAAGCTGATGTGTGTGTATATAATTAGTCTCATTTAAATTTTGTTAAATATAAAATAAAGATTTCTAATGAGCAACAAAAGACTACAACATTTCGTATCAAGATTTCAAGTTAAAATGATGGAAATCACTAAACCTGCGTACTTTCACGAGAAAAATCATAATTAAATCATACTGACTCGAAAAAGGGTGATTCTGGTGTCCAGACGTCCGTAACTCAAAAATCTACAACTTTCATGAAGACATCATACGCGGACCGCGTACTTATCTACGCGAAACGCGTAATGTTTGTCGACATAAAAAGTTTGTCGACATAAAAAGTGATGGCGGCTTTAATTATTATATTATTATTTAAATAAAATATGCATGATAGGATCGAAGTTTTTCATCTATAAATTGAGAATTCGTTCTTGCTTTTAAACTACACATGCATATATACTTTTACATATTTTGATGTTATATTTTTATAAGTGGTAATATATTGAAAAGAGGTTATGAACGAGTATTTTTAATTCGGGTTTCAAACCGTTTTAAACTAAAGAAATATTGGGTATTGTTCGGGGTATTGTTCTTGAATCCAAGACCAACCATACAGTCGTCTACCATCATTACGTCTACGCAATTTGCCTAAAATATTGAGTCTCAATATTGAACTGTGAGTTTATAGTCTCCCTTTTTAAATACTTTAAATATTTTTGGGCTGAGAATACATGCAATTTATTTTAAACACGATAAGACACAAGTACATACTAAATTCTACACTGAGTTAAACCGAAAATCCCTTAGCTTTGGTAACTAGTAGCTGCCAGTACATAGGATATGGACTGGTGGGCGCGAATAATTGTATATGGATCTATAGGGCTTGACATCCCCGTCCGAGCTAGAGCACTAGCCTTTTAACGGACGTATGTTATTTGAGTTTAAGACACGTTGGTTTGCGTGTATTAAAACGAATGGGGTAATTATCACTATAGCGTTAAGTTTAGTTACCAGGGTGCTCTGTTACGTAGAATCTATTGATAAACTTTTGATGAAATCTTGTGGTCTATCTTTATATATGTTTATGACTCGAGCAATTAAACCTATAACTCACCAACATTCGTGTTGACTTTTTAGCATGTTTTATTCTCAGGTCCTTAGAATGCTTCCGCTGTGATGTGCTTGTTGCCTGCATGGAGTCTCTCATGCTTTGTACAAAGTTTATTGCATTCAAAATAAAACTGCGTTGTGTAATAAATAATTGGACTGTGATGTCAACCTGTAAATTAAAGACTTATGTATTTCGGGGTTTTGCTTATACCTAAGCACTCGCCCACATGTTTATAACTTTCTATGTTTAGAAAGTCACTTATTTTAATGAATGCAATATTTTATCAAAACGTATCATATAGAGGTCAAAACCTCACTGTGGAATCAATGATTAACGTGCCGCGTCAATAGCGATTTTGACGGGTCGTTACACATTTCCAGAGTATCTCGTCATGATTATATACTATCTCAAATTCTAGATCTTATTCGTCCGCTCGTCTGAACCGACAATCACCCCGGTGTGATAGAAGAAGTCAACGAGCTTTGCGCTCGGGTAGTGACTTTAGAGAATATGGTGCAAAGGTTACAAGCACCAGCAGCATCACCGACATCAACAGTACCACCAACAACAACACCAATAGTACCATTACCACCACCAACAACAACCGCATCGCAAGCCTCAACTTCACAATCTGTTCCACGAGCATCAACGTCATACGCACCGTAGTTACCAAGAAGTACCAGCAACAATTACCGATGAAGTAATGCTTCATAACTTCAGTAGAGAAACATTCTGCGACGATTATGTAATCTCTAAAGTCTTAAAGATTATCTATTCCAGCCATAACCGTAAACCAGATGAGTGGACCGAAATGATAGAAGGAAGAGTAGAAACCCTGACCGGAATGGTGCACGATTTACAAGCTAGACTTGTTGTACTAGCAGCATCAACAGTACTGTCAGTATCACCAACACCGGCAAAACCTGTAGCACTACAAGTTTCGCCAATTCCATAATCACCAACATCATCACAAATCAACAACGCGTATATTGTATCAACGAGCTATGAAGTATTAACTCATTTCCCCTGAAGAAATTATATGTATATTTAATATATATGAATTTTGAAATCAAAATAAATCTTTTCGTACTAAGCTATTACGTATGAATCTTAACTGGTAGGTACTGCTCGGTTAGTTCATGTTACTGATATGCCATGATTTACATCCTTCGTTAATGACTTAACAATCATTAACTATAATCTCTGCTTCGACCTAATAGATTCATTTCATAATAAATCAAGTGTATTATTCAAATACATGTTTGATTTTACACTTTCATTTTCTATGTACTTGAAACTTTTCAGAAAATATCATTCGTACCTTGCGAAACTCACAAGAATTCCACGAGCACCAACATCATTCACCGAGGAATATCAATAAGGATAGATAATGAAGTATCGATTACATTAGTGAAATACTCTGCGAAGATTATGTAAACTCTAATGTTTTAGAGATTATTTATTTCTAGTTCCAACCGAAAATCAAATGAGTTTAATAGTATATTAACTCATTAAATCCGTATTACATCCGAAGAAAATATACATATATATTTTCATAAAGACTGTAGTAAAATTCTTCTGTACAAAATATTACTTGTGAAATTTTTAACGGGTAGGTAATACCCAGGAAATATATAAGTTCATAATTAATATGTTACACTGTACATTCTTCAATTTTGATTCAAGAATCATTAACTATACTCACTACATTCACAGCGATATACATTCTTCCATAAGAATCATAACAACCATTTTCATACAAATTCGATTACACATTCTGATTTTTGACAGATCAGAATCCGAGTCAAGATTTAACAGAAGATATCACTATTAGATTTTCACATCTTACAAAACCATACTTTGAATACAAAACTGTGCTAGATCCTTTGACATTATTATTACCGAAAATAACTTTGCAACTCCTTTTCAAAGTAGCCAGTTTTGTCACACCTCCAGCAAATCAACTTCGATTTTTCATTCGAATAAGCCTCCTTATAACTTTGACATATACGTTTGCTCTTTTGTCGTCGTTACCGGGGAACGATTTATATTTAACCACATTATCAGCAGATGTACCAGCAACTTCGTTAGTCTCTGGCGTAAACCTCTCCGAAAAATCATTATATGTACTCATTGAAAACCCATCATCTACTCATCTGCATCTTGTAACGATAATTGCCATACCAATTACCGAGAATCAGCAATCAGTATTTCGAATCTCGCAGCATTTCTACATCAACAGTTATATGTATACATATAACATTTATCTCCTAGAATCATGATCTTCAATTCTGAAATTCTGAAAAGCACCCAGCCTACGAATCAATACCCTGAATTTTGAAAAATGCTGATGAAGCAGCAAAAACTGTAATCGACCTTAACAGCCAAAAGTTTAATGATAAATAATAGTGTGTGGCAAAGCTCAGAAAAAGAGAAGGGTTGGTACTGAAAAATGGATTGAGCAAACTATGAAGGAGGCTGTGGACAAATCACAAAGACTAAGCCTGCCTTCAAAGAATTGAAATGATTCAGTATCTGCTGAAGTCATTAACAAATACCTTACTTCTGCTTTACGGACAAAAATTCTTCATCATCCTTCGATATTAGAAATTCTAAGATATCATCGTATCTTTCATTATAAATATCCTCTATATTTTTAAAGATATTTTCATAACTATTCTTATCTGAAATCATTTATCTCTTCGCGATATCTGTGTTATATCATAAAGAAAACTGTTTTAGTTTCTAAAATCTAAAAAATTCGAATTTAAAATATGAATGTTTTTGAAGTAGTGTTGGGAATTGAAGCATGGGTTAGTATAATATAATGACACTTGATCAACGTGATTATATTACAATAAGTCATGCTGAGTTTCTAATGGAATGTGATAAAGGTTCACAGATCATACCCTCATCATAAACCATGTTATATAACTCTTTCATTCTATTTAACCTCTAAACTATCAAGAAAATATTTTTCTTGATGATTCGGTCTTTTTCGGATATTCTGGTAATTTGACAAATCAAATCGTACTACTACCTTTCCTTTCTACTTAGTATATTATGATAATTCGAAACTCCATACCTACGAATTCTGGACCATTACTTGCGAAAAGAAAACAAAAGCATGAAGCTCCGAAATAGAAAGGGGGTATAAATCGCAGCAAACGGAAAAGATCATTAACCGTAGATGTCAATAATTATGGAAAGACAAATACATGGAAGGATTATGAAAATTACCACCCCAAGAGCGAGATAGAAGTAAACAGATTCCTCCGGATGGAGTTGGAAAAGAAGGATAATTGTTGCGACAGTTAGGAACATATCAAGGATCAGAAGTGAATCAAGCATATTGACGAATGCTTTAAAATATGAGTTGAGGAAGAAAGAATAGAAGGTGTGAGTTGTGGAAA
Organism: Rutidosis leptorrhynchoides; assembly: GCF_046630445.1. Classification (NCBI taxonomy): domain Eukaryota; kingdom Viridiplantae; phylum Streptophyta; class Magnoliopsida; order Asterales; family Asteraceae; genus Rutidosis; species Rutidosis leptorrhynchoides. The sequence goes on from NC_092342.1 coordinate 280,845,371, forward strand.
TAAGGAAACGAAGGGGGTATATATATAGTAAAATATCCGACAGAGCAATCAAAACAGATTATCGCATTTAATCAAAGCGGATCCAAATTTCCTTAATTATCGAAGAACCAAATCTTATTACGAAGATTTTCTCTAAATCTCTTGAATTCTGGAAATCAACCGTGACTACGTCACCGGTTAAGACAAACCTACATTTACTCATTTCACTCTTTTATGATAGCTTCATTCGTACTCTTCGCATGATTGAATTGTTTTATCTATATTACTCAATGGTGATAAAACTTTACTTTTCAATTCATATGAGTCATGAAAACATACTCATTGTCAGCCATGACGATCCCAATCAAATTTCAGGACGAAATTTCTTTAACGGGTAGGTACTGTGATGACCCGAAAATTTTCGACCAAATTTAAACTTAATCTTTATATGATTCCGACACAATAAGCAAAGTCTGTAATGCTGAGTCTCGAAAATTTTGGAACTATGTTATATATTCAGTTAACCTCTGACTATTGACCGACGATTCACGAACATCTATTTGTATGTATATATATATATATATATATATATATATATATATATATATATATATATATATATATATATATATATACATACAATAAGTTAGAATATTAAATATTCATAAATAACTTGCAATGTGTATTGAAAAACTGATTTATGTATATTAAATAAAGATATATACATATATATAATTTCAATTTATTTAGTAAACGATAGTAACATTCGTTTATTGATTCGATTGATATTTAGATAAGTTAACTAAAATGTTTAAGATGAACAAGTAAAACACTAATTTACTACAGTATTTACGAATTGCTACAGTACCCGAAAAGCTACAATGTTTTTGAAAATCACTATTTGCTACAGTTCCAGGCCACATCTATAAAGCTCGCAGTTTTTGCTCCGAATTCATTCACTTCTCTCAATCTATATCGATATCTCTCTATATTTATATTATTATTATTATTATTATTATTATTATTATTATTATTATTATTATTATTATTATTATTATTATTATTATTATTATTATTAAGATTAATATTATTATTAATCTTATTATTATAAGTAGTATTAGTATTATTATTATTTATACATAAAATACTACGACGAGGTTCTGCTCGCATGTTTTCAAAATGAGTTTTGCGAGCGAGATAGAGCTAAGGAAATTATGGGTATGGTTCGAGGGTATTGCTCGTGAGTTAAACTAGTGTTTATCATCTCCGTTGCGTCTACGTACTTTCCTACAATATTGATACGTGAGCATTCATATCTTATCTTTTATATATTAATAGTGTATCCATGTCTAGTGTTCGAGTATATATGTTTATGCATGCTTGTATGCTTTAATATTGTCGTTAGATAGTTTACGATGAATCACGAATTTGATACATATGTTTTTGATATAAGGTATATGATATGCATGTCGTTGGAAAGCTATCGAAAAATTAATAACTTTTCATTTAGAAATTGCGTGATTTCGATGAACGGGTTAAAAGATATGGCCAACTGAATTATGTTTGACTTTAATTGAAATTGTGTATGAAACTGTAAATTAATATTTAAAAAACTTGTCTATGAGATTGATAAATTGGATTTTTAGATATTACTAATCGAGTAAATGAATTTCTATATAAGGCACGTCCCGTTTTGTTGAACAATTGTCAAAGTTGACTGTCTTATCAGGTTTTAAAGCTTTATAAACACTATAGTCTGATTTTACAAGTATTGAAAAACTATGTGAAATAATAAAATATTTTCGATTGCCATGATAATTCAAATATAATATAGCTCCTGAAATAAATAATATTTTGAGTTTGATAAACTATAAATTCGTTCAATTATCAAGACTTATACTATGATAATAAACATGTATAGATTTAAAGATCATATTGGGTCAGGTTGACTTTTGAGATGACTTTTGTTAACTTTTGCATGTCGGTCTCGAGCATTAGGATTGTGATACACTATGACCTGACCTAGCTTGTTAGACATGTATTGACCAACATATGTTCTCTAGGTTGAGATCTACGGTTATTTTGCATTCTGAGTTTCCGTCATATTTCGATGAATGACCTTATGTGCTGCTAAGGTGAGCTTCATTTGCTCCCTTTTTAATTGCTTTTGCAATCTATATTTTTGAGCTGAGAATACATGCACTTTATTTTAAACGCAATGGACACAAGTACATACTTAATTCTACACTTAGTTTGAACCGAAAATCCCTTAGCTTTGGTAACTAGTAGCTGCCGGTTATAAGAACTGGTGGGCGCGAATAGCTGTATATGGATCCATAGGGCTTGACATCCCTGTCTGTTCTAGGTATAGAAACCCTAGCATGAACTATAAAACAGACGTATGCTATTTGAGTTTAGTACACGTTAGATTGCGTGTATTGTACATGTTGGTTGCATGTATGTTAAAACAGGGGTACTTATTATATATATGTAAAAGTTTAGTTACCAGGGTGCTCAATCTTGTAGAATATTTTGATAAACGTTTCTGAATGAAATAACTGAAATCTTGTGATCCACCTTTATATACAGATTATGCGCAACATTAAAACTATGAACTCACCAACCTTTGTGTTGACACTTTTAAGCATGTTTATTCTTAGGTTCCTAGAAGTCTTTCGTTGTTTGCTTATACGTTATACAAGCTATGTGCATGGAGTCATACTTTCTTTATTCGGGAAAACTTTGCATTCACAAAATCATCACCATGTATCTTATTTGACTGTATTGTCAACGGATGTATTGTTAGAAACTATTATATACGATGATTATCTATACGTAGAAATCATCAGACGTCGAAAACTTTGGATTTATATATTCATTTATGGTGTACCTTTTCAAAAGAATGTAATGTTTTCAAAACGTATCATATAGAGGTCAAAACCTCACTATGAAATCAATGAATGATGTATTCGTCTAAATGGATTTGGACGGTTCATCACACCTAAACTTAGACTGTATTGTGTATGCGTTGTATGCGGGACTTGTAGGAGACGGGTTGGACCGGGTTTAGTTAGTGCCTAGGTTTAGGTGAACTAACCTTGTAATTAATTGTTTTATGTTGTATTTGCAATCATCAAGCGAGATAGACATTGTACTAGCAAGTTAATACGATGTGTTCGCGTAATAATGACTAGCTACCATTGTTACGGGTGCAAATTGTGTCAAACAAGCGATGTACGACGATTGTTGAGCAAGATGGGGCGGTGAGGTGTGTGTGTGTGTATATATATATATATATATATTGTCATAACCCGACCTTAACCATAAGGACGAATACAATAACATATGAATTCATCGCGAGGTATTGACCTCTATATGCGACATTTTTCAAAAACTGCATTCGTTTTTACAATACAAACCATAGCTTTTATTATAAATACAAGGTTTAACCAACTTAATAATGATTATCGTTTAGCGATAATCTTAGACTTACAAACTTTACATGTGATAATAATAATACGACTTCCAACATATTTTACATTACAAATCCTCCGATATGCAGTTTTATTTTTGACACAAATATGCATACTCAAGATCTTGCTTAAATTCAACATGTTGCAGCGGAAGCTTTTAGTTATCACCTGAGAATAAACATGCTTAAAACGTCAACATAAAGTTGGTGAGATATAGGTTTAATGCCGGCAGCGTTATAAATATAGACCACAAGATTTCATATATAAACGTTTTAATAAAAATATTCTAAGTTCTTGAGCACTTGATAACCATACTTAACATTTAATCAACGTCGCATATTCCCTTTATTATGAAATCTTACTACACCGTACCAAGTGTAGTCACCGAAACGAAGTACTGTGCAACTGTTGAATACTGGTCGTCCAGTCCGGTTGGGGTTGTCAGGCCCGATAGATCTATCAACAGGATTCGCGTTTACAATACCTCATGTAAATAATAGTTACCAAGTTACAGGGAAGTATGCCAGTGGTACAACTCAACGTAGAATATATATTTTTAATCACTTGTGTCCATAACGTAAATCATAAAATGCATGTATTCTCATCCCGAAATATTGAGAGTTTAAAAGTGGGACTATATACTCACTTTTACGTTGAAGGTATTTATCACGACTTGGTCTCCCATAGATATCACGAACCTAACCATATATATAATATATCAACATATTTTCTTTTTAAGTAATCGTTATATATATATATATATATATATATATATATATATATATATATATATATATATATATATATATATATATATATATATATATATATATATATATATATATATATATATATATATATATATATATATATATACTTTTAATACTTTTAATATTTTCTTAGTCCGTAGTTAGCAGTCCGATGTTAGTGGTCCACAATTAGTTGCTTAAATAAAATAAATAAAGACCCCATCGTATTCGTATTGATCAGAATTAATCTCGACCCATGGTACCATGTTGTCAAGTGACGTGTTGCGTACATAAAGTACCGTGTTGTCAAATGACGTGTTGCGTACAATCATGAGGTCTTATGATTAATCTTCTCGTGTTGTTTACGGGTGGTCCCGAAATATATAAAATTAAATCATAAGTAAATATATATGAAATATCATATTAATTAGAAATATATGATTAATTAAATTTTTCTCCAAATATTTTCGTAGCTAAACTAGCTTCGGATACCCGATCTTGTTTTAGTCGTAGTTTCTTCATTACAACTCCGTTTTTGTTGGTTCAACTTGCCACTTCCTTGGATCGAGTCAAATTTTAAGAATATGAACTGAAAATACCTTAGGTTGTATTCAAAATCACAGGTTATAGGTCAAACTTTGGTGAAACTTATGAAAGTGATCATTTTCCATCATAAAAACAACATTTAATGATCATTTTTCTAAAAATACTTACACTTTGAGTTAAACCATGAAATTTTTATGCGTTAACATATTCATAAGAAATATCATTTTTCCAGAACATGAACTTCCAATTCAAAGCTTAAGATGGTTTTTAATTATCCAACCCAAAACAGCCCCCGGTTGCACTCCGACGACGTAGATTCAGTTTTTAAGATGTTCTTTGTAAAACTAAGTTATATCTTTTTAAGTTAGCATATCATTATGATATATTACAGGTCTTGAAGTGTTTTAAAAGTTAAGTTAGAAGGATCTATTTAGTTTGCAAACAAGTTTGAAATCATTCAAACTATGTTCTTGTTGTTAAAATTTTACAACACAAAATAAGATAGCTATATAAATATGAATTGAATAAGGTTATGAACAAGGTTACTACCTCAAGTTACTTGGACAAAGTTACTATAAAAGATGAGAAAAATCTTAGAACCAAAAGAGTGGTGGAGTTGGATCAAAAGGTTGGAAGTAAACTTGTATTTTTGGAAGGATTATTGAAGTTTTCTTGTAAGGAATTTATTATGATGATTAAGGCTTGTTTTTGAAGCTAGATCTTCATGGTTATTTGCTGAGATTGTGAAGAACACTTAAGGTTCCTAAGAGTGTGTTTTTGGTTAGAGAAAATGTGTAGTAAAAATGAAATTGGAATGGAGTATAAATTGTGGTGAAAAGATGTATAAATTTGTAATATTGTGCAAAAGTCTTGTAATATGCCAAATTGATTAATCATGCATGCTAAGATCCAAAATTGGCTGACTCATGGCTGCTAATAAAGTGATTGTGATGTGTATATACTAATAGTAAATACGTATAGGAGCTGGGTATGATACGAGTACATATACTCTAGGTATACGTGTAGAAATTTTGAGGAAACGGAACGAGAATTCAAATATAGCTATTTTTTGTAAATATACTTATATTGTTTTATGTATATAAGCCCTTAAAAGTGATTAAATACATATTTATACGATACTTGTATAAGTATTATAGGTTAAAGGTATATATGTCAAATAACGTTACGTATAGTTATCATTTTGAAAACTTAAGTTAGTAGTCTCAAAGTATACTTATAACTTATTGTTATTAGTACACAATAAGATGTTAAACCATTCTTATATCATGTTAAATATATATAAATACATATATATACACAAACGTATAATTATCGTTTGTTATATAGTTCGTGATATCATCGGTCAAATTGGACGGTTAAACGTTGTGTAAAACTCTTTTTAAAAACATAAATCTCAACAATTTAGATTACTTATCATGTTGGTAAGGTTTAATTTATGTAAATATTAATCTCATAGGTATAAAATGATCGGAAAAATCCGGGTCGTTACATACATATATATATATATATATATTTATATATATATGTCATGTCTTTTCGTTTCGTTGATTAACCTATTCCGTTTTATAGAATGAAGATGAGAAACGGACACGACACCGATAATGGGGGCATGAGCGAGGAACCCGAGTTCACGACCAAGGTTGAGGCCATTATGCAAAGGCGTCATGTGGCCTTTTTGGAGGATGTTAAGAAGATGTTCTTAGATTTGATTGACGAACAAGTAGTCAATCTAGTCAAGGAACAAATAAAGGTTGTCCTTCACGAAGATGATGTGGGAATACGAGACTTTTTCTACAAAAATTTCAAGGATGCTCAACCTCCCAATTTTGAGGGCGAACGGGATCCACTAAAGAGCAATCGATGGATCTCCGATATGGAGGGGGCTTTTTGTACTTGTGATTGCCCTCTCGATAAGAAGACGAGGTATGGTAGTAGCATGTTAAGGGTTGATGCCAAGATGTGGTGGGATGAAAAGATTCGGCTTTATGGTGAAGAACAATGTATGGAATTCACGTGGGATGAAGTCAAAACGGAATTTTTCAAAGAATACTGAACTTCGGCCGATATTTCTAGGCTTAAGGACGAGTTGTGTGCTTTAAGGCAAAGGTCGATGGATTTGAACACTCTCAAGTCCACTTTCTTATCAAAGACCCAATTTTGCCCGATATCGGGAATGATCATATGATGAAGGAAGATTTCTATCGAACCTTGAACGACAACTACCAAGAGATGATTAGTAGGAACTCGGTGAAAACTTTTGATGAGTTGTTTGACATGGCTAAGGGTTTTGAGTCGCTCATTTCGAGAACGCGTGGCTTTACTTTTGGCAAAATAAAGTTTGAAGCTACTAGTCATTCAAACAAAAAGAGTAGAGGTGCAACCGAAAGTGCTGATAGTGTGAAAAAGAGTGTTTCCGGAAGTTTTCCTTATTCTTGTCACAATTGTGGGCAAAAGGGGCATATGGCTCGTGATTGCCCGAAACCATTCTCCACAAAACTCACTTGTTTTAATTGTAATAAAGAAGGAAATCGAAAGTCGGAGTGTCCCGATTTACGCAACGATCAAGTTAGGAGGTTAGAAAAAGTGGCGGGAACGGCGAGGGGACGAAATTATTTGATGACCAATGATGAAGCCAAGCAATCAAATGAAGTTGTCTCAGGTACTTTCATGGTTAATTCTAATCCGGCAAGGATACTTTTTGATAGTGGTGCTAATTTGTCACTTGTGTCTCCAAGATTTGTGCCTAAACTTAATAAACCGTTAGCTAAGTTAAGTCATCCGGTAGAAGTCGAAATAGCGGATGGCAAGACGGTACTAGGGGTTGATGATTGTAAAGATTGTAATGTTGTGTTTGGTACCGAAACGTTTAAAATCGATCTCATTCCGATGACTTTAGGTGAGTTTGATATTGTCGTTGGTATGGATTGGCTCGATCGTTATAGAGCCAATATTGCATGCCACAAAAAGTTCATTCTTGTAAAGACCCCAAGTGGGGGAGAGTTAATTATTCATGGTGATAAGCAAAGGAGACTTGTACCATTATGCACAAATGTACGTGCGCGACGTTTCCTTAAGAGTGGTGGCATGGTTTTTCTTGCCCATGTAGTTGATACTCGTGATCAAGAATCGTTATCCATTGCCTCGGATTGACGATTTGTTTGACCAACTCCAAGGTGCGACGTATTTTTTTAAAATTGACTTACGGTCCGGCTATCACCAAGTGCGAGTCCGTGAGGAAGATATCGAGAAGACGGCTTTTCGAACTCGTTACGGGCATTTTGAGTTTGTAGTTATGCCCTTTGGTCTTACGAATGCACCGGCGGCATTCATGGATCTTATGAACCGAGTGTGCCAACCTATGTTGGACAAGTCGGTAATTGTGTTCATTGATGACATACTTGTCTATTATAAGAGTATGAAAGAAAATGAACACCATTTGCGTGAAGTGTTGAAGACGTTGCGGAAGGAGAAGTTGTATGCTAAATTCTCCAAATGTGAATTTTGGCTAAGGGAAGTGCAATTCCTTAGCCATATTGTGAATAAAGAAGGTATTCAAGTAGATCCAGGGAAGATAGAGACGGTGAAGAATTGGGGACAACCGATTACGCCAACGGAAATTCGAAGTTTTCTCGGATTGGCCGGTTATTATCGTCGGTTTATCCAAGAATTTTCTAAGATCGCTTCTCCGTTAACAAAGTTGACGAGGAAGAACGCGAGGTTTAATGTAACAACCCAAACCAAACCACGAACGACCCGCGTTAAAATCTCAAAATAAAAAAAATTTGCTGGGACAGCATATGGCGTGGCGCGCCAAACTGGTCTGTCCCAAAAGTCATGAAATGCGAAAAAGATCGGCCACTTCCCGACATAATTAGACAATACGCTTTTAACAACATATTCAAACATGTAAAACTAACACAATTCAAACATAAAATAAGTTTTACAAAGCGGGGCCCACTTTGGCCGTTTTACGAGTTTAATACATAACATGAGTTTCGACCACCAAAAGTTTAAGTACCAAAGGACACGATGAGCATGGTGTTTGGGATCAAACTACCCAAGTCATGGTCAAACTCTAAAAGCTAACACATCCAAGAGGCGTCCCTTAACAAGCGGGATCTCTAATCCAACCGTATGCCCTTACCCTTATCCACACCGGAACCTATAAAATGGTAAACAACGAGAGGGTAAGCTAACGCTTAGTGAGTAGAATAAATATATACATGCGTATAAGACTTACCTACTCGCATCCACGATATCATATAACGCATACAAACGCATAACGCCTCAATAAACAAGCTAGTACCATCAAATCGTACAACTAGCAACATCAATAGCATAATATTCATAATAATAATTTAATGCTAACGTCAACAACTATAAACCATGGTTAACCAATATCTTCGCAAGGGAATGACTTCGCGAAACAAGTCACCGATGTTCATAACAACCGTTAGCTCCCAAAAACGGCTATGGTATGCTAACCCCCGAGGTGTTCCAAAAACGGCTATGGCATCACCCCCAAGTGTTCCCAAAAACGGCTATGGCATCACTTGATCAACGTGTGAGTAAAACACTGCTATTACTCACAATCATGTACACAAACACGGCTATGTGCACAATAACTCGGATAATAATGTGGGAGTAAAACACGGCTATTACTCGCCACTATATGCACAAACACGGCTATGTGCATAAATATAAAACGTGGACAAAATAGCTATGTCTCACAACTACGGTCACAAAACGGCTATGTGACACCATTGATACAGCACGTAAATCATATACACACATATATAGATTTTCCACTCACCTCAAAGTCTTGATGAGAGATAGATAAGCTCGGAAATCTTCAATGTAATGTACCTATTACATTATACATAATATCAATCACAAACCCAAGTTGGTCAACCAACTCAAACTCCATTCTATAGTCATTTTGACCCATGGTGCAATCTCGACCCATTTGCACCCTTAACCCTAATATTTGGGTCAATCATAACCAAAACCCTAACATTTGCCAAATTAGGTCTTAAAACACATTTCAACACAAGGTCTATGCATCTTAAACATACACTAACTATCTTAGGTCCATTATGACCCATTTGACCACTTAAAAGTCAATACACCCATTTCGGGTCACCCACTAACCCACTTAACACCCATTTACATATATATAAGTGTGCTAGTACTTTAACTAACAAATTTAGGCTCATAAACATAGTTTACTACTTTGAAAACCCTAGTTAATCATCTTTGGGTCTACATGACCCAAATTCATCCAAAACACCCAATTTACTAACAAATGGGTTTTAGGTTCATCACTTACGCCAAACCCTAACCCATAATCAAATTAAAATTAAGAAATCATGATTAGAGCATACCACTACCACCAAAACGTAGCTAGAGGGTAGATGAACAACTTTAAAGCTTGCACTTAGACCCAATTCAACCTTCTTCTTCCGTATTTTGAGCTCTCTCACTCTAGAAAAACCCTCTCTCTCTAAAATTGAATGGATGAGGTTGATGTAGGTGGAAATGGAGTTAATGAGACTCCAACAACTGATTTGGGGCCTTAAAGTCGGACCCCAAAGTGATTTTACCAAATTGCCCCCAAAATATCTAATTTAAAAAGAGGGAAGAATCTGTCAGCCCGTAATGGCGCGGCGCGCCATAAGGCCGCGCGACGCACCGAATGCCCAGTTCAGCTTCTTTGCATTTTTAATTATGTACAACAAAACTTGCACTTCAAGGATCTTAAACACACGTATGTACAAGGAAAATACTTGGGTCTTACAACTCTCCCCCACTTATTCGAATTGCGTCCTCGCAATCCAAGCCGCATGACAAGAAGGAAGATAAACCAACACAAACTCTTCGGGCTCCCAAGTAAACTCGGAACCCTTACTCCGTTGCCATTGAACTTTGAAGGTCCTAACCTCTTTATGCCTCAACCCTTTGACCTTCTCATCAAGTATAGCAATCGGCTCCTCAATATACTCTAACTTATTGCTTAGCTCAATCTCATCTAATGGCACCCAAGATGAATCATCCGCAAGACATTTACGGAGATGGGAAACATGAAATGTATTATGGATCCCCGCAAGCTCTTCGGGTAATTCCAACCGATACGCGACTTCACCAACGCGAGCTAAAACCTTAAATGGTCCAATAAACCGAGGAGCTAACTTTCCCCGTTTTCGAAATCTAATAATACCTTTCCATGGCGAAACCTTAAGCATCACCATGTCACCTTCTTGAAATTCGATCGTTCGCCTACATTTGTCGGCATACGACTTTTGTCTATCTTGAGCCTTCTTCAAATGATCCCGAATAATGTCAATCTTGTTATTCATCTCTAAAACCAAATCGGTACTCTCGATTTCCTTTTGTCCCACTTCACCCCAACAAATCGGGTTCGACACCTATGCCCATAAAGCATCTCGTAAGATGGTATCCCGATACTTGTATGATAACTATTATTGTACGAGAATTCCACCAAAGGTAAGTGCTCGTCCCAACTACCACCAAAATCAATAATACACGCCCGTAACATATCCTCCAAAGTTTGATTCGTACGTTCGGTTTGACTGTCCGTTTGAGGATGATACGCCGTGCTCAATTTCAATTGTGTACCCATATCTTCGTGAAACTTTTCCCAAAACCGAGATGTAAAACGAGTATCTCGATCCGAAATGATAGATATAGGAACCCCGTGTCGAGAGATGACTTCCTTGATAAACAACTTGGCCAAAGTCTCCGACGATATTGCTTCCTTAATGGGAAGAAACAAAGCACTTTTCGTCAATCGATCAACTATCACCCAAATTGAATCAAATTGGGTTCTCGCCGTTTTAGGTAACTTTGTGATGAAATCCATGGTAATGTGCTCCCATTTCCATTTCGGGATTTCCAACGGTTGTAACTTACCATACGGCTTTTGGTGCTCGGCCTTAACTTGCAAACACGTGACGCATTATTCAACATACTTCACAACATCACGTTTCATGCCTGGCCACCAATAATCCTTCCTCAAATCAAGATACATCTTCGTTGCGCCCGGATGAATGGAATACTTTGACTTATGTGCTTCATCAAGTAGCACTTGTCGATACTCACCCATCTTAGGCACCCACACTCTTCCTTGAAAGGACAACAAACCACGCGAACCCATAGTAATGAATTCCGATTGCCCCACAATTCGCTCCGCATGCTTTTTGTGAACGTAAGCCTCTATTTGAATCACACCAAGATTTTCAAGAAAATCGTTAGTAATAATCATACGTAACAATCCCAATCGTAACACCGGGTGATGACTCTTTCGACTTAACGCATCCGCGACCACATTCTCCTTGCCCGGATGATAAAGTATTTCACAATCATAATCTTTTACCACATCCATCCACCTACGTTGATGATAATTCAAATCTCGTTGGTTAAAGAGATGTTTCAAACTTTTGTGATCTGAATAAATCGTACACTTGACACCATACAAGTAATGGCGCCAAATTTTCAACGCATGTACCACCGCCGCCAACTCAAGATCATGAGTCGGATATCTCGTTTCGTGTTCCTTTAATTGACGAGAGGCGTAAGCAATGACTTTACCTCTTTGCATTAGAACACACCCGAGCCTATTTAAAGACGCATCACAATAAACCGTCATGTCCTCCACCCCTTCTGGCAACACTAACACCGGAGCTTGACACAACTTCTCCTTTAACAATTGAAAAGCAATTTCTTGCTCGTTCTCCCAAGCAAACCTCACGTTCTTCCTTGTTAATTTCGTCAACGAAGAAGCGATCTTAGAAAAGTCTTGGATAAACCGACGATAATAACCGGCTAATCCGAGAAAACTTCGGATTTTTGTAGGCGTATTCGGTTGTCTCCAACTCTTCACCGTCTCTATCTTCATCGGATCTACTTGAATACCGTCCTTGTTCACAATGTGGCCAAGGAATTGAACCTCCCTTAGCCAAAATTAACATTTGGAGAACTTAGCATATAACTTCTCCCTTCGTAACATCTTCAATACTTCACGCAAATGACGTTCATGTTCGTTCATAATCTTTGAATAAACAAGTATGTCGTCAATGAACACAATCACCGACTTGTCCAACATAGGTTGGCACACTCAGTTCATAAGGTCCATGAATGTCGCCGGTGCATTCGTAAGACCAAAAGGCATAACTACAAACTCAAAATGCCCATAACGCGTTCGAAAAGCCGTTTTCTCGATATCTTCCTCGCGGACCCGCATTTGGTGATAGCCGGACCGTAGGTCAATCTTTGAGAAATACGTCGCACCTTGGAGTTGGTCAAACAAATCGTCAATCCGAGGCAATGGATAACGATTCTTGATCGTCACTTTATTCAACTCCCGATAATCGATGCACATCCGCATACTACCATCCTTCTTCTTTACGAATAAAACCGGAGCACCCCATGGCCAAGCACTCGGTCGGATAAAACCCTTTTCAAGTAACTCTTGGGTTTGATCTAACAACTCTTGCATTTCCGTTGGTGCTAAACGATAAGGAGTTTTAGCAATGGGAGTAGCTCCCGGAACCAACTCAACGCGAAATTCAACTTGTCTTTCCGCCGGAACACCCGGTAACTCGTCCGGAAAAACGTCTTCGAATTCACTAACCACCGGAATTTCACGAATGGGTGGTGACTCATCACGAGTATCAACAACATGGGCAAGAAAAGCCATGCCACCACTATCGAGGAGACGCCGTGCCCGTGCAAAAGTGCATATCTGCACAAGTCTTCTACGCTTATCACCGTGAATAATTAACTCTCCCCCACTTGGGGCCTTTACACGAATAAATTTTTCATGGCATGCAACATCGGATCTATTATGATCGAGCCAATCCATACCAACAACGATATCGAAATCGCCCAAAGTCATCGGGATGAGATCTATCTTAAAGTTTTCGGCACCAAACACAACATCACAATTTTTGCACACATCGACCACTAGCACTGTCTTGCCGTCCGCTATTTCGACTTCTACCGGATGAATTAACTTAGCTAACGGTTGTAACATCCCGCATTTTTCCGTTAAATTATTTTAACGCCCGTCTTTTTCTTTTTAAATAATACCCTTCGTATCTAGATTCGTATCCTTTGTTATGTAACATTTTAAATATTCTCGTTGTTGGAAGATAACGTCTCCCGTACTTTCGTGTAATTTAAAATAATTCGTTTGGTTAATTCACGCACCCGCACCCGAACTAGAGGGACCATTTTTGCCAAGTGATCAAAGGTGTGACTAGGTCAACTAGTCAACACCCTTTCTCATCCATTCATTCATTTCCATTTTCATTTCCATTTTCCTTTAACACTTTCAACTTTTCTTTCAATCTTCATCATCAAGATTCATCATCCATTCATGATCTAGCAAGCTTCAATCAAAACAAAATACATATTTGGAATCCTCTCTTCATCCTCTTCAATTTGATACCAACTTCATCTCTTTTGGGTAACTTTCTAAAATCACTAATTTTATGTGTTCTTGAGATTTTTGAGTTATAAAGTTGTTAATTAGTGTCTATGGCTCATTGTGATGTCGTGTATGTAATTTGTATGCTCGATCTTGATGTTTTGGTGTAACTAGCTTGAAAATGAAAAGTGTATGCTTAATCCTTGATTTTGGATGATCAAATGTTGTTAGATTGTTAAAGTGCATGTTTTAAAAGTGTTACTAGTATCACTAGCTTCGTTTTGATGTGTAGGTTGATTTGTAAAACTTCATAAACTTGATTAGTGATTTTGGTGATTTTGGATTAGGGTTGATAAGCTTTATATGAACTTTTGGTGCATCAAATGCTATGAATTGTTGTTGATAAGTGTTTAGTTGCAATGTGTGTTTGATTACCTTCGAAACGGCATATCATACATGTAAATTGGTTGCCCGAATCATGAAATGCGTTTTTAGAACTTGAAACTTTGATTATGAACGTTTAATGCGGTTTTGGGTTGTTGTAAGTGTTGAATTGCTTGATGAAATGTGTCTAAGTGTTTTCCTCGTCAAATTACCTTTCCGATGATATAAGATACATGTTCTAATTGTTTACGGTTTGAGTTTTGCGTTTGTTTGAAAATTGACCAAGTCTTGAACAAGTGAAACAGGCCTGGGACCAGGCCACGGCCATTGTCGCGGCGCGACAGGCCTGGCCGCGGCGCGGCATAAGCCGTGCCCAGCTTCTGTCTCCAATGTCCGTTTCACGTGAAATGTTTGCCATGTTTTAGACTTCCAATTCGCATGCAACTTGTTCTAACATGCTTATATATGAATAACTAGCATAGAAAATTTGTCCGAGACCCGACCCGAACATGTTGACTTTTTCGTTGACTTTGACCCGACCAAGTTTGACTTTTTGTCAAACTTAATCAATTAATTATGCAATCTTCCTAACATGCTTTTATACTTGTATCTTGCATGAAACTTGACAGTTTGCTTCACATGCTACATAATCGAGTCGTGTCGAGCCATAGGACTAATTGAACAACTTTGACCCTTCGTGACTACCGTTATTGATACAACCTATTTGTTTAGGTCGAGACTAGCGTTGTTCTTTATGCACGTTACTTGTTGAAGTACTTATTTACTCTTGCAATCAAAGGTGAGATCATAGTCCCACTTTTACTCTTTTTGAACTTATATTTGGGATGAGAAAACATAAACGATTCTTTTGAACTAAGTGAACACAAGAACGGGAAAACAAACATTCTACATACGAGTTTAGAACAAAATCCTCAATTCGATTATCATTAGTTACACTTGCCGGGTGTAAGCGAGAACTTATGTTATATGGCCATATGGGTTGACAACCCTCATCCTTGACGGTTCGCTACCGTCTACGGATGAAATATATTTTCGAGAATCAGTGTTTGTTCTAGCACTAAGTGATGGGGTATACAATGGAAGGAATGTTAAGCTTTGATAATTGGGTGCTCGTGAAACAAACTTTTGGAATGTATTACTATTATTTCATTGATGCAAATCTTGTGGTTCACTTGTACTTACTTACTTAAACCTATGATTTCACCAACGTTTTCGTTGACAGATTTCTATGTTTTTCTCAGGTCTTGCACGAATTGTGAAACATGCTTCCGCTTACTATTTGATACTTGCATCCGATGTCGAGTATACATGCATTTCATGGAGCGTCTTTTGACTTTACTTTAAACCGTGTCGCCTAGATTTCAATCGTATCTATAACGTTGTAACTTAACTTTTGGTTGAACAATTCTTGTAAACTTTGAAACAATCTTTATTTTGAAATGAAGGCGACATATTTTTGGTCAAACGTTATCTTAAAGACTTATAATCAGGTAATGGGACCCACGTAGCCGACGCCGTCACTTGACGATTTGTCGGGGTCGCTACAGGTGGTATCAGAGCTGGTTTAACCTTAGCCGTAAAGGTAGTCACGCGCGCCGGCTGTCAGGCCGGGCACTCATACGGACTATGCTTTTTGGCGGGTTAATCGTAGAGGGGGTTCTCACAGTGTTACCTGTGACGAAGCATTGGCTCTTACCCCTTGCGATCCCTTGGAATTTGAGGGTTGGCAGTTTGGCAGAAATGCGGGCCGTAAAATCAGTGTCTGAGGTACACTCAGTGGTCACCAAGCGGTTAGCTGGAAAGGCACTGGGTGGGTTTCTACCCCATCTGTCGCTACAGGTGGTATCAGAGCCTTGGTTGTAGGGATTTAGAGTTCATTTGTGTCCACCCCGAGTCATAGGGTACATAGGTGAATCTAGACTACAACCGGCATATAGACTGAAGTAGAAATTACTTGACTATTTGTGCATTTATACTCGAACTCTTCTATCATATCTGACTCGTATTCGATCTTGATCTTACGTTGATAAATTTTGTTGATGCGCCACCTTGACTTTATGAAGTAATGTTAAATGCACATGAGAATCAGGGTAATATAATTTCCGGGATTATATTACGGTGATTCACATGGACGTTCCGACATTATGACATAAAAGAATTTAAGGCGAGTCAAGGAAAATTTTCTCTCTATCCTTATTCCATGCCACGGTTAGTATTGTTGAAAATACTAACCAACGATATTCTTGTCTCATGAAGGAACAATGGCTCACCAAGGTCAACACAATACTCCTCTCGAAACTCTGGAACAAGCTCTTCAACGAATGATAACCACCGCCGTGGGTACGGCCGTGGCCGATCACTTTTCTAACAACAACAATCATGGAGCCGGTAATTCAATCGAGGGTTGCTCCTACAAGAACTTCATGAAGTACAATCCTCCCACTTTCGATGGAACCGGGGGACCGGTTACTCTCACCCGATGGTTTGAACAAATGGAGACCGTTTTTAACACAAGCGGTTGTCGAGACCAAGATAAGGTCAAGTTTTCCACCCTCACTCTTACCGGTATCGCTCTCTCATGGTGGAACACGTATGTACAATCAGTGGGTATCGATGAAGCCCTTACACTCTCTTGGACCGAATTAAGAGAAAGAATGATCACCGAATACTTCCCGCGCGATGAGACTCGATGGCTCGAGCAAGGGCTAAGGAATTTAAGAACGGTCGGGAATGACCTCGGAGCTTATAATCAACGGTTTACCGAACTAGTCTCAATGTGTCCAAATCTCATGACTCCCGAATTCCTAAGAGTCGAACTTTACATGGATGGCCTCCCTAAGAGCATTCAACACGGGGTAAGGGCATCCCAACCCACTAACCTACAAGAGGCTTTAACAAAGGCCCACCAAACTTTAGAAACGGTGAATGAAATGGAAGCACCGGTACGAATGGTCGAGAACCACCCGGGTAACAACAAAAGAAAATGGGAAGCCTCGCAACCAAGCAACCACAACAATAGCAACATCTCCAAGAAGCCTTTCACCCTCGGCGGCAAGAAGGGGTATGCCGGAACCCTACCTCACTGTAACAAGTGTCGCAAACATCATTTTGGTGAATGTGGCAAACCATTTTGCGTCAAGTGTCAAAGAAGTGGCCATGTGGCCCATGTCTGTAAGGGTACCGTTACCGTCGCTCGAAGGGTGCCCAACGCACACAGGACGGGTGCATGCTTTGAGTGTGGCCAACTGGGTCATTTTAGGAATGTGTGCCCAAAGAAGAAATCAACCCCAACGCACGCCATTGAACTTTCAACATCGACACCTAGGATGCCCGGAACGACGATGGACTAGTAACGGGTACGTTTCTTCACAACAAACCGTATACTTCATACTTATTCGATTTCATTACCGTTAGACGTTTTATAACCAAGTCTTTGACTCGTGCTCTTTGCACTCCACTTTTTCCCTAGACACTACTTAGGCAATTTAAGTGACCAACGGAATATATTGTGTGCCTATAAATTTTATCAGAGGATATACGTTAAGAATTATGACTTGACACCTATAGAACTAAGGAGCTCAAAACCTATCCGTTCAGGAGAAAATTTTTTTTTTCTTCTCTTTCTTTCCTACAATTATGTATGGATTTTTGTGAACTAAATAATTTTCGGTTGGAAACCGATACCCACTTCCTCGTATCCATGACCACATGATTATTTGCGTAAAACTCGTGTGTATTCCAAATCGACCTCCGTTCCGGTTATCATCAATTGGGGGTTAAGGGAGACGATGTCTCCTGAGTCTTTTCCGAACTCGCAACGTTAGTTGTAAATCTCTCTTAGTACCATTTGATTTATCCAAGGCTCGTCCGTATCCATAAACCTCCTAAACCACGTATGCAAACTTATCTAGACAAATCTGTTATCGTATTTATGGATGACATCTTAACTTATTTAAGTAAAGAAGGAAAACGAACAACATCACCATCTTACGCTCGAACTTTTGAGAAAAGAGCAACTCTATACCAAATTCTCCGAGTGAGAATTTCTGTTGAACGAAGTCCAATTTTCTAGACCATGATGTTAATGGTCAAGGCATTACAATCAATCTCGAAATCAAGCCACATGTAATCAGGAAACTCTACCAACTCGGACTTGTATTCGTAAAAAAAAAAAAAAAAAAAAAAAAAATCTTAGATCTCGTCTGTTATTACCAAAGATTCATTTCTGACTTTTCTCGTGTTACCCGACTTTTAAACTCGTTAACTCACTAAGGGAAAACTTTAAACCTCTCCGTGTTCGAACCTTGAGCGTGATTCTTCACACCAACATTTCTAGCTAAATTCGTACAACACCAGATGGGACTCAAATATGGAAATATTTCTAGTTGGACGCCGAAAGGCATACTCCCTCGACTCGAAATCAACGGAACGGAAATTCGTTATTTTGCACGAAGAATTCGAATACTAAATTGTGGATCCGATCAATGTTCTCGTCATCACGTACCACACTACATACCTCTGTTATTTCACCGTTACCGTCTGATATTACTGGAAATTAAGATAACACACAATCCAACGATACTTCACTTTTCTTTGACTTAACGCCCTTGTGTTTCTGATAATCGGTCAACTATTATTCAACCCCGAACTATACAACTACGTGTACTACCTCGTTTCTCTTTCAGACTTCAACTTTTGACAACTAGAGGCACGTTATGGCAACCTCGAGATGTAAACTCATCCTATTCTAAGTCCTCATTTCACTACTATCTTTACAGTTCGCAATTCCGTTTAAAGAAACTCCTTGTAACATTTCCCAATGGATAGAGAAACTCTTCATATTACATTAGTATTCGCCACGAGGGTGGATAGCCCTAACGAACACTTACGAACCCTAACTATCTTGTTCAAGCACATCTTAAAGAGATTCTATTTCAACACGGTGTATCTTTGTCAATTTCTATTTCAACCGTATCGAAATACTCGCTTCACTTCTAGAAATCTTGGAGACCCGCTTAGACATGAGTACCGCGTACCACCCACAAACCGACGAACCGAGAAAACGAACGATTTATGTCTTGGAAAGACATGTCACAAACTCGTATTGTCACCTTTAGTAGATCACTCTTACAACAGTAGTTACCACTCGTGTGTTCACACGCACTTTCCGAAACCCCATATGACCGCTAATGTCATACCCCTGTTCATTTAACCAAAGCATCAACCACCGAAATCTGAACTTCATCAAGAAACAACAATTGAGATCGTTCAAGTCCGAGAAGGGCTCGAGGCAACCCATTGTCGCCAGAAGAGTTATACCAAACTTAGATGAAAACCTCACAAAATCCCTGTGTGTAACAGTGTAATATTGAGAAACCGCACCTTGGAAGGGTGTAATTCATTTTGGGAAATCGAGAAAAGGATATATCCGCAATATTGAACTTTATGAAACCTTGGGGCGTATTGGAACCGCTTCCTACCGTTTAGAACTTCCGACTCAATTAAGTTTCCGTTTACCCTACATTTCGTGTAACAAACTTAGAAACGTGTCCTGCGGAACAGGAACGTGCAATCCTTCTAGATGCACCAACTATTGATGACAAACTCCTCCTCATAGGAAAAACCGGCTGAACTTGTGGATCGTAAAACCAAACCCAAATACAACGTAAAACCCTGACTATCCAACTCATGAGAACACTCAAGGACGTACTTTCACTTATTCATTGCATGGACAACGTAAAGTCTCGAGTAAGAGATATCGACTACTACTTCCAACTAAATTTCGGGACGAAATTTCTTTTGAGGTGTGGATAATGTAACATCCCGCATTTTTCCGTTAAATTATTTTAACGCCCGTCTTTTTCTTTTTAAATAATACCCTTCGTATCTAGATTCGTATCCTTTGTTATGTAACATTTTAAATATTCTCGTTGTTGGAAGATAACGTCTCCCGTACTTTCGTGTAATTTAAAATAATTCGTTTGGTTAATTCACGCACCCGCACCCGAACTAGAGGGACCATTTTTGCCAAGTGATCAAAGGTGTGACTAGGTCAACTAGTCAACACCCTTTCTCATCCATTCATTCATTTCCATTTTCATTTCCATTTTCCTTTAACACTTTCAACTTTTCTTTCAATCTTCATCATCAAGATTCATCATCCATTCATGATCTAGCAAGCTTCAATCAAAACAAAATACATATTTGGAATCCTCTCTTCATCCTCTTCAATTTGATACCAACTTCATCTCTTTTGGGTAACTTTCTAAAATCACTAATTTTATGTGTTCTTGAGATTTTTGAGTTATAAAGTTGTTAATTAGTGTCTATGGCTCATTGTGATGTCGTGTATGTAATTTGTATGCTCGATCTTGATGTTTTGGTGTAACTAGCTTGAAAATGAAAAGTGTATGCTTAATCCTTGATTTTGGATGATCAAATGTTGTTAGATTGTTAAAGTGCATGTTTTAAAAGTGTTACTAGTATCACTAGCTTCGTTTTGATGTGTAGGTTGATTTGTAAAACTTCATAAACTTGATTAGTGATTTTGGTGATTTTGGATTAGGGTTGATAAGCTTTATATGAACTTTTGGTGCATCAAATGCTATGAATTGTTGTTGATAAGTGTTTAGTTGCAATGTGTGTTTGATTACCTTCGAAACGGCATATCATACATGTAAATTGGTTGCCCGAATCATGAAATGCGTTTTTAGAACTTGAAACTTTGATTATGAACGTTTAATGCGGTTTTGGGTTGTTGTAAGTGTTGAATTGCTTGATGAAATGTGTCTAGGTGTTTTCCTCGTCAAATTACCTTTCCGATGATATAAGATACATGTTCTAATTGTTTACGGTTTGAGTTTTGCGTTTGTTTGAAAATTGACCAAGTCTTGAACAAGTGAAACAGGCCTGGGACCAGGCCACGGCCATTGTCGCGGCGCGACAGGCCTGGCCGCGGCGCGACATAAGCCGTGCCCAGCTTCTGTCTCCAATGTCCGTTTCACGTGAAATGTTTGCCATGTTTTAGACTTCCAATTCGCATGCAACTTGTTCTAACATGCTTATATATGAATAACTAGCATAGAAAATTTGTCCGAGACCCGACCCGAACATGTTGACTTTTTCGTTGACTTTGACCCGACCAAGTTTGACTTTTTGTCAAACTTAATCAATTAATTATGCAATCTTCCTAACATGCTTTTATACTTGTATCTTGCATGAAACTTGACAGTTTGCTTCACATGCTACATAATCGAGTCGTGTCGAGCCATAGGACTAATTGAACAACTTTGACCCTTCGTGACTACCGTTATTGATACAACCTATTTGTTTAGGTCGAGACTAGCGTTGTTCTTTATGCACGTTACTTGTTGAAGTACTTATTTACTCTTGCAATCAAAGGTGAGATCATAGTCCCACTTTTACTCTTTTTGAACTTATATTTGGGATGAGAAAACATAAACGATTCTTTTGAACTAAGTGAACACAAGAACGGGAAAACAAACATTCTACATACGAGTTTAGAACAAAATCCTCAATTCGATTATCATTAGTTACACTTGCCGGGTGTAAGCGAGAACTTATGTTATATGGCCATATGGGTTGACAACCCTCATCCTTGACGGTTCGCTACCGTCTACGGATGAAATATATTTTCGAGAATCAGTGTTTGTTCTAGCACTAAGTGATGGGGTATACAATGGAAGGAATGTTAAGCTTTGATAATTGGGTGCTCGTGAAACAAACTTTTGGAATGTATTACTATTATTTCATTGATGCAAATCTTGTGGTTCACTTGTACTTACTTACTTAAACCTATGATTTCACCAACGTTTTCGTTGACAGATTTCTATGTTTTTCTCAGGTCTTGCACGAATTGTGAAACATGCTTCCGCTTACTATTTGATACTTGCATCCGATGTCGAGTATACATGCATTTCATGGAGCGTCTTTTGACTTTACTTTAAACCGTGTCGCCTAGATTTCAATCGTATCTATAACGTTGTAACTTAACTTTTGGTTGAACAATTCTTGTAAACTTTGAAACAATCTTTATTTTGAAATGAAGGCGACATATTTTTGGTCAAACGTTATCTTAAAGACTTATAATCAGGTAATGGGACCCACGTAGCCGACGCCGTCACTTGACGATTTGTCGGGGTCGCTACAACGGTCTATTAAGTTTAGGCACAAATTTAGGAGACACAAACGACAAATTTGCACCACTATCGAAGAGAATCCTTGCCGGATTAGAATTAACCATGAAAGTACCTGAGACAACTTCGTTCGATTGTTTGGCTTCATCATTGGTCATCAAATAGTTACGACCCCTAGCGTTACCCGCCGCCTTTTCTAACTTCTTGACATGATCATTATTCAAATCGGGACATTCCGGCCTCTTGTGCCCCTCCTTCCCACAATTAAAACACGTGACTGACTTGGTCAAACAATCACGGGCGTAATGACCCGACTTCCCGCAACTATAACAAGTAGGCGCAAAAGTATTTGAACCACCCTTCTTCACACTTCCGACGCTTTTGGACCCCTTCTTGTTCTTTTTGTGGGAAAAGCTCGATTGACTCGAATTCTCGAACTTCCTCTTTCCAAAAGTAAAACTACTCTTTCTCAACACAAGCGCTTTAAAACCCTTTGCCATATTGAACAATTCATCAAAGCTCTTCACCACGTTCACACTAATTTTCTCTTGATAGTTATCATTCAAGATTCGATAGAAATATTCTTTCAGCATTTTATCATTCCCGACATACTCCGGGCAAAATTGGGTATTGGACAAAAACACGGATTTGAGAGTGTTCAAATCTATCGACCCTTGCCTCAAGGAACGTAGTTCATCCTTAAGCCTTGTAAGATCGGACGAAGTTCGGTATTCATCGAAAAACTCCGCCTTGAATTCATCCCATGTGAACTCCATGCATTGTTCTTTACCATAAAGTCGGATCTTCGCGTCCCACCGCAATTTAGCATCACCTCTTAACATGCTACAACCATATCTCGTCTTTTTATCAAGAGGGCATTCACACGTACGAAAAGCCCCTCCATGTTGGAGATCCAACGGGCACTCTTAAGTGGGTCCCGTTCACCATCGAAGGTGGGAGGTTGAGAGTCCTTGAAATTCTTATAGAAGAAGTCCCGTCTCCCCACATTATCCTCTTGAAGAACGACCTTCACTTGCTCCTTGACTACATTGACTAATTGCTCGTCAATCGTATCTAGAAACATTTTCTTAACATCCTCGAGGAACTCCACCTTTTGACGTTTAAAGATGGCCTCAACTTTGGTTGTGAACTCAATGTCCTCACTCGTACTTCCGTCATTGGTGTCGTGTCCATTTCTCATCTTCATTCTATAAAACAGAAAAGATTTAAACAACGAAATGAAAGGACTTAACACATATGTATATACATATACACCACACTACTCCATCTTGCTCGACAATTGTCGTACATTACTTGTTTGACACGATTTGCACCCGTAACAACGGTAGCTAATCATTGTTAAGCGAGCACGTTGCATTAACTTGCTAGTACCACGTCCATCTCGCTTGACGATTGCTAAACACAACACAAAACCATTAGCACAAGGTTAGTTCACATAAACCAAAGTACTAACAATTCTCGGTTAGACCCAAAGTCACACACAATAAAGTCTAAGTCTAGGCACCTATCTCAAGTCGCCTAAATTCCTTAGACCATGCTCTGATACCACTTGTAATAACCCAAACCAAACCACGAACGACCCACGTTAAAATCTTAAAATAAAAAAAAAATTGCTGGGACAGCATATGGCGCGACGCGCCATATGGCCGCGCGGCGCGCCAAACTGGTCTGTCCCAAAAGTCATTAAATGCGAAAAAGATCGGCCACTTCCCGACATAATTAGACAATACGCTTTTAACAACATATTCAAACATGTAAAACTAACACAATTCAAACATAAAATAAGTTTTACAAAGCGGGGCCCACTTTAGCCGTTTTACGAGTTTAATACATAACGTGAGTTTCGACCACCAAAAAGTTTAAGTACCAAAGGACACGATGAGCATGGTGTTTGGGATTAAATACTCAAGTCATGGTCAAACTCCAAAAGCTAACACATCCAAGAGGCGTCCCTTAACAAGCGGGATCTCTAATCCAACCGTATGCCCTTACCCTTATCCACGCCGGAACCTATAAAATGGTAAACAACGAGAGGGTAAGCTAACGCTTAGTGAGTAGAATAAATATATACATGCATATAAGACTTGCCTACTCGCATCCACGATATCATATAACGCATACAAATGCATAACGCCTCAATAAACAAGCTAGTACCATCAAATCGTACAACTAGCAACATCAATAGCATAATATTCATAATAATAACTTAATGCTAACGTCAACAACTATAAACCATGGTTAACCAATATCTTCGCAAGGGAATGACTTCGCGAAACAAGTCACCGATGTTCATAACAACCGTTAGCTCCCAAAAATGGCTATGGTATGCTAACCCCCGAGGTGTTCCAAAAACAGCTATGGCATCACCCCCAAGTGTTCCCAAAAATGGCTATGGCATCACTTGATCAACGTGTGAGTAAAACACGGCTATTACTCACAATCATGTACACAAACACGGCTATGTGCACAATAACTCGGATAATAATGTGGGAGTAAAACACGGCTATTACTCGCCACTATATGCACAAACACGGCTATGTGCATAAATATAAAACATGGACAAAACGGCTATGTCTCACAACTACGGTCACAAAACGGCTATGTGACACCATTAATACGGCACGTAAATCATATACATACATATATAGATTTTCCACTCACCTCAAAGTCTTGATGAGAGATAGATAAGCTCGGAAATCTTCAATGTAACGTACCTATTACATTATACATAATATTAATCACAAACCCAATTTGGTCAACCAACTCAAACTCCATTCTATAGTCATTTTGACCCATGGTGCAATCTCGACCCATTTGCACCCTTAACCCTAATATTTGGGTCAATCATAACCAAAACCCTAACATTTGCCAAATTAGGTCTTAAAACACTTTTCAACACAAGGTCTATGCATCTTAAACATACACTAACTATCTTAGGTCCATTATAACCCATTTGACCACTTAAAAGTCAATACACCCATTTCGGGTCACCCACTAACCCACTTAACACCCATTTACATATATATAAGTGTACTAGTACTTTAACTAACCAATTTAGGCTCATAAACATAATTTACTACTTTGAAAACCCTAGTTAATCATCTTTGGGTCTACATGACCCAAATTCATCCAAAACACCCAATTTACTAACAAATGGGTTTTAGGTTCATCACTTACCCCAAACCCTAACCCATAATCAAATTAAAATTAAGAAATCAAGATTAGAGCATACCACTACTACCAAAACGTAGCTAGAGGGTAGATGAACAACTTTAAAGCTTGCACTTAGACCCGATTCAACCTTCTTCTTCCTTATTTTGAGCTCTCTCACTCTAGAAAAACCCTATCTCTCTAAAATTGAATGGATGAGGTTGATGTAGGTGGAAATGGAGTTAATGAGACTCCAAAAACTGATTTGGGGCCTTAAAGTCGGACCCCAAAGTGATTTTACCAAATTGCCCCCAAAATATCTAATTTAAAAAGAGGGAAGAATCTGTCAGCCCGTAATGGCGCGGCGCACCATAAGGCCGCGTGACGCGCCGAATTCCCAGTTCAGCTTCTTTGCATTTTTAATTAAGTACAACAAAACTTCCACTTCAAGGATCTTAAACACACGTATGTACAAGGAAAATACTTGGGTCTTACATTTAATTGGGAAAATGAGCAAGAGATTGCTTTTCAATTGTTGAAAGAAAAGTTGTGTCAAGCTCCGGTGTTGGTGTTACCGGAGGGAATTGAAGATATGACGGTTTATTGTGATGCCTCTTTAAATGGGATCGGGTGTGTTCTAATGCAACGAGGTAAAGTCATCGCTTATGCCTCTCGACAATTAAAGGAACACGAAAAGAGATACCCGACTCATGATCTTAAATTGGTGGCGGTGGTTCATGCGTTGAAAGTTTGGCGCCACTACTTGTATGGTGTCAAGTGTACAATTTATTCGAATCATAAGAGTTTGAAACATCTTTTTAACCAACAAGATTTGAATTATCTTCAACGTAGATGGATGGATATGGTAAAAGATTATGATTGTGAGATACTTTATCATCTGGGTAAGGCGAAAGTGGTCGCGGATGCGTTAAATCGAAAGAGTCAACATCCGGCAATACGAGTGGGATCGTTACGCATGATTATTACTAATGATTTTCTTGTAAAACTTGGTGAGATTCAAATTGAAGCTTTTGTTAACAACAAATATGAGGAACGAATCATGGGGCAAACAGAGTCCATTACCTTAGGCCCGCACGGTTTTTTGTCCTTTCAAGGAAGGGTGTGGGTGCCTAGAATGGGAGATTACCGACAAGTGCTACTTGATGAAGCGCATAAGTCAAAATATTCCGTTCATCCGGGTGCAACGAAGATGTATCTTGATTTGAAGAAAGAGTATTGGTGGCCCGGCTTGAAGCGTGATATTAAGTATGTTGAACAATGCGTCACGTGTTTGCAAGTCAAGTCCGAACACCAAAAGCCGTAAGGTATATTACAACCGTTAGAAATTCTAAAATAGAAATGGGAGCACATTACCATGGATTTCATTACAAAGTTACCAAAGATGGTGAGAACCCAATTTGATACGATTTGGGTGATAGTTGATCAGTTGACGAAAAGTGCATTGTTTCTTCCTATTCGGGAAACGATATCGTCGGAGACTTTGTCTAAGTTGTTTATCAAAGAGGTGATATCAAGGCATGGGGTTCCTATTCCTATATCTATTATTTCGGATTGAGATACTCGTTTCACATCTCGGTTTTGGAATAAGTTTCATGAAGATATGGGTACTCAATTAAAGATAGGCACGATGTATCATCCTCAAACGGACGGTCGAACCGAGCGTACGAATCAAACGTTGGAGGATATGTTATGGGTGTGTGTTATTGATTTCAGTGGTAGTTGGGATGAGCACTTACCTTTGGTGGAATTATCGTACAACAATAGCTACCACGCTAGTATTGGAATGCCACCGTATGAGATGCTTTATGGGCGTAGTTGTCGAACTCCTATTTGTTGGGGTGAAGTGGGCCAAAGAGAAATCGGGAGTACCGGTTTGGTTTTAGAGACGAATTTTAAGATTAAGATGATTCGGGCTTGACTTAAGGCGGCGCAAGATAGATAAAAATCTTATGCCGATAAACGAAGGTGACCGATTAAGTTTCAAGAAGGTGACATGGTGATGCTTAAGGTTTCACCGTGGAAAGGTGTTATTCGGTTTCGAAAATGAGGAAAGTTAGCTCCTCGATTTATTGGTCCTTTCAAAGTTTTGGCTCATGTTGGTGAGGTTGCTTATAGATTAGAGTTACCCAAAGAGCTTGCGGGAATTTATAACACATTTCATGTTTTCCATCTCCGTAAGTGTCTTGCGAATGACTCGACTTGGGTGCCGTTAGATGAGATTTCTCTAAACAACCTGTTAGAGTACGTTGAAGAGCCGATAGCCATTCTTGATGAGAAGGTTAAAACGTTGCGAAACAAAGAAGTTAGAACTTACAAAGTGCAATGGCGACATTGAAAAGGTTCCGAGTTTACATGGGAACCTGAAGAGTTTGTTTTGGTTTATCTTCCGGCTTGTCATGCGGCTTGGATCGCGAGACGCGCTCCGATTCAAGTGGGGGAGAGTTGTAACATCCCGTTTCCTCATACATGGTCTAAAGGTACGCATTTTACCTTGTAAATGTTTAATATTAACCGTGAACGATTGTATATAGTTTAAATGTTAGAAAATGGGTGATCAGGCCTTTTATCGAGTTTTAAGGTGTTGTGTCGCGATATGCGACAGGGTTGTTCAAAACGCGATGGTTTAAAACCCTCCTCCTGTCCAAGTTATCGAGTTTTAGTGGTGGGTGTCGCGTCCTGGAGTCGCGATACGTGACCGTGTGTCACGAAACGTGACAAAGTCGCTGTATTGACTATTTTGACCCGTTTTAAATGGGATCTTTTGGGATGTTTTGGTCTTTTCACTTGTGGTCAGTTTGGAGGACTTAAAAGCTGATGAAAGCTTATCCTAACCTCATTAAACACTTCTCCATCCACCCACATTCAATTTTAGAGAGAGAGAGAGAGAGATTGAGTTCTAGTGAGAAAGAGCACACTTTGGGGAAGAAGAAGGCCAAATCCCACCGGAGCCCAAGTTTTAAAGTTGTTCCCTATGTCTCTAGCTAAGTCTTGATAGTGTTGGTAAGTCTTAACTCCGTGTTTTGAGTTTAATTTGATTTATGGCTAGGGTTTGTTCATTTGAGACTTGTAAGACCCATTTGGGGGTTAAATGGGTGAATTTGGGTTAAATTGGTGTATGGAAACCCTAAGGCTTAAGATCTAGGGTTTGGTCATGGGTTTGGTGTTTGTAGGTGTTAATTGTGTTGTTAAAACACTAGTACCCTTGTGTGTTAGTGAAAGGTTGTTAATGGGTTCAAGTTTGACCAAATTATGAGTCTTGGTGTTAAAATGGGTCAAATGGGTAATGGTTAACCTAATTGAGTAAGATGGGTATGAAAGAAACTAAGTTTGTGTTAGTTGGTGTTGTGGGACTTTAATCACTAGCTTTTAGTGATTTATGACAAGTCTTGACCTTAAATGGGCGGTTTTGGTATAAATGGGCAATTAATGCAAATGGGTCATTAAATGCACATGAGTTAATTGTTAGTGTTTAGTCCAATCGAGTTTGTGTACTGAATGTGTACTTAATGTATTAGGTACTTAACTTCGAAGCTTGCGGATTGTGTAATCATCACCTAGGCGATAAGGTGAGTGGATTAATTATGCATGTATGTATATAATGTATTTATTTGTGTGACGTGAAATGTGGGGTAGTCGCGGTGTTAAGACACCAGATAATACGTAACGAGTGGGTTAGTCGCGGTGTTAAGACACCACTCCGGAAATTAATGAAATGTGGGGTAGTCGCGGTGTTAAGACACCACATAATACGTAACGAGTGGGTTAGTCGCGGTGTTAAGACACCACTCTGGGATTTAATGACATGTGGGTTAGTCGCCGTGTTAAGACACCACAATGTCATAGAGTGTGGGTTAGTCACGGTGTTAAGATGCCACCCGGGAGTTAGTGATACGCGGTGTTAAGTACACTAATGGATGTTGCGAACTCCGATGGTCTTTTACGAGCACCATCTCCTTGTATGATTGGTTAACCATGGTTATGCATTGTAGTGTAGTATATTCTATTGTTGAGTTATATATGCTATTGTTGTGCTAGCTTATGGTCTTGGAGAATTAGCATTTTACTTTGCGATGGTATGCTATTTAGTTTGCTAGTGTGTATGAGGTATTTTGTGTTGTGAATACAAGTAAGTAGGTTATATACGTTTATGTATAATTATTGCATTCACTAAGCGTTTGCTTACCCCTCTCGTTGTTTACATTTTTAGGTGCGATTATGGAGAAAGGGAAAGTGGTTGCCGGGGATTAGATATTCCCATTGTTGGTTGCTAGATGAAGCTTTTGGAAGTCGACCTAGTGTTTTGGGTAGTTTAGCCCCAAACTATGCTCGAGTGTTGTTTGGATTAAAACTATCATTTTAATGGGTTGAACTTGTGTTACATTTGATTAAGGGCCTTCGTGCCTTTTGTAAACATTAAACTTGTTGTATGTTTAAACGGGTTGTATGAAACGGTTTACATCATGTGACCATTCGAATGGCGCGTTAATGGTCTATTATTTTTTAAAAAAAAAATGTCGGGTTGTATACGGGTTGGGTTGTTTCATCCCGACACTAGATTACTACTTAGATAGTGATCATTTCAAACCGCCATTTACACAAAAACCACAACACGTGTAATATTGACCCATATTGCGGTTGACCACGTTTGACTTATGTTAAAGTATCATTTTAGCTCAAAATTATTTCTCACGAGTAATTATATCCAAAATCGTCATTTAACGCTTAACACAAGTGTTTAAACATCCATTTGACCAAAACTAGGGTCATCATCTAATTTGACCCAATTCAATTTACCCATTTTGACACAAGTCACAAAAATGCACATAATCACTAACGGCTAGTGATTATATTTCCAAAATACTAATTAACAACTAAACCAAGTATTTACATACTTGATTCACTAAAACTTGACTCAAAACTTAGTTTGACACTAAATCAAAGTCAACACCCATTTTGACTAGCAAACATGTTCTTAAGAATATCAAAACACTAACACACTTACAACCTAGTGATTTAACACCCAAACCATGACAAATACTTTCAAATTCATCATCAAACCCTAAACCCACAATAATCGGGTTTACTTACACAATACATACAACAAAACCCCCAATTTCACAGGAAATGAGGTTTGTAACCCTAACTAGCAGAACCCCTAACTAGAAGTGGAATTAGACAACAAAATTCAGATTAAGTGTTTACCTTAACACCAAAATGAGCTCTAGTAGTTAGCAACACCAACAAGAAACAAGAGTCATACCCGATTGTGCAAGAATCACCTTCTTCTTCACCATTTGAAACTTCCTCTCTCTAGAAACCCTCATCTCTCTCTAGATTGGAAATGGATAAGAATGAGCTATAGATGAGCTTGAGTTCAGTTTTGTGGCCAAAAACCCGACCCCAATGTGAAAGGAGCAAAATACCCTCTTAAAAACCCTTTAAAACAAGTCAAATAGCTGATTCTGGCACCATTCTCGCGATCGCGAGGTCGCTTATCGCGACCGCGATATTGCCCACAAAAAAAAGCTGCACGAAACCCTGCATTTCGCGATCGTGATGTCGTGTATTGCGACAGCAAAATCCCCTTTTCGTGCAAATTCTGAAAATGCATAAGTAGAAGTATACTTTTCCTGACACTTTCTGAAGCATAAAATTCAGGGTCTTGCATGGTCCTAACCACATACACATTTAATAATAAACACATTATTAAACAAAATCATATATAACACATAAACAATCTCAAGGGAATATTTGTCATCTTACGTCTAGCCCGGTCATCAGTCTGTTATACGTACAGAATTCAAAAATACAACACTTAAAGAGTTTTGTGTTGATAAAGGTATTTCACAAAACTTTTCTACTGTGTGGACACCACAACAAAATGGTGTTGCGGAAATAAGGAATAGAACTCTCATTGAGGCAGCAAGATCTATGTTAGCTGGGTATGCACTGAAAAATTCTTACTGGGCAGAAGATGTCAATGCCTGTTTTACATAGAATAGATCTTTCATTTTTAAAAGACAACAAAAAGACTGTATATGAGGTTCTTAATGGTAGAAGACCCTCCATTGGATTTTTCCATATGTTTGACACTCCATGTTTTATTCAAAACAATAGGGATCAGCTTGACAACTTTGATACTAAAGCTGGTGAAAGAATATTCCTTAGATATTTCAACATCTCAAAAGCATACAGGGTCTTTAACAAAAGAAGGAGATGATTTGAAGAATCAATCAATGTAACATTTGATGAAAATATTCCCACCATATCTTCTGGTCAAGAAGATGTGGAATTAATATTTGAAGATGCAACTCAACAATCTCTTGATGATGAAGAACCAGTGGCAGTACCCTCTCATATCCTTGCTGTTGGGTTCTCTGATGATGAGTTATATTTATCCATATGATCTGTTTCTAATCTAATTAGACCTGCTGGATCTACTAAAGTGGTACAACTAGAGCAGACTCCTACTGGTTCTACAAGATTTCAGAATCACTCTGGCTCCACTGAAGAGATGCAGTAATCAAATAATGTTGTGCATACTGATGTGCCTTTTGATCCTGAAGTTGCATGTTCACCAACCAATTCACCAGTCGATAACACCAAATGGACTAAGGAGTACCCAATTAAGCAAATCATTGGAAACTTGGCCAACATAGTTAAGATAAGTGTGATGACCCGGAAATTTTTGACCAAATTTAAACTTAATCTTTGTATGATTAACATTTCCGACGATAAGCAAAGTCTGTAAAACTGAATCTCAAAATTTTTGAACTACTTTCATATATTCAAATACCTTTCGGTTATTTTTGACGATTCGCGAACAATTATATGTATATAGATACATATATATATATATATATATATATATATATATATGTATATAGATACATATATATATATATATATATATATATATATATATATATATATATATATATATATATATATATATATATATATATATATATATATATACTATAACTTGAAAACGTAAGAATGTATTAATTGTTTGATACCGTACATTAAACTTATTGGTTTAAATATTTATTTGAATATATATGATAAGTTGGAATATTAATTATATGAATAACTTGCGACGTATATTTAAAACGTGTTTATGAATGTTGAAAATATATATTAACTTGGTCATAAAACGATTTGTTATTATATATATTAACAAATAGCGAGACGATGATTTATAAAAGTAAATGACCAAAATACTAGAAAGTTTAAGATATACTTTGAGTGGTATAGTTTAGGGATAATTTAAGGCTATATTTTGACAAAGGTACGTGACATGAAACGTAAATTGCGAGTTTTCTTAGCGTACGAAAATGCGTTCGAGAAACCAAAACAGGGACATAAGTCGAGTGACAACGTACGAGTCATCGGAACAAAAATTACAAGTCAACTATGCACATGAATTTAATATAATATATAATTAATTATTTAAATTATATATATAATATATATTATATTTAATTATGTCGACAAACAAGAAAATAAAAAATATGTGAGCTGGATCTGACGGCCATGCGATCGCATGGGAAATAGGCATAAAACCCATGCAAGTGCATGAGCTCATGCAAGTGCATGAGATTTGCACTAAAATCACATGCACTCGCATGGGGTACTTTTTCAGGCCAAATGCTATAAAAGCTCGATTTAGGTTCCAGTTTCTTTCCTAATTCATTTTACTCCGTATTTATATTATTATTATTATTATTATTATTATTATTATTATTATTATTATTATTATTATTATTATTATTATTATTATTATTATTATTATTATTATTAGTATTATTATTAAGATTAATATTATTATTAATCTTATTATTATTAATATTATTAATTAGTATTATACATAAAATGCTACGACGAGGTTATGAGCGTGTCACTTTCAAAATGGTTTTACGAGCGAGATAGAGCTAAGGAAATTATGGGTTATTACTAAGGGAGTTATGGGAATTGTTCGAGGGTTATGCTAGTAAAGTCAAACCTAGTATTTATCATCTCTGTTGCGTCTACGTACTTTTCTGAAATATTGAATCACAATATTGATACGTAAGCATTTATATTTTATCTATTATAAATTAATAGTGTATACATGTCTAGTGCTAGAGTATATATATTTATACATGTTTGTATGCTAAATTTCGTCATTAAACAGTTTATAATTAATCACGAATTAAATACATATATTACTGGTAAAGGGTATATGATATACATGTTTTCGGAAAGCTGGCGAAAAATCAATAACTTTTCATTTAGATATCGAATAGTTTCGATGAACGGATTAAAAGATATGATCAACTGAATTATGATTGACGTTTATTGGAATTGCTTTTGAATCAGCAATTAATATTTAAACACCTTGTTTACGAGATTAATAAAATGGATTTTTGAATATTATCAACCAAGTAAATGAATCCTTATATAAGGTACATCACGTTTTGTGAACTATTGTCAAAATTGACTTTTTGAAACGACTTTGGATAACTTTTGTATGTCGATCTCGAGCATTAGGATTGTGATACACTATGACCTGACCTAGCTTGATAGACATTTATTGACCAACATATGTTCTCTAGGTTGAGATCTACGATTATTTGATATACCGAGTTTTGGTCACATTACGATGAACAACTGTATGTGCTGCTAAGGTGAGTTTCATTGCTCCCTTTTTAATTGCTTTTGCAATCTATATTTTTGGGCTGAGAATACATGCAATTTATTTTAAACGCAATGAATACAAGTACATACTAAATTCTACACTGAGTTTGAACCGAAAATCCCTTAGCTTTGGTAACTAGTAGCTGCCAGTACATAGGATATGGACTGGTGGGCGCGAATAACAGTATATGGATCCATAGGGCTTGACATCCCCGTTCGAGCTAGAGCGCTAGCCTTTTTAACGGACGTGTGTTATTTGAGTTTAGGACACGTTGGTTTGCGTGTATTAAAACGAATGGGGTATTTATCATTATAATGTTAAAGCTTAGTTACCAGGGTGCTCTATTATGTAGAATATATTGATAAACGTTTCTGGATGAAACAACTGAAATCTTGTGATCCACTTTTATATACAGATTATGTGAAACACTAAAACTATGAACTCACCAACCTTTGTGTTGACACTTGTTAGCATGTTTATTCTCAGGTTCCCTAGAAGTCTTCCGCTATTTTCTTATATGTTATACAAGCTATGTGCATGGAGTCTTACATGGCATATTTTTCGAGGAAACGTTGCATTCACCAAATCATCACCATGTATCTTATTTTGACTGCATTGTCAACAGAAGTACTATTGTAAACTATTATTACGGTGATTGTCTATATGTAGAAATCAGCAGATGTCGAAAACCTTTGATTTAAATATACATTTATGGTGTGCCTTTTCAAAAGAATGCAATGTTTACAAAACGTATCATATAGAGGTCAAATACCTCGCAATGAAATCGATGAATGACGTTTCGTCCATATGGATTTGGAGCGATCGTCACAGTTGGTATCAGAGCGTTGGTCCTAGCGAACTAGGTCTTGCATGAGTGTGTCTAACTGATAGTGGTTAGGATGCATTAGTAAGTCTGGACTTCGACCGTGTCTGCATGTTAAAAGTTTTGCTTCTCATTTCTTGTCGGAAATTACATGTTTATCATCTTAAGTCTAAACACGTCTTATTGCATTGATTGCATAGATAGTGTATAGACAAAATTCATATCTTAGCGTATCTGTTACAGTAAACTTCGACTGCCATCTTCTGAAAATTTCTCCGTAATTTACGGGATTTTGGTATTATATATACATATATAAATTATGTATTGAAGAGTACCAATCTAAATTCTATAATCTATTTCATATCAAAAATCATCTCTCTAATTATACAAGATGGATCCCGTATCTAGTTCAAATTCCTTAAACTTCGATAGCTATTCCGATATGGATATTCACCTGAATTCTGAAGACAGTGTAACCGGAATGGATCAACTAATAAGCCATCACCTATTCTGGATGAATTGGGGATGGGTTCGT
Organism: Rutidosis leptorrhynchoides; assembly: GCF_046630445.1. Lineage (NCBI taxonomy): Eukaryota > Viridiplantae > Streptophyta > Magnoliopsida > Asterales > Asteraceae > Rutidosis > Rutidosis leptorrhynchoides. The sequence goes on from NC_092342.1 coordinate 280,881,378, forward strand.
AGCCTACTTACTTATTGGAGACAAGAAGAAGGCGATCCCTTCCATCCACCACATTGCCCTCTTGGCGAAGAACCTGAAGCACTTACCGGCGAACCTGTTCAAGACACCATTTTCTCTCTCATTTCCAGAGTATCTCGTCACGATAATATACTATCTCAAATTCTGGATCTTATTCATCCGCTCGTCCGAACTGCCAATCATCCCAGTGTAGTAGAAGAAGTCAACGAGCTTCGCGCTCAGGTAGTGGCTTTGGAGAATATGGTGCAAAGGTTACAAGCACCAGCAGCATCACCGGCATCAATAGTACCACCGACAACAACACCAACAGTACCATTACCACCACCAACAACATCCGCATCGCAAACCTCAACTTCACAATCTGTTTCACGAGCATCAACGTCATACGCACCGTAGTTACCAAGAAATACCAGCAACAATAACCGATGAAGTATTAACTCATTTCCCCTGAAGAAATTTTATGTATATTTAATATATATGAATTTTGAAATCAAAATAAATCTTTTCGTACTAAGCTATTACATGTGAATTTTAACTGGTAGGTACTACTCAGTTAGTTCATTTTACTAATATGCAATGATGTACATCCTTCCTTAACAACTTAACCATTGTTAACTACAATCTCTGTTTCAACCCAATGAATTCCATTTCATAATAAACCAAGTGTATTAATCAATTACATAATTGATTTTACATTTTTAATTTTGATATACTCGAAACTTTCCAGAAAACGTCATCTGTGCCTTTTAAGGTTCACAAAAATTCCACGAGCACCAACATCCTTCACCGAGGAATATCAATAAGAATAAATAATGAAGTATTGATTTCATTAGTGAAAAACTCCACAAAGATTATGTAATCTTTAATGTTTTAGAGATTAATCATTTCTAAGTCAAGCCGAATATCAAATGAGCTTAATATGATATTAACTCATTAAATCCGTATTACATCTGAAGAAATATACATACATATATTTTCATAAAGACTGTAATGAAAATTCTTTTGTACAAAATATTACTTGTGAAATCTTTAACGGGTAGGTAATTCCCGGGAAATATATAAGTTCACAATTAATATGTTATACTGTACATTCTTCAACTTTGATTCAAAAAAATTATTAACTATGCTCACAGCGATATACACTCGTTTCCATACAAATTCAATTACATATTCTGATATTGACGGATCAGAATCCAAGTCAAGATTTAACGGGTGACATCATTCTTAGATCTCTATATCTTTCAAAGCTATACTTTGACTTCAAAAATGTGAAAGATCCTTTAGCATTATTATTACTGAAAATAATATTGCAATCCCTTTTCAAAGTATCCAGTTTTACCACACTTTTAACCAGTCAACTTTGACTTTTCAGATTAACCTTATTATAAACTTGACATATACGTTCTTGTTACTGGGGAACCTTTCATGTTCCACCATATTAGCAGTAAATTTACCAACAACTTTATTAATCCTTGACCTTTCGAAAAATCCTTATACTCATTGAAACCATATCATGTACTCATCCACATCTTGTAACAATAATTGCCATACCAACCACCGAGAATTAGCAATCAGTATTTTGAATCTCGCAGCATTTTCTACGACAACAGTTATATATAGATAACATCCAACTTCTAGACTTACATACTTCGAATGTGAAGTTTCTAAATAACATCTCAAACTATGAACTAGTTATCTGAAATTGGAAAAATGTTGATGAAGCAGCAAAAACTATAAACGACCTTAACAGTCAAAAGTTTGATGATAAAAGATAGTATGGTGGTAAAGCTGAGAAAAAGAGAAGGTTTGGAACTGAAAAACGGATTGAGTAAAGTATGAAAGAGGCTGTGGATAAATCACAAAGACTGAACCTGCCTTCAAAGAATCCAAATGACTCAGTGACTGCTGAAACTATTAGTAAGAACCTTACTTCTTATTCTAAACCTTCACAGACAGATTTTCCGCATCATCCTCTGATATTAGAAATTCTAAGATATCATCGTATCTTTCATTATAAATATCCTCGATATTTCTGAAGATATTTTTTATAACCATTCTTATCTGAAATCATTCATCTCTTCACGCTATCTGTGTTACATCATAAAAGAAACTATTTTAGTTTCTAAAATCTGAAAAATTCAAAAAATAGATGTTTTGAAGAAATGTTTGGAATTGAAGCATGAGTTAGTATAATATAATGACACTTGATCAACGTGATTATATTACAGTAAGTCATGCTGAGTTTCTAATGGAACGTGATAAAGGTTCACAGATCATACCCTCATCATGAACCATGTTACATAACTCTTTCATTCTATTTAATCTCTAAATATATCAAGAAAATACTTTTCTTGATGATTCGGTCTTCTCCAGATATTCTGGTAATTTGAAAAATCAAGATCGTGTCATTACAATTTCTTTCTTAGAACATTAACTATGTTCATTCCGAAATGTATAGCTACGAATTCTGGACCATTATCCGCTTGACTTAAGGTCGGGTAGAGAAAACGAAAGCATGAAGCTCTGAAATATAATGGAAAATATAAAGCCCGAAAACAACTCTGAAATTACAAACTGTGTATATCAATGCGTATAGCAATATAAAGACACGGGAGAATGAAAAACAATATAACCCCAAGGTAATAGTAGAAGAAAATAACCTCCTCTGGTGGCAGATGAAAAAGAAGAATGAATGATATGATTGCCAAGAAAATATCAAGAATCAAAATTGGATGAAGCATTTTCACAAATCTTTTGTAAGTATGAAATAAGAAAGAAGATTATAGGAGTGGTGAAAATAAATGAAATGAAAGAGGTCAATTTATAGCAAAATATCAGACATAGCAATCGAGGCAGATTACGCATTTAATCAAAGGAAATCCTAATTTCCTTAAATTCTGAAGAATCAAATCTTATTTAAATTATGAAGATTTTCTATTCCTTAAATTCCGGAAATCAATCGTTACTACATCAAGAGATAAGACGAATCTCTATTCTCCATTTAACTCTATTACGATAACTTCTCTCATACGCTTCGAGTAATCGGATTGTTTTATCCGTATTATTCAACGGTGATAAAATTCTATTTATCAACTCATATTCGTCATGAAAACATTTTTATTGTTAGTCATGACGACCTCACTCAAATTTCGGGACGAAATTTCTTTAACGGGTAGGTACTGTGATGACCCGGAAATTTTTGACCAAATTTAAACTTAATCTTTGTATGATTAACATTTCCGACACGATAAGCAAAGTCTGTAAAACTGAATCTCAAAATTTTTGAACTACTTTCATATATTCAAATACCTTTCGGTTATTTTTGACGATTCGCGAACAATTATATGTATATAGATACATATATATATATACTATAACTTGAAAATGTAACAATGTATTAATTGTTTGATACCATACATTAAACTTATTGGTTTAAATATTTATTTGAATATATATGATAAGTTGGAATATTAATTATATGAATAACTTGCGACATATATTTAAAACGTGTTTATGAATGTTGAAAATATATATTAACTTGGTCATAAAACGATTTGTTATTATATATATATTAACAAATAGCGAGACGATGATTTATAAAAGTAAATGACCAAAATACTCGAAAGTTTAAGATATTCTTTGAGTGGTATAGTTTAGGGATAATTTAAGGCTATATTTTGACAAAGGTACGTGACACGAAACGTAAATTGCGAGTTTTCTAAGCGTACGAAAATGCGTTCGAGAAACCGGAACCGGGACATAAGTCGAGTGACAACGTACGAGTCATCGGAATGAAAATTACAAGTCAACTATGCACATGAATTTAATATAATATATAATTAATTATTTAAATTATATATATTATATATATTATATTTAATTATGTCGACAAACAAGAAAACAAAAAATATGTGAGCTGGATCTGACGGCCATGCGATCGCATGGGAAATAGGCAAAAAACCCATGCAAGTGCATGAGCTCATGCAAGTGCATGAAATTTGCACTAAAATCCCATGCACTCGCATGGGGTACTTTTTCAGGCCAAATGCTATAAAAGCTCGATTTGGGTTCCAGTTTCTTTCCTAATTCATTTTACTCCGTATTTATATTATTATTATTATTATTATTATTATTATTATTATTATTATTATTATTATTATTATTATTATTATTACTATTATTATTATTATTATTATTAGTATTATTAAGATTAATATTATTATTAATCTTATTATTATTAATATTATTAATTAGTATTATACATAAAATACTACGACGAGGTTATGAGCGTGTCACTTTCAAAATGGTTTTACGAGCGAGATAGAGCTAAGAAAATTATGGGTTATTACTAAGGAGGTTATGGGTATTGTTCGAGGGTTATGCTCGTAAAGTCAAACCTAGTATTTATCATCTCTGTTGTGATGACCCGGTAATTTCCGACCAAATTTAAACTTAATCTCTATATGATTTCGATACGATAAGCAAAAATCAGTAACGTTGAGTCTCGAAATTTTTGAAAAGTATATTCATATAATCAATTACCCTTTGACTGTGCTCGACGATTCACTAACTATTGTTGTAAATATATATATATATATATATATATATATATATATATATATATATATATATATATATATATATATATATATATATATATATATATATATATATATATATATATATATATATATATATATATATATATATATATATATATATATAATTTAATACTTAATGTAAGTTACTATATATAATTATTAAATATTACAAAATTAATAAATTGGATATATTAAATGTAAACACAAGTCAAGAATATAGTCATTATAATAACTTTATTATGACTTTCATTATCAATACTAAAACTAATATCAATATCAGTATTAGTTTTATGTATATATTATAAATGTAATTTAAATATTATCAGTTATTATAATTATTGTTAATTATTATTAAGAATTATAAATATAATGATTTTGTTATCATTGTTAATATCACTAGTATATTACAACAAGTAATAAAATTCTGATTAAGATTATTATTATTTATAATTACCATTATCATTTAAAATCATTATTATCATAAATATTCTTAGAAAATAATACAATCATTAACAATATTATTATTATTATCATTATTATTAATAAAACTATTAAAAATTATCATTTATTATTATTATATTATTATGTTTCTTTATATAATTTCGATATACGGATATGGATATATACATAAAAACATACAACTTGTTATATGTCAATTATTGTTTGTATTAATATTAGATATTAAAATTACCTTTATAATTAACAATCATTATTAACATCATTAATAATAATATTATTATTAGCATCTTATATTATTTTCGTTAGTTATTAGTATTATTATAATTATTATTACTAATATTTGTATCATTATTATTGTTGTATTTAAGATTGATATATAAATATAGTTATATAAATATAATTATTATTACTAATATTTGTATCACTATTATTGTTGTATTTAAGATTGATATATAAATATAGTTATATAAATATTTAAGATATACAAATACAGGTTATAAAAATAGACATAGATATTACAGATATTATAAATGCAGATAAATACAAATATATATATATATATATATATATATATATATATATATATATATATATATATATATATATATATATATATATATATATATATATATATATATAGATAAAAAAACTATTTTTGTTATATAAACACGCAGGTGTACACGCGTAATTATTTAAATCACTATCAGTGTTAATTTTTTTTTCTCTTCTTATTTGTTGTTCTGTACACTCGTGAACCCTTCTATCGCCATCATCATCAGTTCAAAACAAAAACGCGATCAAATCAAATTTGCTGTTTCAATTATTTGATTACAATTCATATATGTTTGTCCGTTGCAAATCAGAAAGGGAAAACAGAAAAGAAAAATAAGAAGAAAACCCGTTCATCCTCTAATCTTCGTCTTTTTAGCCAAATATCAAATTCGAGTCTATTTCAAAAATCTAATAATGCAATTCTATTAGAAAGGGTTCGTTTAATCTATCTGTAAAGTCCAAATCTCAATTTTAACTAACAAATTCGAATTTCGGAGTCAAACTTCTAAATACAAAAGTCAACTATTTTGTTCTTGAAGAAATTTGAGTTTGTTGTTGCGAATTACTTGCAATTTACGATACCAATAGTTTATAGGAGTGGATTAAAATCTATTTTATGTTATAAACTTGATCTTAAACTTTCTCTAATTCGATTTCAAATATTTTTTTTCTTACAAAGCAGCGACTGCAGCTTCTTTATTTTTTTTTATTTTTTTTTTGTTTTCCTTGTTTATAAATAACACAAATTTTATGTATTACGAGTTGATTATAAGTCTTGAACAAAACTGTGAAATTGTTTTCATAATCTTTGTGACATTTTGCTTATTGGATTTTGATGACGAAGATGGATGTTTTCAGAAAAATAATCGATACATATATATATGGGTTGCAAATATATTCAGAAAATGGGCAACAGCCCAATGGTCTTGAGTGTTAGCGGGTGTACGTGAGGTCAGGGGTTCGAATCTTGTTCGTGGCAGTTTCTTTTTAAGATCTCTTTTGAGGTAGTTTCCATATCAAATTTGTATTCTTATTATTATTATTATTATATTATTATTATTATTACATTTACTATTATTATTATTATTATTATTATTATTATTATTATGGTTGTTGTTGTTGTTATTGTTATTACTATTATTATTATTGGAATTACTACTATTATCATTGTAATTATTATTAACAAGTATTATTATTATTATCATTATAATTACTAGTATAAGCATTTATATTATTATTATTGTTAATATTATTGAAATTACAAGAGTTATTAATATCATTTTGATTAATAACATGTAATATTCTTATTCATTTTTAATTGTATTATCATTATTATTAGTATTATCATTTCTCAAAGTTATTATTTTTAACAAAGATATTTTATTAAAATTATCGTTTTCATTACTATTATAAGGATTATTATCATCAAAATTATTATTATTATTATCATCAATATTTCTATTAATATTATTATCATTTTATAAGTGTTAAAGATATTATCATTAACATAAGTACTATTAATAAAGATTATCAATATTAGAATTATTAACATTAAAAATAGTTATAACTATAATCAAATACAATTTTTATTCACTATTATTAGTACTATATATTATCATGTATATAAAATATACTTAAAAGTAACATTACATATAAGTATGAATTAATGATATTAACAATCTTTATATAGATATCCATATATAACAATTTATGTATTTTTAACTATATAAATAATAACCATTTTTAAATATATATACAAATCAAATATCTAGTATATGTAAATGTTATAATATATAAAATTGTTCCATTACGAATATATGTATTAATGAATATACAAATGATATAGGTTCATGAATCCGAGGCAATCCCTGCTTTGTTCAATTGTTCAATGTCGTCATATGTATTTTTACTACAAAATACAGTACTGTGAGTTTCATTTGCCTTTTTACCCTTTATATTTTGGGCTGAGAATACATGCGCTACTTTTATAACTGTTTTACAAAATAGACACAAGTATCTAAAATTACATTCTATGGTTGGATTATTAAATCGAATATGCCCCTTTTTAGTCTGGTAATCTAAGAATTAGAGAACAGACACCCTAATTGACGCGAACTCTAAAGATAGCTCTATCGGGCCCAACAAGCCCCATCCAAAGTACCGGATGCTTTAGTACTTCGAAATTTATATCATGTCCGAAGGAGGATCCTGGAATGATGGGGATATTCTTATATGCATATTGTGAATGTCGGTTACCAGGTGTTCAATCCATATGAATGATATTTTTGTCTCTATGCATGGGACGTATGATTATGAGAAAATGAAATATGAAATCTTGTGGTCTATTAAAATATTGAAATGATTGTTATGATAAATTAATGAACTCACCAACCTTTTGGTTGACACTTTAAAGCATGTTTATTCTCAGGTATGAAAGAAGTCTTCCGCTGTGCAATTGCTCATTTAAAAGATATTACTTGGAGTCATACATGACATATTTCAAAATACGTTGCATTCGAGTCGTCGAGTTCATCAAGATTATTATTTAGTCAATTATAGTTGAATATATTATGAAATGATTTGCATGTCGTCAATTTTCGATATAAAGCAAGTTTGTCTTTTAAAAACGAATGCAATGTTTGTAAAATGTATCATATAGAGGTCAAGTACCTCGCTGAAATGTCCCGTTCTTATTGATTAAAAACGTTCCATATTAATTGATTTCGTTGCGAGGTTTTGACCTCTATATGAGACGTTTTTCAAAGACTGCATTCATTTTTAAACAAACCATAACCTTTATTTCATCAATAAAGGTTTAAAAAGCTTTACGTAGATTATCAAATAATGATAATCTAAAATATCCTGTTTACACACGACCATTACATAATGGTTTACAATACAAATATGTTACAACAAAATAAGTTCCTTGAATGCAGTTTTTACACAATATCATACAAGCATGGACTCCAAATCTTGTCCTTATTTAAGTATGCGACAACGGAAGCTCTTAATAATCACCTGAGAATAAACATGCTTAAAACGTCAACAAAAATGTTGGTGAGTTATAGGTTTAACCTATATATATCAAATCGTAACAATAGACCACAAGATTTCATATTTCAATACACATCCCATACATAGAGATAAAAATCATTCATATGGTGAACACCTGGTAACCGACAATAACAAGATGCATATATAAGAATATCCCCATCATTCCGGGACACCCTTCGGATATGATATAAATTTCGAAGTACTAAAGCATCCGGTACTTTGGATGGGGTTTGTTAGGCCCAATAGATCTATCTTTAGGATTCGCGTCAATTAGGGTGTCTGTTCCCTAATTCTTAGATTACCAGACTTAATAAAAAGGGGCATATTCGATTTCGATAATTCAACCATAGAATGTAGTTTCACGTACTTGTGTCTATTTTGTAAATCATTTATAAAACCTGCATGTATTCTCATCCCAAAAATATTAGATTTTAAAAGTGGGACTATAACTCACTTTCACAGATTTTTACTTCGTCGGGAAGTAAGACTTGGCCACTGGTTGATTCACGAACCTATAACAATATACATATATATCAAAGTATGTTCAAAATATATTTACAACACTTTTAATATATTTTGATGTTTTAAGTTTATTAAGTCAGCTGTCCTCGTTAGTAACCTACAACTAGTTGTCCACAGTTAGATGTACAGAAATAAATCGATAAATATTATCTTGAATCAATCCACGACCCAGTGTATACGTATCTCAGTATTGATCACAACTCAAACTATATATATTTTGGAATCAACCTCAACCCTGTATAGCTAACTCCAACATTCACATATAGAGTGTCTATGGTTGTTCCGAAATATATATAGATGTGTCGACATGATAGGTCGAAACATTGTATACGTGTCTATGGTATCTCAAGATTACATAATATATAATACAAGTTGATTAAGTTATGGTTGGAATAGATTTGTTACCAATTTTCACGTAGCTAAAATGAGAAAAATTATCCAATCTTGTTTTACCCATAACTTCTTCATTTTAAATCCGTTTTGAGTGAATCAAATTGCTATGGTTTCATATTGAACTCTATTTTATGAATCTAAACAGAAAAAGTATAGGTTTCTAGTCGGAAAAATAAGTTACAAGTCGTTTTTGTAAAGGTAGTCATTTCAGTCGAAAGAACGACGTCTAGATGACCATTTTAGAAAACATACTTCCACTTTGAGTTTAACCATAATTTTTGGATATAGTTTCATGTTCATAATAAAAATCATTTTCTCAGAATAACAACTTTTAAATCAAAGTTTATCATAGTTTTTAATTAACTAACCCAAAACAGCCCGCGGTGTTACTACGACGGCGTAAATCCGGTTTTACGGTGTTTTTCGTGTTTCCAGGTTTTAAATCATTAAGTTAGCATATCATATAGATATAGAACATGTGTTTAGTTGATTTTAAAAGTCAAGTTAGAAGGATTAACTTTTGTTTGCGAACAAGTTTAGAATTAACTAAACTATGTTCTAGTGATTACAAGTTTAAACCTTCGAATAAGATAGCTTTATATGTATGAATCGAATGATGTTATGAACATCATTACTACCTTAAGTTCCTTGGATGAACCTACTGGAAAAGAGAAAAATGGATCTAGCTTCAATGGATCCTTGGATGGCTCAAAGTTCTTGAAGCAAAATCATGACACGAAAACAAGTTCAAGTAAGATCATCACTTGAAATAAGATTGTTATAGTTATAGAAATTGAACCAAAGTTTGAATATGATTATTACCTTGTATTAGAATGATAACCTACTGTAAGAAACAAAGATTTCTTGAGGTTGGATGATCACCTTACAAGATTGGAAGTGAGCTAGCAAACTTGAAAGTATTCTTGATTTTATGAAACTAGAACTTTTGGAATTTATGAAGAACACTTAGAACTTGAAGATAGAACTTGAGAGAGTTCAATTAGATGAAGAAAATTGAAGAATGAAAGTGTTTGTAGGTGTTTTTGGTCGTTGGTGTATGGATTAGATATAAAGGATATGTAATTTTGTTTTCATGTAAATAAGTCATGAATGATTACTCATATTTTTGTAATCTTATGAGATATTTCATGCTAGTTGCCAAATGATGGTTCCCACATGTGTTAGGTGACTCACATGGGCTGCTAAGAGCTGATCATTGGAGTGTATATACCAATAGTACATACATCTAAAAGCTGTGTATTGTACGAGTACGAATACGGGTGCATACGAGTAGAATTGTTGATGAAACTGAACGAGAATGTAATTGTAAGCATTTTTGTTAAGTAGAAGTATTTTGATAAGTGTATTGAAGTCTTTCAAAAGTGTATAAATACATATTAAAACACTACATGTATATACATTTTAACTGAGTCGTTAAGTCATCGTTAGTCGTTACATGTAAGTGTTGTTTTGAAACCTTTAGGTTAACGATCTTGTTAAATGTTGTTAACCCAATGTTTATAATATCAAATGAGATTTTAAATTATTATATTATCATGATATTATCATGTATGAATATCTCTTAATATGATATATATACATTAAATATCTTTACAACGATAATCGTTACATATATGTCTCGTTTAAAAATCATTAAGTTAGTAGTCTTGTTTTTACATATGTAGTTCATTGTTAATATACTTAATGATATGTTTACTTATCATAGTATCATGTTAACTATATATATATCCATATATATGTCATCATATAGTTTTTACAAGTTTTAACGTTCGTGAATCACCGGTCAACTTGGGTGGTCAATTGTCTATATGAAACATATTTCAATTAATCAAGTCTTAACAAGTTTGATTGCTTAACATGTTGGAAACATTTAATCATGTAAACATCAATCTCAATTAATATATATAAACATGGAAAAGTTCGGGTCACTACAGTACCTACCCGTTAAATAAATTTCGTCCCGAAATTTTAAGCTGTTGAAGGTGTTGACGAATCTTCTGGAAATAGATGCGGGTATTTCTTCTTCATCTGATCTTCACGCTCCCAGGTGAACTCGGGTCCTCTACGAGCATTCCATCGAACCTTAACAATTGGTATCTTGTTTTGCTTAAGTCTTTTAACCTCACGATCCATTATTTCGACGGGTTCTTCGATGAATTGGAGTTTTCCGTTGATTTGGATTTCATCTAACGGAATAGTGAGATCTTCTTTAGCAAAACATTTCTTCAAATTCGAGACGTGGAAAGTGTTATGTACAGCCGCGAGTTGTTGAGGTAACTCAAGTCGGTAAGCTACTGGTCCGACACGATCAATAATCTTGAATGGTCCAATATACCTTGGATTTAATTTCCCTCGTTTACCAAATCGAACAACACCTTTCCAAGGTGAAACTTTAAGCATGACCATCTCTCCAATTTCAAATTCTATATCTTTTCTTTTAATGTCAGCGTAGCTCTTTTGTCGACTTTGGGCAGTTTTCAACCGTTGTTGAATTTGGATGATCTTCTCGGTAGTTTCTTGTATAATCTCCGGACCCGTAATCTGTCTATCCCCCACCTCACTCCAACAAATCGGAGACCTGCACTTTCTACCATAAAGTGCTTCAAACGGCGCCATCTCAATGCTTGAATGGTAGCTGTTGTTGTAGGAAAATTCTGCTAACGGTAGATGTCGATCCCAACTGTTTCCGAAATCAATAACACATGCTCGTAGCATGTCTTCAAGCGTTTGTATAGTCCTTTCGCTCTGCCCATCAGTTTGTGGATGATAGGCAGTACTCATGTCTAGACGAGTTCCTAATGCTTGCTGTAATGTCTGCCAGAATCTTGAAATAAATCTGCCATCCCTATCAGAGATAATAGAGATTGGTATTCCGTGTCTGGAGACGACTTCCTTCAAATACAGTCGTGCTAACTTCTCCATCTTGTCATCTTCTCTTATTGGTAGGAAGTGTGATGATTTGGTGAGACGATCAACTATTACCCAAATAGTATCAAAACCACTTGCAGTCCTTGGCAATTTAGTGATGAAATCCATGGTAATGTTTTCCCATTTCCATTCCGGGATTTCGGGTTGTTGAAGTAGACCTGATGGTTTCTGATGCTCAGCTTTGACCTTAGAACACGTCAAACATTCTCCTACGTATTTAGCAACATCGGCTTTCATACCCGACCACCAAAAATGTTTCTTGAGATCCTTGTACATCTTCCCCGTTCCAGGATGTATTGAGTATCTGGTTTTATGAGCTTCTCTAAGTACCATTTCTCTCATATCTCCAAATTTTGGTACCCAAATCCTTTCAGCCCTATACCGGGTTCCGTCTTCCCGAATATTAAGATGCTTCTCCGATCCTTTGGGTATTTCATCCTTTAAATTTCCCTCTTTTAAAACTCCTTGTTGCGCCTCCTTTATTTGAGTAGTAATGTTATTATGAATCATTATATTCATAGATTTTACTCGAATGGGTTCTCTATCCTTCCTGCTCAAGGCATCGGCTACCACATTTGCCTTCCCCGGGTGGTAACGAATCTCAAAATCGTAATCATTCAATAATTCAATCCACCTACGCTGCCTCATATTCAGTTGTTTCTGATTAAATATGTGTTGAAGACTTTTATGGTCGGTATATATAATACTTTTGACCCCATATAAGTAGTGCCTCCAAGTCTTTAATGCAAAAACAACCGCGCCTAATTCCAAATCATGCGTCGTATAATTTTGTTCGTGAATCTTCAATTGTCTAGACGCATAAGCAATCACCTTCGTTCGTTGCATTAATACACAACCGAGACCTTGCTTTGATGCGTCACAATAAATCACAAAATCATCATTCCCTTCAGGCAATGACAATATAGGTGTCGTAGTTAGCTTTTTCTTCAATAACTGAAACGCTTTCTCTTGTTCATCATTCCATTCAAATTTCTTCCCTTTATGCGTTAATGCAGTCAAGGGTTTTGCTATTCTGGAAAAGTCTTGGATGAACCTTCTGTAGTAACCAGCTAGTCCTAAAAACTGGCGTATGTGTTTCGGAGTTTTCGGGGTTTCCCACTTTTCAACAGTTTCTATCTTTGCCGGATCCACCTTAATACCTTCTTTGTTCACTATGTGACCGAGGAATTGAACTTCTTCCAACCAAAATGCACACTTTGAAAACTTAGCGTACAATTCTTCCTTCCTCAATACTTCTAACACCTTTCTCAAATGTTCACCGTGTTCTTGGTCATTCTTTGAGTAAATAAGTATGTCATCAATGAAAACAATGACAAACTTGTCAAGGTATGGTCCACACACTCGGTTCATAAGGTCCATGAACACAGCTGGTGCATTAGTTAAACCAAACGGCATGACCATAAACTCGTAATGACCGTAACGTGTTCTGAAAGCAGTCTTTGGAATATCATCTTCTTTCACCCGCATTTGATGATACCCGGAACGTAAGTCAATCTTTGAATAAACAGACGAGCCTTGTAGTTGATCAAATAAGTCGTCGATTCTCGGTAGTGGGTAGCGGTTCTTGATGGTAAGTTTGTTCAACTCTCGGTAGTCGATACACAACCTGAATGTACCATCTTTCTTCTTGACAAACAAAACAGGAGCTCCCCACGGTGATGTGCTTGGTCGAATGAAACCACGCTCTAAAAGTTCTTGTAATTGGCTTTGTAGTTCTTTCATCTCGCTGGGTGCGAGTCTGTAAGGAGCACGAGCTATTGGTGCAGCTCCTGGTACAAGATCTATTTGAAATTCAACGGATCGATGTGGGGGTAATCCCGGTAATTCTTTCGGAAATACATCGGGAAATTCTTTTGCGACGGGAACATCATTGATGCTCTTTTCTTCAGTTTGTACTTTCTCGACGTGTGCTAGAACAGCATAGCAACCTTTTCTTATTAGTTTTTGTGCCTTCAAATTACTAATAAGATGTAGCTTCGTGTTGCCCTTTTCTCCGTACACCATTAAGGGTTTTCCTTTTTCTCGTATAATGCGAATTGCATTTTTGTAACAAACGATCTCCGCTTTCACTTCTTTCAACCAGTCCATACCGATTATCACATCAAAACTCCCTAACTCTACTGGTATCAAATCAATCTTAAATGTTTCGCTAACCAGTTTAATTTCTCGATTCCGACATATATTATCTGCTGAAATTAATTTACCATTTGCTAATTCGAGTAAAAATTTACTATCCAAAGGCGTCAATGGACAACTTAATTTAGCACAAAAATCTCTACTCATATAGCTTCTATCCGCACCCGAATCAAATAAAACGTAAGCAGATTTATTGTCAATAAGAAACGTACCCGTAACAAGCTCCGGGTCTTCCTGTGCCTCTACCGCATTAATATTGAAAACTCTTCCACGGCCTTGTCCATTCGTGTTCTCCTGGTTCGGGCAATTCCTAATAATGTGGCCTGGTTTTCCACATTTATAACAAACTACATTGGCATAACTTGCTCCGACACTACTTGCTCCGCCATTACTCGTTCCGACACCATTTGTTCCTTTCGTTCTATTAACCCCTGGTCCGTAGACCTCACACTTCGCCGCGCTATGACCATTTCTTTTACACTTGTTGCAAAATTTGGTGCAGAACCCCGAGTGATTCTTTTCACACCTTTGGCATAGTTGCTTCTGATTGTTGTTGTTGTTGCGGTTATTATTGTTGTTGGGATGATTTTTGTAGTTGCTGTTGTTGTTGTTGTTGTTGTTGGGCCGTTTGTTGTAGTTGCGATTGACGTTGCGATTGTTGGGATAATTGTTGCGATTATTGTTGTAATTGCTGTTGTTGTTGTATTGGTGATTCTTATCACCGTTTTCCTCCCACTTTCTTTTGACTTGCTTCACATTAGCCTCTTCAGCAGTCTGTTCTTTAATTCTTTCTTCAATCTGGTTCACTAGTTTGTGAGCCATTCTACATGCCTGTTGTATGGAGGCGGGCTCGTGTGAACTTATATCTTCTTGGATTCTTTCCGGTAATCCTTTCACAAACGCGTCGATCTTCTCTTCCTCATCTTCGAATGCTCCCGGACACAATAGGCATAATTCTGTGAATCGTCTTTCGTACGTGGTAATATCAAATCCTTGGGTTCGTAACCCTCTAAGTTCTGTCTTGAGCTTATTGACCTCGGTTCTGGGACGGTACTTCTCGTTCATCAAGTGCTTGAATGCTGACCACGGTAGTGCGTACGCATCATCTTGTCCCACTTGCTCTAGATAGGTATTCCACCATGTTAACGCAGAACCTGTGAAGGTATGCGTAGCGTACTTCACTTTGTCCTCTTCAGTACACTTACTTATGGCAAACACCGATTCAACCTTCTCGGTCCACCGTTTCAATCCGATCGGTCCTTCGGTTCCATCAAATTCCAAAGGTTTGCAGGCAGTGAATTCTTTGTAGGTGCATCCTACACGATTTCCTGTACTGCTAGATCCAAGGTTATTGTTGGTATGTAGCACAGCCTGTACTGCGGCTATGTTTGAAGCTAGAAAAGTACGGAATTCCTCTTCATTCATATTCACGGTGTGTCGAGTAGTCGGTGCCATTTCCTTCAAAATAGTTAAATGGAACAAGTTAATCATACAGAATATTAAGAGTAGTTAATAGTATTTCGTAGCATAATATGAACTCATTTATAAAAGCTTTTTCTTCATATTAGCGTTTTATAAGTTTAAATTCGGGTAGTACCTACCCGTTAAGTTCATACTTAGTAGCTAATATACAATTCAACTACTACAATTCTATATGAAAAACTGATTATAATAATATTTCGCGTTCAAACTTTTATACAATATTTTACAAACTTACAATACCGCTTGTTTTACATAAAGCATGAAATATAGCACACAATAACTTTGATACAAGATAGTTGTGAAGACAATTCTAGCTAGTACACAAGTCGTTCAGCAAAGGCAATAAAGACACGTAATTCATACGTCCAGAAACAAGTCATGCATTCTGGTTTTACTAGGACTACTTCCCATCCTTGGTCTTGTGCAACATAACCGTTATGGCCGTTGATAAGACAGCGTGTTGTAACGTCATCAAAGGGACGAGGGTTACGTAATGTCCAACAGTCCCGTAATAATCTAAAAACCTCATTTCTTACCCCAATTACCGACTCCGTCACTTGTGGAAACGTTTTGTTTAATAGTTGTAGCCCGATGTTCTTGTTCTCACTTTGGTGAGAAGCGAACATTACTAATCCGTAAGCATAACATGCTTCTTTATGTTGCATGTTAGCCGCTTTTTCTAAATCACGAAGTCCAATATTCGGATATATTGAGTCAAAATAATTTCTTAACCCGTTGCGTAAAATAGCATTTGGGTTCCCCGCAATATATGCGTCAAAGTAAACACATCGTAACTTATGGGTTTCCCAATGTGATATCCCCCATCTTTCAAACGAAAGTCTCTTATAAACCAAGACATTCTTGGAACGTTCTTCGAATGTCTTACAAACTGATCTCGCCTTAAATAGTTGTGCCGAAGAATTCTGGCCGACTCTAGACAAGATTTCATCAATCATGTCTCCGGGTAGGTCTCTTAAAATATTGGGTTGTCTATCCATTTTGTGTTTTTTAAACTGTAAAATAGACAAGAGTTAGATTCATAAAAAAAAAATACTTATTAATACAAGCAATTTTTACATATATCATAAAGCATAAGAACACTATATTCCATATATTACACCACACGAATACAACTATCTTATTCCGACTCGCTCGTTTCTTCTTCTTCGGTTTTGGTTCGTTTTGCCAAGTTTCTAGGGATATATGATGTTCCCCTAATACGAGCCGTCGTTGTCCACATTGGTTTAGAAAAACCTGGTGGTTTAGAGGTTCCCGGGTCATTGTTACAACTTAAGGACTTCGAGGGTTGACGATACATATAAAGTTCATCGGGGTTGGAATTAGATTTCTCTATTTTTATGCCCTTTCCCTTATTATTTTCTTTTGCCTTTTTAAATTCAGTTGGGGTAATTTCTATAACATCATCGGAATTCTCGTCGGAATCCGATTCATCGGAG
The DNA here is from genome assembly GCF_046630445.1 of Rutidosis leptorrhynchoides. Taxonomy (NCBI): domain Eukaryota; kingdom Viridiplantae; phylum Streptophyta; class Magnoliopsida; order Asterales; family Asteraceae; genus Rutidosis; species Rutidosis leptorrhynchoides. Next base: position 280,899,022 of record NC_092342.1, read on the forward strand.
AATTGGTAATCCTCCCAATATTTTGCTTCCTTGGCGGAAACACCATTGACCATAATTAACTTTGGTCGGTTGGTTGAGGATTTTCTTTTACTTAACCGTTTTATTATTTCCCCCACCGGTTCTATTTCTTCATCCGGTTCCGATTCTTCTTCCGGTTCCGATTCTTCTTCCGGTTCCGACTCTTCTTCCGGTTCCTCTTCGGGAACTTGTGAATCAGTCCACAAATCATTCCAATTTACATTTGACTCTTCATTATTATTAGGTGAGTCAATGGGACTTGTTCTAGAGGTAGACATCTATCACATAATATTAGACACGTTAAGAGATTAATATATCACATAATATTCATATGTTAAAAATATATAGTTTCCAACAAAAATGTTAAGCAATCATTTTTAAAGAAAACACGGTCGAAGTCCAGACTCACTAATGCATCCTAACAAACTCGATAAGACACACTAATGCAAATTTTCTGGTTCTCTAAGACCAACGCTCGGATACCAACTGAAATGTCCCGTTCTTATTGATTAAAAACGTTCCATATTAATTGATTTCGTTGCGAGGTTTTGACCTCTATATGAGACGTTTTTCAAAGACTGCATTCATTTTTAAACAAACCATAACCTTTATTTCATCAATAAAGGTTTAAAAATCTTTACGTAGATTATCAAATAATGATAATCTAAAATATCCTGTTTACACACGACCATTACATAATGGTTTACAATACAAATATGTTACAACAAAATAAGTTCCTTGAATGCAGTTTTTACACAATATCATACAAGCATGGACTCCAAATCTTGTCCTTATTTAAGTATGCGACAACGGAAGCTCTTAATAATCACCTGAGAATAAACATGCTTAAAACGTCAACAAAAATGTTGGTGAGTTATAGGTTTAACCTATATATATCAAATCGTAACAATAGACCACAAGATTTCATATTTCAATACACATCCCATACATAGAGATAAAAATCATTCATATGGTGAACACCTGGTAACCGACAATAACAAGATGCATATATAAGAATATCCCCGTCATTCCGGGACACCCTTCGGATATGATATAAATTTCGAAGTACTAAAGCATCCGGTACTTTGGATGGGGTTTGTTAGGCCCAATAGATCTATCTTTAGGATTCGCGTCAATTAGGGTGTCTGTTCCCTAATTCTTAGATTACCAGACTTAATAAAAAGGGGCATATTCGATTTCGATAATTCAACCATAGAATGTAGTTTCACGTACTTGTGTCTATTTTGTAAATCATTTATAAAACCTGCATGTATTCTCATCCCAAAAATATTAGATTTTAAAAGTGGGACTATAACTCACTTTCACAGATTTTTACTTCGTCGGGAAGTAAGACTTGGCCACTGGTTGATTCACGAACCTATAACAATATACATATATATCAAAGTATGTTCAAAATATATTTACAACACTTTTAATATATTTTGATGTTTTAAGTTTATTAAGTCAGCTGTCCTCGTTAGTAACCTACAACTAGTTGTCCACAGTTAGATGTACAGAAATAAATCGATAAATATTATCTTGAATCAATCCACGACCCAGTGTATACGTATCTCAGTATTGATCACAACTCAAACTATATATATTTTGGAATCAACCTCAACCCTGTATAGCTAACTCCAACATTCACATATAGAGTGTCTATGGTTGTTCCGAAATATATATAGATGTGTCGACATGATAGGTCGAAACATTGTATACGTGTCTATGGTATCTCAAGATTACATAATATATAATACAAGTTGATTAAGTTATGGTTGGAATAGATTTGTTACCAATTTTCACGTAGCTAAAATGAGAAAAATTATCCAATCTTGTTTTACCCATAACTTCTTCATTTTAAATCCGTTTTGAGTGAATCAAATTGCTATGGTTTCATATTGAACTCTATTTTATGAATCTAAACAGAAAAAGTATAGGTTTCTAGTCGGAAAAATAAGTTACAAGTCGTTTTTGTAAAGGTAGTCATTTCAGTCGAAAGAACGACGTCTAGATGACCATTTTAGAAAACATACTTCCACTTTGAGTTTAACCATAATTTTTGGATATAGTTTCATGTTCATAATAAAAATCATTTTCTCAGAATAACAACTTTTAAATCAAAGTTTATCATAGTTTTTAATTAACTAACCCAAAACAGCCCGCGGTGTTACTACGACGGCGTAAATCCGGTTTTACGGTGTTTTTCGTGTTTCCAGGTTTTAAATCATTAAGTTAGCATATCATATAGATATAGAACATGTGTTTAGTTGATTTTAAAAGTCAAGTTAGAAGGATTAACTTTTGTTTGCGAACAAGTTTAGAATTAACTAAACTATGTTCTAGTGATTACAAGTTTAAACCTTCGAATAAGATAGCTTTATATGTATGAATCGAATGATGTTATGAACATCATTACTACCTTAAGTTCCTTGGATGAACCTACTGGAAAAGAGAAAAATGGATCTAGCTTCAATGGATCCTTGGATGGCTCAAAGTTCTTGAAGCAAAATCATGACACGAAAACAAGTTCAAGTAAGATCATCACTTGAAATAAGATTGTTATAGTTATAGAAATTGAACCAAAGTTTGAATATGATTATTACCTTGTATTAGAATGATAACCTACTGTAAGAAACAAAGATTTCTTGAGGTTGGATGATCACCTTACAAGATTGGAAGTGAGCTAGCAAACTTGAAAGTATTCTTGATTTTATGAAACTAGAACTTTTGGAATTTATGAAGAACACTTAGAACTTGAAGATAGAACTTGAGAGAGTTCAATTAGATGAAGAAAATTGAAGAATGAAAGTGTTTGTAGGTGTTTTTGGTCGTTGGTGTATGGATTAGATATAAAGGATATGTAATTTTGTTTTCATGTAAATAAGTCATGAATGATTACTCATATTTTTGTAATCTTATGAGATATTTCATGCTAGTTGCCAAATGATGGTTCCCACATGTGTTAGGTGACTCACATGGGCTGCTAAGAGCTGATCATTGGAGTGTATATACCAATAGTACATACATCTAAAAGCTGTGTATTGTACGAGTACGAATACGGGTGCATACGAGTAGAATTGTTGATGAAACTGAACGAGAATGTAATTGTAAGCATTTTTGTTAAGTAGAAGTATTTTGATAAGTGTATTGAAGTCTTTCAAAAGTGTATAAATACATATTAAAACACTACATGTATATACATTTTAACTGAGTCGTTAAGTCATCGTTAGTCGTTACATGTAAGTGTTGTTTTGAAACCTTTAGGTTAACGATCTTGTTAAATGTTGTTAACCCAATGTTTATAATATCAAATGAGATTTTAAATTATTATATTATCATGATATTATCATGTATGAATATCTCTTAATATGATATATATACATTAAATATCTTTACAACGATAATCGTTACATATATGTCTCGTTTAAAAATCATTAAGTTAGTAGTCTTGTTTTTACATATGTAGTTCATTGTTAATATACTTAATGATATGTTTACTTATCATAGTATCATGTTAACTATATATATATCCATATATATGTCATCATATAGTTTTTACAAGTTTTAACGTTCGTGAATCACCGGTCAACTTGGGTGGTCAATTGTCTATATGAAACATATTTCAATTAATCAAGTCTTAACAAGTTTGATTGCTTAACATGTTGGAAACATTTAATCATGTAAACATCAATCTCAATTAATATATATAAACATGGAAAAGTTCGGGTCACTACACTCGCGATGTAACCAACTATTGTGAATCGTTTGTAATCGATATGGACTATGTCCAGATGGATTAGGACGGGTCTTGACAGTTAGTATCAGAGCAGTGGTCTTAGTGAACCAAGTCTGCATTAGTGTGTATAACTGATAAGTCGTTAGGATGCATTAGTGAGTCTGGACTTCGACCGTGTCTGCATGTCAAAAGTTTTACTTATCATTTTTGCCGGAAATCATCTGCTTATCATTCTTAGGGAATCACTTGCTTATTATTCTTAGTCAAGACACATTTTGTTGCATCAACTGCATGTATAATGTATAGACAAAATTCATATCTTATCGTATCTGCTAATTTACATATTAGCGTATCTGTTATTGTTACCTTTGACTGACAGCTTCCGTACCGTAACTTATGGGATTTTAGAATTATATATGCATATGTAAATTATGTATTGCATGGTACTAATCTACATTCTATAATCTATTTCTTATCGAAAATCCTTCATCTGATCGTACGAGATGAATCCCTCAACTAGTTCGAGTCCCTTAGATTCCGATAACTATTCCGATAGCTATTCCAACAGCTATTCCGACATAGAGTTTCACTCGAGCTCCGAAAGCAGTGTCACCAGAATGAGTAAACCAATCAGCCATCCCCAATTCATCTGATGGTTTCGTAGTCGACTAAATCAATGGAGACGAGAAGAAGGCGATCCTTTCCACTCACCAACCTGCGCTGTTGGCGAAGAACCTGAAACACTTACCGGTGAACCTGTTTGAAACATCATCTTCTCTCTCAGAGTATCTCGTCACGATTATATACTGTCTCACATTTTAGGCCTTATTCATCCACTCGTTCCGACCAACAATCATCCCGAAGTAATAGAAGAAGTCAACGAGTTTCGCGCCCGAGTTGTAGCTTTGGAAAATATGGTGCAAAATGTTCCAGCTTCAACAATATCAACGGTATCAACTGTACCACCAGCAATAACACATGCCTCAACATCACAATTGGTACCCCGAGCATAATTATTGTTCTACATGACGTTATGCATCATTTATCTTCGTTCAACATGGCGAATATTTAATCTCTAATATTTTAGAGATTATATATAATTGTTCCAACGTAAATCAAATGAGTTTAATATCATATTAACTCATTAAATCCATGATTGCATCAGAATAAAATATATATACAAGTATATTTTTATAAAGATTGTAATTAAAAATTCTTTCTTACAAACTGTTAATGGTGAAAATATTTTAACGGGTAGGTAATACCCGAGGAATATTTTGATTTCACTTTAATAAGTTACACTGTACATTCGACGAAGCTGATTCAACAATCATTTACTATCCTACTTACATCCATCGATATACAAATCCGTTCACCACGAAATAACCATTTTCATTCAATTTCATATTTGAATTTTAACCTATCAGAATCCGACAAGTGGCATAATGAAGAAAACATTGGACAAAATAAAATTTGTTAGAAACAAACAAATTAACTATGAGAAATTTTGTTAAGAATCCACGCTAACTGTTCCTAGCTAATTATTCCTAGCTAACTGATTACATTTTATTTTATCGCAATTTAATTATCGCAATTTACATTCTTGCACTTTTATTTATCGTTATTTAATTTCTGTTATTTACTTTACGCACTTTATTTATCGTTATTTAATTTCTGTTATTTATTTTACGCACTTTAAATATCGGGACATGTATACAAGGTTTTGACATATCGTATCGACGCATCTATATATATTATTTGGAATCACCATAGACACTCTATTTACAGTAATGATCGAGTTCTCTATACAGGGTTGAGGTTGATTCTATAATAATATATATACGTTGAGTTGTGATCGAGTCTGAGACGAATACGGGTCACGATACGTATTAATTAATTCAAATATTATATATTAAATTATATATAAATTATTGGACTGTTAATTGTGGACTATCGACTGTAGACTAATGACATTGGACAATTAAAATGAATTAAAATATTGATTATAACATATGAAACTAAACAATTCTTCAAGTTGCCACTTGATTTCATCTTAAACCTCATTTATATCTTGACGATTACCATCAGCGTTCAAACCTTTCATGATTCTTAAAAACACCTCAATCGAGAGTGTGAACCAACCGCACTTCCTCTACGGAAGAAGAGATTGACGCATATAGTTGTGCACCTGAAAATACTCGAAACCTGAGTAAAACGTTTAACCCGTATCTGTGTTAGCTCCTTTAGCATTATTATTACCCAAAATAACTTTACAATCCCTTTTCAAAGTAGCAAATTTTGTCACAGCTCCAGCAAGTCAACTTCGACTTTTCGTTCGAAACAACCTTATTATAACCTTGATATAAATGCGTGCTCTTTTATTATTATCAGGGAACCTTTTATATTCCACCATATTACCAGCAGACATACCAGCAACCTCGTTGCTTCTTGGCTTAAATTTCTCTGATAAATCATTATATTTATTCATAGAAACCCTATCATATACTCATCCGCATCTTGTAACGAGAACTGCCATACCAATTACCGGGAATCAGCAATCAGTACTTTGAAAACTCACAGCATATCTACATCAACAGTTATATGTATAACATTTATATCTTAGAATTATGATCTTTCATTCTGAAATTCTGAAAAGCACTCAGTCTACGAATCAATACTCTGAATGTTGAAAAAGCTGAATGAAGCAGCAGAAACCGTAGACAACCGTAAACGACCTTGATCATCGGAAGTTTAATGATAAAGAATAGTATGTTGGTAAAGCTCAGAAAAGTTGGAACTGAAAAACGGATTGAGCTAACCACGAAGGAGACCAAGGATAAATACAAGGACCATACCCTATATTCAAAGAATCCAGGTAATTCTGGATCCGTTGAAATCTCTAGAGAATATCTTGTTTCGAAGTCATGTTAAAATCTTGCGGAAAATCTTTCTCCATCAACCATCGAACTTAGAAATTCCAAAATATCATCATCAATATCTTCGATATTTCTGAGGATATTTTCATAAATATTCTCGTCTGAAATTATATACCTCTTCGTGCTTCCTGTGTATCATTATATTGGAAACATTCAATAGAAAATTTAGTATCGAAAAATAGATTATGCGAAACTATGAAGAAATCCGTGGACAAATCACAAAGAATAAGTTTGACTTCAAAGAATCCAAATGATTCAATGTCTGCTAAAGTCTTTAGTGAATATCTTGCTCCTTACTCTAAACCCTTGCAGACAATAGTTTCTATCATCCTCTGATCTTAGATATTCCGAGATATTATCGTATCTTTCATTATAAATATCCTCCATATTTCTGGAGATATTTTTATAACTATTCTTATCTGAAATCATTAATCTCTTCGTGCTATCAGTATTACATCATATAGAAGCCGTTAGTTCTATATTCTGTAAACTTTCGAGCTTAAAATATGAATGTTATTGAAGTAATGTTGGGAACTGATGCATGAGTTAGTATAATATAATGACACTTGATCAACGTGATTATGTTACAGTAATTCATGCTGAGTTTCTAATGGAACGTGATGATTCACAGAATATACCGTCATCATATTCCATTTACACGACTCTTACATTCTACTCAATCTCCAAACATATTAAGCATATATCTTCTTGATAGATCTATCTTTCCGGATATTCTGGTAATTTAACCAATCAAGATCGTGCTATTACAAGCTCTCTCTTGGAATAATAGTCATGTTCATTCGAAACTCCATACCTGCAAATTCTGAACCATTACTTGATGTGCTAATTGGATAGAAGAGAAAACAGAGCATGAAGCTTCGAAGTGTAAATAGGGGTATAAATCGCAGCAAACAGGAGAGAGCATTAACTGCGAATGATAATGATTATATGAGACCGAAGCAGGGACATTGAAATATAAGAGAATATATATAAAATCAACAACAACGCAGAAATTACAAACTGTGTAGGTCAATGTTTATCGCAACATAAAGACACGGGAGAAATAAAAATACTATAATCCCAAGGGCGACGTAGAAGAAAACAGATTCCTCCGGTGGAAGTTGGAAAAGGAGAATGATTGTTGCTATAGTAAGGATAAGGACAAGGATTAGAACTGGATTAAGCATTTTCACAATCTTTTGGATGTAGGAGATAAGAAAGAAAGTATAGGAATGGTGAGAATAATGAAACGGAAGAGCTTAATTTATAATGGAAATATCAGACAGAGTAATCGAGGCAAATCACCGTATTTAATTATAGAGATCTTAATTTTCTTACTCACCGAAGAATCAAATCTTTTCGATTTCGAAGATCTTCTATAAATCCCTTGAATTCTGGAATTCAATCGCGACTACGTCAAAAATTATGGAAAATCTCCATTTCTTCATCTCGATATTTTGTGATAACTTCATTCATACGCTTCGATTAATCGAACCATTTTATCCATATTATTCAATGATAATAAAATCCTATTTATCAACTCATATTCGTCATGAAAACATTTTTATTGTTAACCATGACCACCTCACTCAAATTTCGGGACGAAATTTCTTTAACGGGTAGGTACTGTGATGACCCGGGAATTTCTGACCAAATTTAAACTTAATCTCTATATGATTTCGATACGATAAGCAAAAATCAGTAACGTTGAGTCTCGAAAGTTTTGAAAACTATATTCATATAATCAATTACCCTTTGACGGTGCTCGACGATTCACGAACTATTGTTGTAAATAAATAAATAAATAAATAAATAAATATATATATATATATATATATATATATATATAAAATTTAATACTTAATGTAAGTTACTATATATAATTATTAAATATGAAACAACCCAACCCGTACTCCATACGATAATTTTTTTTTTAAAATAATACACATTTACGCGCCACTTAAATATGTAACACATTCCACACGTTTCGTCAAACATACTACGAGTTTAATGTTTATAAAAAGGCACAAAAGCCATTAACGAATGTGATACAAGTTTGACCAACTACAAATGATAGTTTATAATCCAAACGACCTCTTGAGAATGGTTTGAGACTAAACTACCCAAAACATAGGCCAACTTCCAAAAGCTTCAACATAACATCAACAAGGGACACCTAGTGCCCAACAACCCCCTTGCCTTTATCCGCACCTGCATCTAAAAATATGAACAACGAGAGGGGTAAGCTAACGCTTAGTGAGTGCAATAATTATATGTCTACATATACAACCTACTTACTTGCAATCACTTACACATTTCCGCATACATGCTAGCAATATAAATAATCATACCATCGCAAGTATAATACTAAACCTCCAACAACATAAGCTAGCATAACAATAGCATATACTCTAAACAATATAATATGCTACAAACCACACACAACCATGGTTAACCAACCGAACAAGGGAACGGTGTTTAAAGACCGTCGGAGTTCGTAACAACCATTAGTGCACTTAACACCTCGTACACTAACCCCACGGGTGGCATCTTAACACTTCGATACTTCACCCCGAGTGGCATCTTAACACCTCGATGCTTCACCCATCTATTCTACGGAGTAGTGTCTTAACACCTCGACACTTCACCCCTAGGTGGCATCTTAACACCTCGATGCTTCACCCATCTATTCTACGGAGTGGTGTCATAACACCTCGACACTTCACCCCTAGGTGGCATCTTAACACCTCGATGCTTCACCCCGAGTGGCATCTTAACACCTCGATGCTTCACCCATCACATGAGAAGTGGTGTCTTAACACCTCGACATTTCACAACTCATACTACACAAATAAATACATCATATATGCACGCACATAATTATCCCACTCACCTTAGCACTTCGGTGATGATTATGCACTTCCGAGCTTCAAAGCAAAGTACCTAATACATTAAGTACAATTTCAATACACAACTAGTGGAATTAACCACATTATACCTACTTGATCATTTAATGACCCAATTCTCATTAAATGACTCAAACACACCACAACCGCCCTTAAATGGCCAAGACTCGACTTTAGTCACTTAAATCTAGTAAATTAAAGTCTACTAACTTCAACTAACACCAACTTAGGGTAATTTATACCCATTTCGCCCAAACTAGGTCAACTAGCCCATTTTGGATCCATTTAACACTTTCACTACCAAACTTGTCAAACATGACCTAATTAACATCTTTTTCAACTTTAACAAGTGTGTTAGTGACTAAAAATGCCATTTAACATTTATAACTCCAAATCATAAGACCAAACCCTAGGTTATGGCCATTTAGGTTTACTTTCACCAATCTAACCCAAAACCCACCCATTAAACCCTCAAATGGGTCATACAAGATCTTCATTAGCAAAACCCTAGCTTAAAACCAATTAAAACTCAAAACTTAGAGTTAGAACTTACCGAGACTATCAACGCGTAGCTAGAGACACAAGGAACAACTTTAATTCTTGCTCTAAAGATCAACCCTCAATCCTTCACTCTCAAATCACACTTTTAATGTAAATGGGTGTTGAGTTTTTGGGAGAGAAAATGAAAGAAAAGATAAAAGAAATTAAATGAAATGGATGAGTGGTTGGGATTTAATGCTCCCATCAGATTTATACGCTAAATTACCAATTTGCCCCTTAAAGTCATTAAATTTGAGCTAGAACCGGATTCTGTCCAGCAGGACTGCCGCGGCGCGGCCAATTCGTCGCAGCGCGACGTAACAAAGGAAAATCGACCTTCTTAAGTCCCTTTCTGATCCTGGTTTGCTCGATATGCCGCGGCGCGGACCCGTCTGTCGCTGCGCGGCCTAAGGCACTATCTGGCCATCTCGACAACCTTAAACACAAAATCGTTTTACACAACAATCAATTCGTTCAAGCTTCCAATACACGTCTAAACATTGTATCTAAGCCACACAAGACTTAACGCTAACCAAACTCATATACAAACTTATATACGCACACATTTACAAGTACATATATATATATATATATATATATATATATATATATATATATATATATATACACACAATTACGCCTAAACAACGAGTTACAAACGTACAAATGATTAAGTATGCACCTTTCGATGCGTACGGGAAAAACGGGATGTTACAACTCTCCCCCACTTGAATCGGAGCGCACCCTCGCGATCCAAGCCGCATGACAAGCTGGAAGATAAACCAAAACAAACTCTTCGGATTCCCATGTGAACTCGGAACCCTTTTGATGTCGCCATTGCACCTTGAAAGTTCTAATTTCCTTGTTTCGCAACATCTTAACCTTCTCATCAAGGATCGCAATCGGTTCTTCCGCATACTCTAGCTTGTTATTCAACGTAATCTCATCTAAAGGCACCCAAGTCGAGTCATCTGCAAGACACTTACGAAGATGGGAAACATGAAATGTGTTATGAATTCCCCCAAGTTCTTCGGGTAACTCTAGTCGATAAGCAACCTCACCAACACGTGCCAAAACCTTGAAAGGACCAATAAACCGGGGAGCTAACTTTCCTCATTTCCGAAACCGGATAACACCCTTCCATGGAGAAACCTTAAGCATCACCATGTCACCTTCTTGAAACTCTATCGTTCTCCTACCTTTATCGGCATAAGACTTTTGTCTATCTTGCGCCGCTTTAAGTCAAGCCCGAATCATCTCAATTTTACTATTTGTCTCCAAAACCAAATCGGAACTTCCGATCTCTCGTTGACCCACTTCTCCCCAACAAATGGGAGTTCGACACCTACACCCATAGAGCATCTCATAAGGTGGCATTCCAATACTAGTGTGGTAACTATTATTGTACGAGAATTCCACCAATGGTAAGTGCTCATCCCAACTACCACCAAAATCAATAATACACGCCCTTAACATATCCTCCAACATTTGGTTCGTACGCTCGGTTTGACCGTCCGTTTGAGGATGATATGCTGTGCTCATTTTCAATTGAGTACCCATATCTTCATGAAACTTGTTCCAAAACCTAGACGTGAAACGAGTATCTCGATCCGAAACAATAGATATAGGAACCCCATGCCTCGATATCACCTCCTTGATAAACAACTAGGATAAAGTCTCCGATGATATCGTTTCCCGAATGGGAAGAAACAAAGCAGTTTTTGTCAATCGATCAACTATCACCCAAATAGTATCATATTGGGTTCTTGCCGTCTTTGGTAACTTGGTAATGAAGTCCATGGTAATGTGCTCCCATTTCCATTTCGGGACTTCCAAGGGTTGTAACTTACCGTACGGCTTTTGGTGTTCGGCTTTAACTTGCAAACACGTGACGCATTGTTCAACATACTTAACCACATCACGTTTCATACCGGGCCACCAATAATCTTTCTTCAAGTCATAGTACATCTTTGTTGCACCCGGATGAATGGAATACTTTGACTTATGTGCTTCATCTAGTAGCACTTGTCGGTTACCACCCATCTTAGGTACCCACACTCTTCCTTGAAACGAAAACAAACCACGCGAGCCCATAGTAATGAATTTCGTTTGCCCCACAATCCGCTCTTCATGCTTGTTGTGAACATACGCTTCTATTTGAATCTCACCAAGCTTTACAAGGAAATCGTTAGAAATAATCATGCGTAACGATCCTACTCGTATCGCCGAATGTTGACTCTTTCAACTCAATGCATCCGCGACCACGTTCGCCTTTCCCGGATGGTAAAGTATCTCACAATCATAATCCTTTACCACATTCATCCACCTACGTTGACGATAATTCAGATCTCGTTGGGTAAAGAGATGTTTTAAACTCTTATGGTCCGAATAAATCGTACACTGGACACCATACAAGTAGTGGCGCCAAATTTTCAATGCATGAACCGCCGCCGCCAACTCAAGATCATGAGTCGGGTATCTCTTTTCGTGTTCCTTTAATTGTCGAGAGGCGTAGGCGATGACTTTACCTCTTTGCATCAAAACACACCCGAGCCCATTCAAAGAAGCATCACAATAAACCGTCATGTCTTCTACCCCTCCCGGCAACACTAACACCGGAGCTTGACACAATTTCTCTTTTAATAATTGAAAAGCGATTTCTTGCTCGTTCTCCCAATTGAACCTTACGTTCTTCCTTGTCAATTTAGTCAAAGGAGAAGCAATCTTAGAAAAGTCTTGGATGAACCGACGATAATAACCGGCCAATTCGAGAAAACTTTGAATTTCCGTAGGCGTAGTCGGTTGTCCCTAACTCTTCACCGTTTCTATCTTCCCCGGATCTACTTGAATACCGTTTTCGTTCACAATATGACCAAGGAATTGGACTTCCCTTAGCCAAAATTCACATTTGGAGAATTTTACATACAACTTCTCCTTTCGCAATGTCTTCAACACTTCACGCAAATGGTACTCATGTTCCTTCATACTCTTAGAATAAACAAGTATGTCGTCGATGAACACAATTATCGACTTGTCCAACATAGGTTGGCACACCCGGTTTATAAGATCCATGAATGCCGCTGGTGCATTCGTAAGACCAAAAGGCATAACTACAAACTCATAATGCCCGTAACGCGTTCGAAAAGCCGTTTTATCTATGTCTTCCTCACGGACCCGTACTTGATGATAGCCGGACCGTAAGTCAATCTTAGAAAAATACGTTGCACCTTGGAGTTGGTCAAACAAATCGTCAATCCTAGGTAATGGATAGCGATTCTTGATCGTCACTTTGTTCAACTCCCGATAATCGATGCACATCTGCATACTTCCATCTTTCTTTTTCACAAACAAGACCGGAGCACCCCATGGCGAGGAGCTCGGTCGAATGAAACCCTTTTCAAGCAACTCTTGGGTTTGATTTAACAACTCTTGCATTTCCATATGTGCTAAATGATACGGAGTTTTAGCAATGGGAGTAGCTCCCGGAACCAACTCAATGCGAAATTCTACTTGTCTTTCCGCCGGAACACCCGGTAGCTCATCCGGAAAAACGTCTTCAAATTCATTAACCACCGGAATTTCACGAATAGGTGGTGGCTCGTCACGAATATCAACTACATGGGCAAGATAACACACACCACCACTCTTGAGAAAATGTCGTGCCCGTGCATAAGTGCATAATGGTATGATTCTCCTTCGTTTATCACCGTGAATAATCAACTCTCCCCCACTTGGGGTCTTGACACGAATGAACTTATCATGGCATACAATATCGGCTCTATAACGATCAAGCTAATCCATACCAACAACAATATCAAACTCACCCAAAGTCATCGGAATGAGATCGATTTTAAACGTTTCAGTACCAAACACAACATTACAATCTTTACACACATCAACCCCTAGCACCGTCTTACCATCCACTATTTCAACTTATACCGGATGACTTAACTTAGCTAGCGGTTTGTTAATCTTAGACACAAATCGGGGCGACACAAAAGACAAATTAGCACCGCTATCAAATAATATCTTTGCCGGATTAGAGTTAACCATGAAAGTACCTGAGACAACTTCATTGGAATGCTTGGCCTCATCATTGGTCATCAAATAATTTCGCCCCTTAGCCGTGCCCGCCGCCTTCTCTAACCTCCTAACATGATCAACCCGCAAGTCGGGACACTACGGCTTCTTATGCCCTTCTTTACCGCAATTAAAACAAATGAGCTTGGTTTTGGATGATTGTTTTGGGCACTCACTAGCCATGTGCCCCCTTTACCCACAATTGTAGCAAGCATAAGTAAAATCACCGGAAGCACCCTTCTTAACACTACCAACACTCTCGAAGCCCTTCTTATGCTTCTTGTTAGAAAAGTTCGAATGACTAATAGCTTCAAACTTCTTTTTGCCGAAGGTAAAGCCACTCTTTCTCAAGATGAGCGACTCAAACCCTTTGGCCATATCAAACAACTCATCAAAACTCTTCACCACGTTCACACTAATATTTTCTTGATAATTGTCATTCAAGATTCGGTAAAAGTCTTCCTTCAACATCTTATCATTCCCGACATACTCCGGGCAAAATTGAGTTTTTGACAAGTAAACGGATTTTACGAGTATTCAAATCCATCGACCCTTGTCTCAAGGAACGCAACTCGTCCTTAAGCCTAGTAAGATCGGCCGAAGTTCGGTACTCTTGGAAGAACTCCGTTTTGAACTCATCACAAGTAAAATCCATGCATTGTTCCTCGCCATAAACTTGGATTTTTGCATCCCACCATAGCTTTGCATCACCTCTTAGCATGCTACAACCATACCTTGTCTTTTTATCAATCGGGCATTCACAAGTTCGAAAGGCCCCCTCCATATCGGAGATACACCGGGCACTCTTTAGCGGGTCTCTTTCGCCCTCAAAAATAGGTGGTTGAGCATCTTTGAAATTCTTAAAGAAAAAGTCCCGTCTCCCAACATTATCCTCTTGATGAACGGCCTTTACTTGCTCCTTGACTACATTGACTAATTGCTCATCAATCGTATCTAGAAACATTTTCTTAACATCCTCGAGGAACTCCATCTTTTGACATTTAAAGATGGCCTCAACCTTGGCCGAGAACTCAACGTCCTCACTAGTACCCCCGTTATCAACATCGGGTCCATTTCTCGTCTTCATTCTATAAAACGAAAAGGGTTAAACGACGAAGCAATAGGACTTAACAAGAATGTATATACATATACACCACACTACCCCATCTTGCTCGACAATCATCGTACATCACTTGTTTGACACGATTTGCACCCGTAACAATGGTAGCTAATCATTGTTACGCTAGCACGTCGCATTAACTTGCTAGTACAACGTCCATCTCGCTTGATGATTGCTAAACACAACACAAATCAATTAGCACGAGGTTAGTTCACATAACCAAAGCACTAACAAATCCCGATTAGACCCAAAGTCCTACAAGTCCCACATAAAAGCGCATGCACAATAAAGTCTAAGTCTAGGCACCTATCTCAAGTCGCCTAAATCCCTTAGACCATGCTCTGATACCACTTGAAACAACCCAACCCGTACACCGTACGATAATTTTTTTTTAAAATAATACACATTTACGCGCCACTTAAATATGTAACCCATTCCACACGTTTCGTCAAACATACTACGAGTTTAATGTTTATAAAAAGGCACAAAAGCCATTAACGAATGTGATACAAGTTTGACCAACTACAAATGATAGTTTATAATCCAAACGACCCCTTGAGCATGGTTTGGGACTAAACTACCCAAAACGTAGGCCAACTTCCAAAAGCTTCAACATAACATCAACAAGGGACACCTAGTGCCCAACAACCCCCTTGCCTTTATCCGCACCTGCATCTAAAAATATGAACAACGAGAGGGGTAAGCTAACGCTTAGTGAGTGCAATAATTATATGTCTACATATACAACCTACTTACTTGCAATCACTTACACATTTCCGCATACATGCTAGCAATATAAATAATCATACCATCGCAAGTATAATACTAAACCTCCAACAACATAAGCTAGCATAACAATAGCATATACTCTAAACAATATAATATGCTACAAACCACACACAACCATGGTTAACCAGTCGAACAAGGGAACGGTGTTTAAAGACCGTCGGAGTTCGTAACAACCATTAGTGCACTTAAAACCTCGTACACTAACCCCACGGGTGGTATCTTAACACTTCAATACTTCACCCCGAGTGGCATCTTAACACCTCGATGCTTCACCCATCTATTCTACGGAGTAGTGTCTTAACACCTCGACACTTCACCCCTATGTGGCATCTTAACACCTCGATGCTTCACCCATCTATTCTACGGAGTGGTGTCTTAACACCTCGAAACTTCACACCTAGGTGGCATCTTAACACCTCGATGCTTCACCCCGAGTGGCATCTTAACACCTCGATGCTTCACCCATCACATGAGAAGTGGTGTCTTAACACCTCGACATTTCACAACTCATACTACACAAATAAATACATCATATATGCACGCACATAATTATCCCACTCACCTTAGCACTTCGGTGATGATTATGCACTTCCGAGCTTCAAAACAAAGTACCTAATACATTAAGTACAATTTCAATACACAACTAGTGGAATTAACCACATTACATCTACTTGAGCATTTAATGACCCAATTCGCATTAAATGACTCAAACACACCACAATCGTTCTTAAATGGCCAAGACTCGACTTTAGTCACTTAAAGCTAGTGAATTAAGGTCTACTAACTTCAACTAACACCAACTTAGGGTAATTTATACCCATTTCGCCCAAACTAGGTCAACTAGCCTATTTTGGATTCATTTAACACTTTCACTACCAAACTTGTCAAACATGACCCAATTAACATCTCTTTCAACTTTAACAAGTGTGTTAGTGACTAAAAATGCCATTTAACATTTATAACCCCAAATCATAAGACCAAACCCTAGGTTATGGCCATTTGGGTTTACTTTCACCAATCTAACCCAAAACCCACCCATTAAACCCTCAAATGGGTCATACAAGATCTTCATTAGCAAAACCCTAGCTTAAAACCAATTAAAACTCAAAACTTAGAGTTAGAACTTACCGAGACTATCAACGCGTAGCTAGAGACACAAGGAACAACTTTAATTCTTGCTCTAAAGATCAACCCTCAATCCTTCACTCTCAAATCACACTTTTAATCTAAATGGGTGTTGAGTTTTTGGGAGAGAAAATGAAAGAAAAGATAAAAGAAATTAAATGAAATGGATGAGTGGTTGGGATTTAATGCTCCCATCAGATTTATACGCTAAATTACCAATTTGCCCCTTAAAGTCATTAAATTTGAGCTAGAACCGGATTCTGTCCAGCAGGACTGCCGCGGTGCGGCCAATTCGTCGCGGCGCGACGTAACAAAGGAAAATCGACCCTTCTTAAGTCCCTTTCTTATCCTGGTATGCTCGATATGCCGCGGCGCGGACCCGTCTGTCACGGCGCTGCCTAAGGCACTATCTGGCCATCTCGACAACCTTAAACACAAAATCGTTTTACACAACATTCAAGTTGTTCAAGCTTCCAATACACGTCTAAACATCGTATCTAAGCCACACAAGACTTAACGCTAACCAAACTCATATACAAACTTATATACGCACACATTTACAAGTACATACATATATATATATATATATATATATATATATACACACACACAATTACGCCTAAACAACGAGTTACAAATGTACAAACGATTAAGTATGCACCTTTCGATGCGTACGGGAAAAACGGGATGTTACAAAATATTACAAAATTAATAAATTGGATATATTAAATGTAAACACAAGTCAAGAATATAGTCGTTATAATAACTTTATTATGACTTTCATTATTAATACTAAAACTAATATCAATATCAGTACTAGTTTTATGTATATATTATAAATGTAATTTAAATATTATCAGTTATTATAATTATTGTTAATTATTATTAAGAATTATAAATATAATGATTTTGTTATCATTGTTAATATCACTAGTATATTACAACAAGTAATAAAATTCTGATTAAGAATATTATTATTTATAATTACCATTATCATTTAAAATCATTATTATCATAAATATTCTTAGAAAATAATACAATCATTAACAATATTATTATTATTATCATTCCTATTAATTATTATTAATAAACCTATTAAAAATTATCATTTATTATTATTATATTATTATGTTTCTTTATATAATTTCGATATATGGATATGGATATATACATAAAAACATACAACTTGTTATATCTCAATTATTGTTTGTATTAATATTAGATATTAAAATTACCTTTATAATTAACAATCATTATTAACATCATTAATAATAATATTATTATTAGCATCTTATATTATTGTCGTTAGTTATTAGTATTATTATAATTATTATTACTAATATTTGTATCATTATTATTGTTGTATTTAATATTGATATATAAATATAGTTATATAAATATAATTATTATTACTAATATTTGTATCACTATTATTGTTGTATTTAAGATTGATATATAAATATAGTTATATAAATATTTAAGATATACAAATACAGGTTATAAAAATAGACATAGATATATACAGATATTATAAATGCAGATATATATATATATATATATATATATATATATATATATATATATATATATATATATATATATATATATATATATATATATATATATATAGATAAAAAAACTATTTATGTTATATAAACACGCAGGTGTACACGCGTAATTATTTATATCACTATCAGTGTTAATTTTTTTTTCTCTTCTTATTTGTTGTTCTGTACACTCGTGAACCCTTCTATCGCCATCATCATCAGTTCAAAACAAAAACGTGATCAAATCAAATTTGCTGTTTCAATTATTCGATTACAATTCATATATGTTTGTCTGTTGCAAATCAGAAAGGGAAAACAGAAAAGAAAAATAAGAAGAAAACCCGTTCATCCTCTAATCTTCTTCTTTTTAGCCAAATATCGAATTCGAGTCTATTTCAAAAATCTAATAATGCAATTCTATTAGAAAGGGTTCGTTTAATCTATCTGTAAAGTCCCAAGTCTCAATTTTAACTAACGAATTCGAATTTCGGAGTCAAACTTCTAAATACAAAAGTCAACTATTTTGTTCTTGAAGAAATTCGAGTTTGTTGTTGCGAATTACTTGCAATTTACGATACTAATAGTTTATAGGAGTGGATTAAGTAATGGAACGGAAGAAGTAAATTTATAGTGAAATATTTGATAAAGAAATCAAGGCAGATTTCCGCATTTAATTAAAGAGATCCTAATTTCCTTAATTACCGAAGAATCAAATCTTATTACAAAGATTTCCTCTCAAATTCCTTAAATTCCGAAAATTAACCATGACTACATCACTAGTTAAGACAAACCTACATATACTCATTACACTCTTTTGTGATAGCTTCACTCGTACTCTTCAAATAAATAAACTGTTTTATCCATATTACTCAATGATGATAAAACTCTATTTATCAACTCATATTCGTCATGAAAACATTTTTATGGTTAGCCATGACAACCTCGATCAAATTTCGGGACGAAATTTCTTTAACGGGTAGGTACAGTGACGACCCGGAAATTTTCGATCAAATTTAAACTTAATCTTTATATGGTTTCAACATGATAAGCAAAGTCTAGTAAATTAAATTTCAAAATTTTGAACTATTTTATGAAATCATTTGACCTTCGACCAGTTCCGACGATTCACGAACAATTAATTGTAACTTGATATGTGTATATATAAATAATAATTGGAAATATAATTTTAAATATTGTATATTGTTGTTACTAAAATTTATTTATGTAAAGTAAAATAAAAATAGGATATTATAATGATTATCTATAAAAATTGTATTGAGTATATATATATATATATATATATATATATATATATATAGCTTCGAATTTATTTGGAAAAAGATAGTAGCACTCAATTGTCATTTGATGGATATTAAACAAGTAAAATATGAACTTATATGATTTTAAAATAAACGGTGATCCAAAAATGAGTAATATAAATTTTAGACTTATTAAAAATGTATTTAGGAACTATTTGTTAAGTTTCAACACTTTTTATATTATACCCAGAATTGGGAGGGTCAATTGATGTAATTTTTATTTAACAAATTAAGGATCGAATTTTATATCATAATGACCAAAATAAATAAATATATTTAATCTAAAAATTTGGGATTTTTAAGAACACTTTTATACATTAAATGTTTAGCAATGGACACAATATAATATTCCCGTTAAAACCATCGGTAGAGTAATCCAAGAGGTAGGCTGCTTTCCTGTTATAATGCACATGATTTCTAATTGAGATTCTTATTATATTATTTATTATTATTTTATTATTATTATTAATTATTAATTATTAGTTGTTACCTATCTCAATCTCAAACTCTATATACATATACATATAGGCAGAGATAGGATCAACCATCTTCATAAACCCAACACCCAAATCACTTTTCACCTTCAGACATATGTTTTTATTTTTTTTTCTTGATCGAACCCAAGCCAAAAACCACCTTGTTCGTGATCATTCACCACCACCGGACTACCATCATTTAACTCCACCATCAACCGCCACTCTCTCTTCTTTCTCTCCCTATCTCTTCGTGAATTACCACCCTTATACCCAAAACGAGAACCACCATGTCCGCCACCACTACTATATATATATATATATATATATATATATATATATATATATATATATATATATATATACATATATACATATATATATACATACATATATACATATATATATACATATATATATATACATATATATACATATATATATACATATATATATATACATATATATATATATATATATATATATATATATATATATATATATATATATATATATATCTTCATCGTGAACCCACCACTAACTCGTCACCAACTGCTAAATTGTTGTTGTTGTTGCATTTTTCGAATAGACCCAACATCACACCATCGATCACCAAGTTTTCTGTTTCCTTCACTTTATTAGAACCACAACAAAATCATTTCCACTTCGAGTTGTTTTCTGTTTCTTCCACGGTGGATAACACAATAAACCCAAACCACCATTTATTTCTCCCTCTTCTATCTTTCTTAATAAATCATCACCAAGACCATCATCACGTCGCTAATTGCTTATGTTTGTTTTATTTTTCTGTTATACTCGAAGACCACAATAACTATTACTATTGCTGCTAACCTTGTTTTCTTTTTTTATTCAAAACAAACCCACCAAAGTTACAGCTACTGCAGCTGTAGTTAGCTGTTAGTTTCTCTTTCTGTTACAGCGACCAAGTAGGATGATGACGTTTATGTTGATGATGGAAGAAGTAGATGAAGGTTACGATCGTGCAAAAAAGGTGATGATGTTTAAGGAAGATGATGAATAGAAAACATGAACGAAGAAGGAGATGATAATGATTAATACCGTATGATATAATGGTAATTAAGATGACTCGACCGTGATGATTGAAACATAAAAGGGTATCACGATGATGATGTAATGATAATAGGAGGAGACGAAATGGATGATGTTATTAAAGATGATGAATCTGTATTACAGTAATATATATTTAGTTGAAATCAACCCACACAAGACCATTTAACCGACTATTCTTTTTAGTATTGGGCCTATTGAACCCAATTGATCAAATGAATGGATTTAGATATTTGGGTATGTGAAACTCCAGTCTGGCCGAAAGATATTTGGGCTGAACATGGACAAAAATAGTGTCTTAAGGGGTTTAATATATATAGAAATCGTATTGGATCAGGAAAATGGATTAGCTCATATGGTTAAGGGTGTTGTCGGGTTTCGAGAGGTTGTGGGTTCAAGCCCTGGCAGAGGCGTTTATTTTGTTTTAGGACTACTTCTTTGAGGTAGTTTACTTATTCCTTGATATTATTATTATTATTATTATTATTATTATTATTATTATTATTATTATTATTATTATTATTATTATTATTATTATTATTATTATTATTATTATTATTATTATTAGTAATGTTATTAGTAAATATTATTATTATTATTATATTACTACAGATATTAAAAATATAAATATTAGTATCATTATTATTGTTAGAATTATCATCATTTTATCATTATTATTATTATTATCATTATTTTAGTAATATTATAATAAACAAATGGCATTTATATAAAAATATATTTTAACATATATCCTAACTATACTAATATTACATATTGATTTAACTAAAATGTTATTATATGTGTTAATATATATAAATGATATAGGTTCGTGAATCCGAGGCCAACTCTGCATTGTTCAGATCCATCGTATGCATATTTTTACTACAAAATATCGTATAGTGAGTTTCATTTGCTCCCTTTTTAAATGCTTTTGCAATACATATTTTTGGGACTGAGAATACATGCGCTGCTTTTATAATTGCTTTACGAAATAGACACAAGTGATCTAAATTACATTCTATGGTTGGATTATCAAACCGAATATGCCCCTTTTTAGCTTGGTAGCCTAATAATTGGTGTTTATGATAATTGTCACCAATTGATGCGAATCCTAAAGATAGATCTATGGGCACTAACAAGACTCAGTCAGAGAATTTGAACTACTTTAGTACTTCGATTTCTCATGTCCGATGTGAGTCCCGGAATGATGGGGATATTCTATATGCATCCTGTTAAGGTCGGTTACCAGGTGTTCACCATATGAATTTTCATGACCCGTCCTAATCCATCTGGACGAATACATTACATTTGGTTGCATCGCGAGATACTTGACCTCTATATGATACATTTTACAAACATTGCATTCGTTTTTAAAAGACAATCTTTCATTACATCGAAAGTTGACGGCATGCATACCATTTCATAATATATCCAACTATAATTGACTTAGTAATAATCTTGATGAACTCGACGACTCGAATTCAACGTCTTTTGAAATATGTCATGAATGACTCCAAGTAATATCTCTATATGAGCAAATACACAGCAGAAGATTTCTTTCATACCTGAGAATAAACATGCTTTAAAGTGTCAACCAAAAGGTTGGTGAGTTCATTAGTTTAACATAAATAATCATTTCCATTATTTTAATAGACCACAAGATTTTCATTTTCATTTCTCATAAATATACGTCCCATGCATAGAGACAAAAATCATTCATATGGATTGAACACCTGGTAATCTACCTTAACAAATTGCATATAGAATATCCTCATCATTCCGGGACAACTTCGGACATGATAAATTTACCATCATTCCGGGAAAACTTAGGACATGATATATTCGCCATCATTCCGGGAAAACTTCGGACATGATAAATTCGCCATCATTCAGGAAAAACATCGGACATGATAAATTCGCCATCATTCCGGGAAAACATCGGACATGATAAATTCGCCATCATTTCGAGAAAACTTCGGACATGATAAATTCGCCTTCATTCCGGGAAAACATCGGACATGATAAATTCGCCATCATTCTGGAAAAACATCGGACATGATAAATTCGCCATCATTCCAGGAAAACATCGGACATGATAAATTCGCCATCATTCCGGGAAAACATCGGACATGATAAAAAGGGCACATTTGATTTCGATAATTCAACCATAGAATGTAGTTTCAATTACTTGTGTCTATTTCGTAAAACAGTTATAAAAGAATTTCATGTATTCGCAGTACAAAATATATTTCAAAAGCATTTAACAAAACAGTTATAAAACAGCGCATGTATTCTCAGTTCCAAAAATGTAAAGAGTAAAAGGGAATCAAATGAACTCACAATACTGTATTTTGTAGTAAAAATACATATGACGACACTGAACAAGTGCAGGGTTGGCCTTGGATTCACGAACCTATATCATTTGTATATATATTAATATACATAATCGTAATCTAATAAGTTTATATATATATATATATATAAAACCTATTAATGATATTATTTTTATATTAATAATAATATATTTATATTTCATATATTCCTTTTATATAATAAAATATTTTATTATATCATATGTGTTAAATATATATATATATATATATATATATATATATATATATATATATATGTATGTATTTCATTTGTTTATCAAAACAGTAGTTCAAATTATACTAAGTTAATATTAGTAAAAATAATGATAGTAACTTTAATAATATATTTATGTTAATAATAACTCTATTAGTGATAATAATAATGATATTAATAATAATACTTGTAAAAATATTAATTTTATTGTTAATGATCGTTATGATATTGATTTTAGTAATTACATAATAATAATACCTGTGATAATATAATTAATAATATTTATGTTAATATTAACAATTCTGTTATTTGTAAAAAGATACTAATACTAATATTTGCGAAAATAATTATAATTTTTATTATTTTCATAATAATAATCATGATAAATCTTTTCATCATAATGATAATAATATTAAAGTTTTAAAATTAACAATAATATCATGACTAGTACCCATGATAATGATAATAATAATAATAATAATAATAATAATAATAATAATAATAATAATAATAATAATAATAATAATAATAATAATAATAATAATAATAATAATAATAATAATAATAATAGATATAATACTTAAAATTTGTGTGTCAATAATAATAATAACAATTATGATACTTATGATAATAATTATAATACTAATAATAACAATAATTATAATCATAATAATGGTAATAATACTAAAATGATAAGGTTACTAGTAATAATAATATGATTAATACTTATAATAATGATAATGATAATAGTTATAATACTTATAATTGTAATATTAATAATAATGTTTATAACATTAATCATAACCATAATAATAATAACACTAACAATAATAATAATAATAATAATAATAATAATAATAATAATAATAATAATAATAATAATAATAATAATAATAATAATAATAATAATAATAATAATAATAATAATAATATTAAAAGAAAAGAAAAACTACCTTAGAACCCTTTTTAAAAAAAAAACTGAACCACACAGGGATCGAACCCGAGACCTCACGTTAACCCAAATTATCTCCTAACCATCTGTTCCAAACCGTTTTTATGAATTATTATGAATCATAAATATATTAATCCTATCCTTCTGTTTACTCTTCCTCTTCCCCACGAAAAAACTGAATCTACCAGTAACGATATTCCAACTTCGAATCAATGTTTGATGTAGTATTAAAACATAAACAGAAACAACTTGTAATTTTGTAATTAACAGACACGTTTTAAAAAAAAATTAAATCAAAATAGGCTGGACTGGTTCACGAATGAAGAAAACAAAAAAAAAATATGATTTTGATTTGTAGGTCGTTTTAAAAAAACTTATAACACGAAATATGCTCTGAATCTTTTATAGAAACTATATGGATGATCAATTTCAACAGAAACGTCACAACACGTTCGAATTTTTACAATGAACATACCTGTTCACTTTTGAAAATTAAGTTTGACTTCGAAAATTTGGAATCAAGAGAGGAAATTGGAGCTCGAAATCTTACGGATAGATTGAGTAGGTAATTCCTAACACATCTGTATTCTTAGTTTTTGAAAATTGGTTCGATTGCAAGTTTTTGGTTAAAAGTTAACGTGAGCAGGGGATAATCATAATAATTGCAAGTTCGATTGCAAATGATAATTATATTAATAATCACAATAATGCTAATAATATTAGTAATGATAAATATAAATAATGATAATAACAATAAAATGATAATTTTTATTGATAATAATAAGGATAATCATAATAATTATAATTTTACCACCAATCATAATAACAATGATACTAATAGTGAAACAATAATATTGATAATAATGTATCAAATTTCATATTTATGTGTTATAAATAATAATATTTATAATACTGATATCTATGTTAGTATTAGTTTTTATTTTTATAATAATGAAAGTAATATTAACACTATTAATAAAATAACTATATTTTATCTTGTAGTTAATTTAATGTATTAATAATATTTATAGTATGTATTATATAATTGAATATTTAATACTTATACTTTTTAATATGTTACAATTTACATATAATCAATAATTATGTATAGAAACCCTATATATTCACACTACTATATATAAAATTATGTTTTTAAATATCCGATTTTATTATGTACTAACTATATCCGATACATATTGAAACAAATAAACTCAAAGTATACATTTAATACTTTGTTACTTTGACAACTTATGCTCGAAACTATCCATATTCGATATACTCTCTATATTAAATTAAACAGTTTCAAATAACAAGTTTTAATTATCCTAAGTTATCTTTCATAATAACTATATATATATATATATATATATATATATATATATATATATATATATATATATATATATATATATATATATATATATAAAATCACATAATAGTTCATTAATATATTTAATTTATAATATGTAAGTATTTACATGTATAATTATTTATATGTACATTTCAATTTTTAATTAAGGGTTCGTGAATCGTTGGAATTAGTCAAAGGGTAAACTGAATCCACATAAATAGTTCAAAAATTTTGAGACTCAACAGTATAGACTTTGCTTATTGTGTCGAAATCATATAAAGATTAAGTTTAAATTTGGTCGAAAATTTCTGGGTCGTCACAGTACCTACCCATTAAAGAAATTTCGTCCCGAAATTTGAATGAGGTCGTCATGGCTAACAATAAAAATGTTTTCATGACGAATATGAGTTGATAAATAGAGTTTTATCATTAGTGAGTAATATAGATAAAACAATTTGATTTTTGTGAAGAGTACGAGTGAAGCTATCATAAATGAGTGAAATGAGTAAATGAAGATTTGTCATATCTCTTGACGTAGATATGATCTCTTGACGTAGATAGGATCTCTTGACGTAGATAGGATTGATTTTCGGAGTTTAAGGGATTTAGAGAAAATCTTCGAAATCTAAAAGATTAGATTCTTCAGCGAATAATGAAATTAAGATCTCTATAATTAAATACGGTGATCTGCCTCGATTACTCTATCTGATATTCCCATTATAAATTAAACTTTTTTCGTTCCATTATTTTCACCATTCCTATACTTTCTTTCTTAGTTCATACATCCAAAAGATTGTGAAAATGCTCACTCCCGTTCTAATCCTTGATATTTTTCTAATTATCATTTCTGTCATCCTTATTTTCAATCTTCTACCAGAAAAATCTGTTTACTTCTACTATTATCTTGAGGTGATACTATTCTTAATTCTACCGTGTCTTAATATTGCTATTCGTATTAGTATCCACAGTTTGTAACCTCCACGTTGTTATTGAGCTTTATATTTTCTCTTATATTTTGGAGCTCTTTACCTTTTTATTCTCCTCTCAACCTCTAGTAAAGCGAGTAATGGTCTAGAATTCGTAAGTATGGAATTTCGAATGATCTTAGTGTTCTAAACAGGAAAGAACGTAATAGCACGATTTGATTTGTCAAATTTCTAGAATCACTGAGAATAGAACTATCAAGAATATACTTTCTTGTTATGTTCAGAAGTTAAGCAGAATGAAAGAGTTATGTAACATGGCATATGATGATGTTATGATATGTGAATCATCACGTTCCATTAGAAACTCAGCATGACTTACTGTAATATAATCACGTTGATCAAGTGTCATTATATTATACTAACTCATGCATCAATTTCCAACACTACTTCAAAATCATTCATAATTCAAACTCGAATTTTAAAGGAATTTAGAAACTAAAGTAGTTTCCTTTATGATGTAATATAGATAGCACGAAGACATAAATAATTTCGGACGATAATATTTATGAAAATATCTTCAGAAATATCAAAGGTATTTATGATGATATTTTGGAATTTCTAAGTTCGATGGTTGATGAAGAAAGATTTTTTGCAAGATTTTTAACATGAGTACGGAGCAAGATATTCGTTGAAGGTTTCATCGGATCCAGAATTACTTGGTTTCTTTGAATATATGGTATGGTCCTTGTATTTGGCCTTGGTCTCCTTCATGGTTTGCTTAATCTTTTTTTTTCAGTACCAACTTTTCTATCGAGCGTTCCTAACACTCCCTTCTTTATCATCAAACTTTTCGCCGTTTAGACCATCTACAATTTTTCTGTTTCCTCTGCATTTAATGCTACGATATCTGAATCATCGGTTATCAATCCGAGGTGGTTTCAGGAGAATTGTGTTTTTAAATGGTTAAAAGCTGATGGTAATATGGTGGAATATAAAAGATTCCCTGGTAACTATAAAAGAGCACGCATATATATCAAGGTTATAATAAGGTTGTTTCAAACGAAAAGTCGAAGTTGACTTGCTGAAGCTGTGATAAAACTGGCTATCTCGATCAGGAGTTGCAAAGTTATTTTCGGTAATAATAACACTAAAGGAGTTAGCACAGCTATGTGTTAAACGTTTACTCAGGTTCCGAGTGTTTTTTAGGTGCAACACTATATGCATCAATCTTTTCTTCCGTAAATGAAGTGCGTTTGGTTCATCCTCTCGATTGAGGTGTTTTCAAGAATCATGAAAGGTTTGTACGCAGATTGTAATCGTCAAGATACAAATGAGGTTTAAGATGAACTCAAGTGGCAAACTTGAAGAAATATTTAGTTTCATATGTTATAATCAATATTTTAATTCATTTTAATTGTCCAATGTTATTAGTCCACAGTCGATAGTCCACAGTTAATAGTCCAATAATTCATATATAGTTTAATATATAATATTCGAATTAATTAATACGTATCGTGACCCGTGTACATGTCTCAGACTCGATCACAACTCAAAGTATATATATTATTTTGGAATCAACCTCAACCCTGTATAGCTAACTCGATCATTACTGTATATAGAGTGTCTATGGTTAATCCAAATAATATATATAGATGCGTCGATATGATATGTCAAAACCTTGTATACGTGTCCCGATATTTAAAGTGCGTAAAATAAATAACAGAAATTAAATGACAATAAATAAAATTGCGATAATTAAATTGCAATAAATAAACTGCGATAAATAAAATGTAATCAGTTAGCTAGGAACAGTTAGATGGAAACAGTTAGCGTGGATTCTTAACAAAAATTTTCTCATAGTTAATTCGTTTGTTTCTAACAAATTTTATTTTGTCAAATGTTTTCTTCATTATGCCACTTGTTGGATTCTGATAGGTCAAAATCCAAATATGAAATTTGAATGAAAATGATTATTCTGTGGTGAACGAATACGTATGTCTGTGGATGTAAGTAGGATAGTAAATAATCGTTGAATCAGATTTTCAAGAATGTACAGTGTAACTTATTAATGTGGAATCTAAATATTCCTCGGGTATTACCTACCCGTTAAAATATTTTCACCATTAACAGTTTGTACAATAAAACTTTTAATTACAATCTTTATAAAAACATATATACATATATATTTTCTTCAGACGTAATCACGGATTTAATGAGTCAATGTGATATTAAACTCATCAGATTTACGGCTAGAACTAGAGTACATAATCTCTAAAACATTAGAGATTACTTAATCGCCATGAAGGACGAAGATAGTTTATGAAGAACGATTCGTAGAACGATGATTATGCTTGAGGTATAGATTGCGAGGTTGAGACGTGTGATGATGTTGTTGTTGTTGGTACTGGTTACGCTGCTGGTGCTGCTGAGGTTGGTGATGATGTTGGTGTAGTAAGTATAACTTGTAGATCACGCACCATTCTTGTCAGGGTTTCTATCCTACCCTCTGTCATTTCTATCCATCCACTCATCTGATTCGATAGATCGTGATTATAAATTAGAAGTTCCCTAACTTCTTCTAATATTCCCCTTCGATTGGTATTCGAAAGTAGAGGTTGAATATTTTCTGAGATTGCAGTAATGCGACCTTCGAGGTAGAAAACTTTAGCAAGAAGGGTGAATACAGTGTTGCGTATAGGTTCACCGGTGAGTACATCGTTTTCTCCGATGTTAGGAGGTAAGTTTGGTTCACGGTAGGGCTCGCCTTCTTCATTTCTCCATCGAGTGAGTAACTATCTGACCCACCCCCATCTCCTCCAGAAAGAAAAATAGCTAAACGGGGGAGACACTTCGGGTTCATTGACTTCGGAGTCTACTTCAATACGTATCTCGAAATTGCTTCCGGAACTAATGGAATCTAAGCTAGGTGTAGGATCCATAACTTATGATCAGTTAGAGGATTTTCGATATGAAATGATTTTTGGTTATCGGATAATATTCTAATTATATAGAATATCTAACATAGTACAGAAGATCCCGTAGATTACGGAGGAAATTAAGGAAACATGTCAGATAAAGTCTACAGTAACAGATACGCTAAGATATGGATTTGTCTATACACTATTCATGCAATCAATGCAGTAAGATGTGTCTAGACTAGGAATGATAAGCAGGTAATTTCCTAAGGATGATAAGTAGGTAATTTTCAACACGAAATGATAAGCAAAACTTTTGACATGCAGACAAGGTCGAAGCCCAGACTCATTAATGCATCTAAGCAACTATCAGTTAGACACACTAATGCAAGACCTGGTTCGCTAAGACCACCGCTCTGATACCAACTTTCATATAGTTGGGGACACCACACGTCCCACCCAGTTCCTTCCCAGCTAATCACCTGGTGACCACTGAGTGTACCTCAGACACTGATTTTACGGCCATGCCTCTCGGCAAAGCCAACCATATTCGGACCGCGAGGGGTAAGAGCCAATGCTTCGTCACAGGTAACACTGTGAGAACCCCCTCTACGATTAAGCCGACGACACAGCTTAAACCAGCTCTGATACCAACTTTCATGACCCGTCCTAATCCATCTGGACGAATACATTACATTTGGTTACATCGTGAGGTACTTGACCTCTATATGATACATTTTACAAACATTGCATTCGTTTTTAAAAGACAAACTTTCATTACATCGAAAGTTGACGGCATGCATACCATTTCATAATATATCCAACTATAATTGACTTAGTAATAATCTTGATGAACTCGACGACTCGAATGCAACGTCTTTTGAAATATGTCATGAATGACTCCAAGTAATATCTCTATATGAGCAAATGCACAGCGGAAGATTTCTTTCATACCTGAGAATAAACATGCTTTAAAGTGTCAACCAAAAGGTTGGTGAGTTCATTAGTTTAACATAAATAATCATTTCCATCATTTTAATAGACCACAAGATTTTCATTTTCATTTTCATTTCTCATAAATATACGTCCCATGCATAGAGACAAAAATCATTCATATGGATTGAACACCTGGTAATCGACCTTAACAAATTGCATATAGAATATCCTCATCATTCTGGGACAACTTCGGACATGATAAATTTACCATCATTCCGGGAAAACTTCGGACATGATATATTCGCCATCACTCCGGGAAAACTTCGGACATGATAAATTCGCCATCATTCCGGGAAAACTTCGGACATGATAAATTCGCCATCATTCCGAGAAAACATTGGACATGATAAATTCGCCATCATTCCGGGAAAACTTCGGACATGATAAATTCGCCATCATTCCAGGAAAACATCGGACATGATCGGCATCATTTCGGGAAAACATCGGACATGATAAACTCGCCATCATTCCGGGAAAACATCGGACATGATAAAAAGGGCACATTCAATTTCGATAATTCAACCATAGAATGTAGTTTCGATTACTTGTGTCTATTTCGTAAAACAGTTATAAAAGTATTTCATGTATTCGCAGTTCAAAATATATTTCAAAAGCATTTAACAAAACAGTTATAACACAGCGCATGTATTCTCAGTCCCAAAAATGTAAAGAGTAAAAGGAAATCAAATGAACTCACAATACTGTATTTTTTAGTAAAAATACATATGACGACACTGAACAAGTGCAGGGTTGGTCTTGGATTCACGAACCTATATCATTTGAATATATATTAATATACATAATCATAATCTAATAAGTTTATATATATATATATATAACCTATTAATGATATTATTTTTATATTAATAATAATATATTTATATTTCATATATTCCTTTTATATAATAAAATACTTTATTATATCATATGTGTTAATATATATATATATATATATATATATATATATATATATATATATATATATATATATATATATATATATATATATATATATGTATTTCATTTGTTATCAAAACAGTAGTTCAAATTATACTAAGTTAATATTAGTAAAAATAATGATAGTAACTTTAATAATATATTTATGTTAATAATAACTCTATTAGTGATAATAATAATGATATTAATAATAATACTGGTAAAAATATTAATTTTATTGTTAATGATCGTTATGATATTGATTTTAGTAATTACATAATAATAATACCTGTGATAATATAATTAATAATATTTATGTTAATATTAACAATTCTGTTATTTTTAAAAAGATACTAATACTAATATTTCCGAAAATAATTATAATTTGTATTATTTTCATAATAATAATCATGATAAATCTTTTCATCATAATGATAATAATATTAAAGTTTTAAAATTAACAATAATATCATGACTAGTACCCATGATAATAATAATAATAGATATAATACTTATAATTGTGTCAATAATAATAATAACAATTATGATACTTATGATAATAATTATAATACTAATAATAACAATAATTATAATCATAATAATGGTAATAATACTAAAATGATAAGGTTACTAGTAATAATAATATGATTAATTCTTATAATAATGATAATGATAATAGTTATAATACTTATAATTGTAATATTAATAATAATGTTTATAACATTAATGATAACCATAATAATAATAACACTAACAATTATAACAATAATAATAATAATAATAATAATAATAATAATAATAATAATAATAATAATAATAATAATAATAATAATAATAATAATAATAATAATAATAATAATAATAATAATAATAATAAAAGAAAAGAAAAACTACCATAGAACCCTTTTTTTTAAAAAAAAAACTGAACCACGCAGGGATCGAACCCGAGACCTCACGTTAACCCAAATCATCTCCTAACCATCTGTTCCAAACCATTTTTATGAATTATTATGAATCATAAATATATTAATCATATCCTTCTGTTTACTCTTCTTATTCCCCACGAAAAAATTGAATCGACCAGTAACGATATTCCAACTTCAAATCAATGTTTGATGTAGTATTAAAACATAAACAGAAACAACTTGTGATTTTGTAATTAACAGACACGTTTTAAAAAAAAATTAAATCAAAACAGGCTGGACTGGTTCATGAATGAAGAACAAAGAAAATATATATATATATATATATATATATATATATATATATATATATATATATATATATATATATATATATATATGATTTTGATTTGTAGGCTGTTTTAAAAAAAAAACTTATAACATGAAATATGCTCTGAATCTTTTATAGAAACTATATGGATGATCAATTTCAACAGAAACGTCACAACACGTTCGAATTTTTACGTTGAACATACCTGTTGACTTTTGAAAATTAAGTTTGACTTCAAAATTTTGGAATCAAGAGAGGAAATTGGAGCTCGAAATCTTACGGATAGATTGAGTAGGTAATTCCTAACACATCTGTATTCTTAGTTTTTGAAAATTGGTTCGATTGCAAGTTTTTGGTTAAAAGTTAACGTGAGCAGGGGAACGGTTTATGTTCCTGATTAACTTCTGTTCTTTCTTTCTTTCGAATAAAAATGGGGATTTGTAAAGTGTTAGAATACAATGGATTTAGTAATCTGATTGGATTTATGGTTGTCTGTATTATGGTTGTAGCCGACAAAAACAAATCACGGGCAAAGAAACTATTGGAACAGACAAATAAATAAAACAGATTATTCGCCTTTAACAGTTATATATATATATATATAATATATATTTAATATTGTTATTTAATAAATGCATTAATAATAATACTGTAAAAAAATAATAATATTATATACACTAATATTAATATTAGAATAACATTAATGTTAAAGATAATAATGATATCAATGAAACTAATACTTAATACTAATGATAATAATAATACAAATGATAATTATATTAATAATCACAATAATACTAATAATATTAGTAATGATAAATATAAATAATGATAATAACAATAAAATGATAATTTTTATTGATAATAATAAGGATAATCATAATAATTATAATTTTACCACCAATCATAATAACAATGATACTAATAGTGAAACAATAATATTGATAATAATGTATCAAATTTCATATTTATGTGTTATAAATAATAATATTTGTAATACTGATATTTATGTTAGTATTAGTTTTTATTTTTATAATAATGAAAGTAATATTAACACTATTAATAAAATAACTATATTTTATCTTGTAGTTAATTTAATATATTAATAATATTTATAGTATGTATTATATAGTTGAATATTTAATACTTATACTTTTTAATATGTTACAATTTACATATAATCAATAATTATGTATAGAAACCATATATATTCACACTACTATATATAAAATTATGTTTTTAAATATCCGATTTTATTATGTACTAACTATATCCGATACATATTGAAACAAATAAACTCAAAGTATACATTTAATACTTTGTTACTTTAACAACTTATGCTCGAAACTATCCATATTCTATAAACTCTCTATATTAAATTAAACAGTTTCAAATAACAAGTTTTAATTATCCTAAGTTATCTTTCATAATAACTAAATCACATAATAGTTCATTGATATATTTAATTTATAATATGTAAGTATTTACATGTATAATTATTTATATGTACATTTCAATTTTTAATTAAGGGTTCGTGAATCGTTGGAATTAGTCAAAGGGTAAACTGAATTCACATAAATAGTTCAAAAATTTTGAGACTCAACATTACAGACTTTACTTATTGTGTCAAAATCATATAAAGATTAAGTTTAAATTTGGTCGGAAATTTCCGGGTCGTCACATGAATGAATTTTAATTCGCGAGTTACGCGTGTCAATATATGAAATCTTGTAGTCTATTAAAATGATGAAAATGAATGATTATGATAAACTAATGAACTCACCAACCTTTTGGTTGACACTTTAAAGCATGTTTATTCTCAGGTATTAAAGAAATCTCCCGCTGTGCATTTGCTCATATTAGAGATATTACTTGGAGTCATTCACAACATATTTCAAAAGACGTTGCATTCGAGTCGTCGTGTTCATCAAGATTATTACTAAGTCAATTATAGTTGGATATACTATGAAATGGTATGCATGCGCGTCAACTGTCGATGTAATGAAAGTTTATCTTTTAAAACCGAATTCAATGTTTGTAAAATGTATCATATAGAGGTCAAGTACCTCGCGATGTAACCAAATGTAATGTATTCGTCCAGATAGATTAGGACGGGGCATTTCATAAGTCAACTAGTCATGCAAGTCGCACCAAAAGTCAAACTTGGTCAAAGTGGACAACCAAAGTCAACCATATCAGTAGGTCATTCCAATGTTATCATAAAGTCAAACCAAGGTCAACTCATAAGTTTCATATAGTCATTTAGCCAAATAGCGTTTACTAGTTTAGCTAGCGTACGTTTTCATAATGGTCATGCAATCGGACAAGCATAGTTCACAAATGACACATCAAACAATTATGAACAACTACAGATCATAATTTCATGTTACAATATTTCTAAAAAGACCAAGCACGCTATCATACGATTTCTAAAACTCACGTAGCATGCAAAACATTCAAGTTCAGTTTCTGTTTGCGCATCAATTTCATTTTAATTTTCATTTAATATAGAAAATAGCAATTAACAAATGGCCAATTGGATATGACTCTAAACACCTCAAATTATCAGTGGTAAAATAATCAAAGAAAACCATGTAGCTAATTTGTACAGTTTTCACCAACTTGTCGGACTTTCTGATTTAGACAGAATCCAGACCTTTGGTTTCAGCGCGCATATAACACATAGCAAATAAGACTTTTAGAGCTATAAATGTAAACAATATATGTTAAAAATATACATACAACAACATACCAGAAGCACAAATTCCAATTCAACTTCTACTTCATTCTAGACAATTATTTGTGCAAAATAGACAGATTCGATCCCATTCAGGTAGTCATATTCGGGGTCGAATATACAAGCATCTAGAAATATTTAACATGTGAAGTCTATATGATATGTCAAGTACTAATAATTCACTTTACATAATACAAAAGCTTGGTTATCAAAAAGAATGTTAAATGGTCGTTTGGTCCATGAACAAATTACTAGTCAACACGTTTTACCGCAAACATTCAAGTAGTCATAAAACGACTTTCACAAATCCGATTACTATGATATCCTAGTCCATTTTATGTGTTTTTAAATTCTCTATCCATCTAGCATTAGTTCATAAGCCAATTCAAATCATACAAGTTGCACTTTTCGTATTATAGCATAATTACATACCGAAACTTCAAACGAGCATAACTTTAGCATAGCAAAACGAAATCAAGCGATTCTTGCGAGCATAGTTATTAATTTTTTGATAGATTTTCATCTAGAGTTATAATATCAGTAACATGCCTTTTAAATTCGGGATTCAATTAAAACACACAAACTGAGCAAATTAACGACTAATATCATGCATACACACATACGATTGAGCAATAGACCAACAAACACTATGTAATCTAACAAAAATCAGATCTATAAAATTAGGGTTTATATTTTTATACCTTCAGAGATCAAATTGCTCATATCAATGCATAGAGAACGATAAAAGCAACAACGTTCGTGTAGAGTGCAAGAGCAAACAAGCAAAAATTGATGATGATTGAGGATGATGAAGGTGATGATGATGATGATGATGATGATGATGATGATGATGATGAATGAGATACTGATTTCAGTCATGATTTAGGTGGAGGAGGATATAAATTTGATAAATGATGGATTAGGGCTAGGTTAGGAGCTTAATGGACCACTTATTTGTCAATCAGGCCACAAAATAATTCAAACGAATGGGCTAGAAGGGTATGGCCGATTGTGAGCTGGAATGAAGTGTCCATGGACTCCTCTAAGTAACTAGATAAATTCCTTGGTCCTCTGTTACGTGTCGTTGACCGAAAATGCGAACCGAATAGTTAAACGTTAATTTCTCGCGTGTTTAATCTATAAAAATAATCAAAAGTATTTTTAAATCATAATAATTATATAAAATAATTATTAAAAGTGAATTATATTATGTTTTGGCTTGCTAGTACGCTAAGTGTGGTCCGTTTCTAGTTGCCGTTAACCGTACCGAATTCCCGGAACGTTAACCGGTCGTCAAAACACATCCCACCAAGTTTAATTCATTAAATATATAATAAATTAAATAAGTTTTTATCAAAGTGAATAATTATTAAAAATAATTATTTTATTAAAATTCGATCGTTTTGTAGTCCCGAAACACTTCTATTGCAGTTTTCAAAACTGTATCGTTTTCTCAATATTTCAAAACATGAAATAGGTTTTCCGGCTAATATAACCATATATTAAATATAGTAGTTCATCATGAACTCAAGTATGCATTTAATTAACTTAAATACACAAAATTCAAGTAAGTTCCATTAAATAACTTAACAGACAGTTAACGAAGCTTAACCGAAAATAGCAGGGTTGTTACATCCACCATCATTTTGTGTTGGTGCTTTTTTTCACCCTGACGCTACATCCTTCACGGGGCTTTTAACTTGTCATTTATGTTCGTTTTCTTTTGGTTTGCTACTTGTGGGTTTCAAAGGTGTTTTTTCGGCACCTATCGTCCTCTTCATCTTCCCGGCGACTTTTCATTTTGTTTCAGCCGGAACCCCACAATTATGCTGCTAAGGGTTTAGACAGGCATGTGGGTGTGAGTTTTGTGGTTTTTTGGGTGTAGATTGAGTAATATCATGTTGGGGTTTGGATTGTAGTTTGTGGTGGTTGTTGACGCGTCTTGGTGTTACTATTTTTAGGTTGATTTGGGGGCCCTGACGATGTATGGAAGACAATTTTGGTGGATTTAAGTGTTTAGAGGTATTTCAATTGCTGTGCTCATGTTTTGTATGGTCATTGGGTTTGCATCCTTCGGTATCTTTGGTGCAGCTTCCCCATTATGAAAGGACCCGTTCATATACATTATAAACAATTCACAATAGTTGATTACATTGCGAGGTATTTGACCTCTATATGATACATTTTACAAACATTGCATTCGTTTTTAAAAGACAAACTTTCTTTACATCAAAAATTGACAGGCATACATACCATTTCATAATATCCACTATCCAACTATAAATTGATTTAATAATAATCTTTGATGAACTCAATGACTCGAATGCAACGTTCTTCGAAATATGCTATGAAAGACTCCAAGTAATATCTTTAAAATGAGCAAATGCACATCGGAAGATTTCTTTAACACCTGAGAATAAACATGCTTTAAAGTGTCGACCAAAAGGTTGGTGAGTTCATTAGTTTATCATAATCATTTATTTCCATCATTTTAATAGACCACAAGAATTTCATTTCCAGTTCTCATAAATATACGTCCCATGTATAGAGACAAAAATAATCATTCATATGGCGAACACCTGGTAACCGACATTAACTAGATACATATAAGAATATCCCCTATCATTCCGGGATCCTCCTTCGGACATGATATAAATTTTGAAGTACTAAAGCATCCGGTACTTTGGATGGGGTTTGTTAGGCCCAATAGATCTATCTTTAGGATTCGTGTCAATTAGGGTGTCTGTTCCCTAATTCTTAGATTACCAGACTTTAATAAAAAAGGGCATATTCGATTTCGATAATTCAACCATAGAATGTAGTTTCAATTACTTATGTCTATTTTTTCAAACATTTATAAAAGCGCATGTATTCTCAGCCCAAAATGGTAAAGAGAAAAAAGGGCAAATGAAACTCACCATACTGTATTTCGTAGTAAAAATACATATAACGTCATTGAAAAAGTGCAAGGTTGGCCTCGGATTCACGAACCTAAATTAATTATATATATTTATGTGTTGGTCAATATTTGTCTAACAAATTAGGTCAAGTCATAGTGTACCACAATCCTAATGCTCGAGACTAATATGCAAAAGTCAACAAAAGTAAATTTGACTCAAAATAATTTTCAAAAATCTATACATGATTAATATATAGTTTAAATATCGTCATTTTATATTTTTAAATATTTTTAAAAGATTTATTAGAGTAAATAATATAATTTATTTATTAATAAATAAAATTTTATATTAGATTTATATAATAAAATATACTTTTATATATATTAAGTAATAAAATTTATAGGGTTCATTTAATATCATAAAGATAATATGATAGGTATTATTAAAGTAAGTTATTACACGTAGTAAAATATGTTTGTATCACATATTTATTTAATAAAATAATATCTATAATGATAGTAAGTAAAAGTTGTATTATTTTGTAATAATAATTATTATTATAAAAATATCAATATTTATAATTACTAAGATGACATTATGATAAAACGATAATTATAATTATGATAACTTTAATATTTACGATAAATTTTAATATTATCTTTAAAATAATAATTCTATTTAAAATAATAATAATAATGATATTTTATAGTAACAATGACATTTCTATTAAAATGATAATTTTTGTTAAAATGATAGTTTTAATACTAACGATATTTTTAATAATAATAGTAATGATAGTCTTTTAATATTTTAATTTCATCATGATACTCTTACTCATTATTTCCTAATCGTTTCGTTTAATAGCTTTTAATTGTCTTTTATATCGTGTTCATAATAATGATAATAATAGTAATCAAAATAATTAGGTGTTACAAATATTTGTTTTAATTACACTAATATTAATAATGATAGTTACTATAACATTATTAACGATAATACTAATAATTATCTTAATGATAATATAGTAATAATAATAATAACAATAACAATAACCATTTTTAAATAATGATATATATATATATATTAATAATGATAACAATAATAATAATAATAATAATAATAATAATAATAATAATAATAATAATAATAATAATAATAATAATAATAATAATAATAATTGGATAATAATAATAATACTAATTATAACTTTAACGATAATAATGATAGTAATAATAAAAAAAACAATTTTTAATGATAAATCCCTTTTATTGATAAAGATAATAATAATGATAATAATAAGATAAAACTAGAATGACGATAAAAAAGACGATAATAATAATCATTTTTAATAAAAATATCGAAAATTCAATTGATTATAACTTCTAATCCGTTCATCGAAACCATTCGATATATAAAGGAAAAGTTCTTAATTTTTCGCTTGCTTTCCAAAGACATGCATATCTTGTACCTTATCTCAACCGCAAGTGTAACTAATTCAAGATTCAACCTAACCTGTCTAAGGGCAATATCAAAAGTACAAGCATGCATAATCCTAAATACTCGAGCACTAGTCAGGGATATACTATTAGTATGTAAAAGTTAAATTATGAGTACTCACGTATCACTATTCGTTTAATGGTTCGTGAATCGTTGGAACTTGGTCGAGGTTGAATGAATGTATGAACATAGTTTAAAATTCTTGAAATTTAACTTAACAAATATTGCTTATCGTGTCGGAAACATATAAAGATTAAAGTTTAAATTTGGTTGGAAATTTTCGGTGTCGGAAACATATAAAGATTAAAGTTTAAATTTGGTTGGAAATTTCCGGGTTGTCACAGTACCTACCCGTTAAAGAAATTTCATCCCGAAATTTGAGTGGAAAGGTCGTGAATGATAATAAGTATGTTTTCATGATGTATAAGGGCTGAAAATTAGAGTTTTATCATCAGCGAATAATTTGGATAAACAATCCATTTATATGAAGAGTACGAATGAAGCTAACATAGAAGAGTGAAATGAGTAAGTGTAGATTCATCTTATCATTTGACGTAGATATGATTGATTCCAAGATTTCAAGGGATTTGAAGAAAATCTTCTTAATAAGATTTGACTCTCCGGTAATCAAGGGAATTAGGATCCGCTTTAAATGCGATCGTCCATTTTAATTGTTCTGTTGGAGATTTTCTTATAAATTCACCTCCTTCGTTTCCTTACAACTCACACTTTTTGTTGATGCATTTTATGCAAGTCCCTAGACATCTACCCATGTCCATTGCAGGTACAACAGTTTACAGGCCACCATGATTGCTCGTTATTATCCTATCCGTGTTTGTATGTGGTTACAGGAACTGCAGGAACGAGATTTAGATGTTTGACTATGTTAGACTTAGTCAAACGTATGAGTGAAGCCTCACTAGTACGGCTTACAGGCTCATACGCACGGTTGATGCTGAGCTAAGTCACAATTACAATCTAAATGAGAAGACACGAGTGAGTGATAACCCGTACGGCTGATGAAGTCAACTCGTACGTGTGATGAATGAATCGTATGGGTGAGTCAACAGCAGGGGTATATAAAGTCTTATGTTCTTCATTTTAGGTTAAGCCTCTCATTTGTTACACACACTCAGATCTAGTGAGCTCCTCCGATTCTCTCTCAGTCCAAATCACCCAGGTGGTGAATAATAACTCTAGGTGTTGATCTAATCACACTTGATTTAGTTGTGGTTTGACTAAATTAATCAAAAAAAAAAACTTAACCTATTCACTAGAGGGTTTGATTCACTTATTCCGCCATTGTGTGAGTTAAATCTATTGATTTCTAAGTTCCTAGTCATGTTTCATCACCTTCTATTCTTTCCCCCTCAACTCATATTTTAAAGTGTTCATCAATATGCTCCATCCAGTTCTGATTCTCGATATACTTTTAACTTTCATATCGGTCATTCTTCTTTTTCATCTACCGCCGGAAGAATCTATTTACTTCTACTATACTCTTGGGTTTATAGTGTTTCTAGTTCTCCTGTGTCTTTATATTGCTATATGCATCGATATATATGGTTTATAATTTCTGGTTTGTCGTTGCGCTTTATATGTTCCCTTATATTTCAAAGTCTCTGCTTCTGTCTTCTATAATCATTATCATTCACAGTTAATGCTCTCTTTTATTTGCTGCAATTTATACTCCAATTTCTATTTCGGAGTTTTGTCCTTTCGTTTCTTCTTCTTGCGATTAAGCACCGCTTGTAATGGTCCAGAATTCACAGATATGAATTTCGGAATGAACATTGTTAATGTTCTAGGAAGGAAATTATGATGGCACGATCTTGACTTGTCAAATTACTAGAATACCTTGGAAAAGGCCGAATCATCAAGAAATATTTTCTTGATATTTTAGAGGTTAAATAGAATACAAGAGTCGTATAACATGGCACATGATGATGTTATCATCTGTGAATCATCACGTTCTATTTAGAAACTCAGCATGACTTACTGTAATATAATCACATTGATCAAGTGTCATTATATTATACTAATTCATGCTTCAGTTCCCAACACTACTTCAAAATATTCCTATTTTAAACTTGAATGTTTCAGAATTTAGAAACTAAAATAGTTTCTTTTATGATGTAATACAGATAGCGCGAAGAGGTAAATGATTTCAAATAAGAAAAATTAAGAAAATATCTTCAGAAATATGGAGGATATTTATAATGAAAGATATGATGATATTTTAGAATTTCTAATATCAGAGGATGATGAAGAATATTGTCCGCAGGGGTATAGAGTCAGGAGCAAGGTATTCGTTAATGACTTCAGCAGGTACTGAATCATTTGGATCCTTTGAAGTCAGGTTCAGTCTTTGTAATTTGTCCACAGCCTCCTTCCTACTTTGCTCAATCTGTTTTCCAGTTCC
Organism: Rutidosis leptorrhynchoides; assembly: GCF_046630445.1. Lineage (NCBI taxonomy): Eukaryota > Viridiplantae > Streptophyta > Magnoliopsida > Asterales > Asteraceae > Rutidosis > Rutidosis leptorrhynchoides. The sequence continues at coordinate 280,942,151 of NC_092342.1, forward strand.
AAAACTTCTCTTTTTCTGCGATTTGCCAGCACACTTCATCATTATCATCCAGCTTTTACCGTTTAAAGTCGTTTATAGTTTTTGCTGCTTCATCAGCATTTTTTCCATTTTCGGAGAACCAATTCGTAGTTCGGAGTGTTTTTCAGAAACTTCACATTCAAATTAAGTCCAGAAGATAGACGTTATATATACACATATAACTGTTGGCGTAGACATGCTGCGAGATTTCAAAATACTGATTGCTAATTCCCAATGATTCGTATGGCAATTCTCATTACAAGATGCAAATGAGTAAATGATGGGGTTTCAATGAATAATTATAATGACTTATTGGAGAGGCTAAAGTCAAAGGGTAATGAAGGTGTTGGTACATCTGCTAATAATGTGGTGGAATGTAAAAGGTTCCCTGGTAATGATAGTGTATATCTCAAGGTTATAATAAGGTTAGTCTGACTAAAAAGTCGAAGTTGATTTGCTGGAGCTGTGACCAAACTGGCTACTTTGAATAGGAGTCGCAAAGTTATTCTTGCTAATAAATGCCAAAGAATCTGACGAGGATACGTTGTTTAAACTTTTACTTTGGTTTCAAGAGTTTTTCGGGTACATAACTTTGGGTAACATGTGATTGGATCATCATCTCGATTGCTCATCATTCGAAGTGTCTTCAGAAATTTTCGAAGGGTTTGAACACAGATTGTAATCGTTAACATATATTTGATATTCTAACACAGTTTTGAAGTCAAAATATAGCTTGTGAAAGATGTAAAGATCTAAGAGTGATGATTCTGGTCATATCTCAAGTTAAATTTTGAGATTTCAAAATCAGAATATGTAATTAAATTTTGAATGAGTATGGTTGTTTTAATTTCTATAAAAGAATGTATATTGTTGTGAAATTAGGGAGTATAATGGATGATTTGCTGAATCAGATTCGAAGAATGTAACATATTAATTGTGAATTTATATATCTCTCGGGTACTACCTACCCGTTAAAAAAAATTTCACAATTAATATTTTGTACAAAAGAATTTTATTACAATCTTTATAAAAATAAATATATGTATATTTTCTTCAGATGTAACATAGATTTAATGAGTTAATGTTAAATTAAACTCATTTGATTTACGGTTGAAACTAGAATTGAATATTCCCTAAAGGCTTTAAAAAGTACATAACTTTTACGCAGTATTTCTTTAATGACATTGAAATTATGAATCAATACTTCGTTATTTGTTGATGTATGATGTTCGGTTCGTGGAATTCTTGTGAATTTTGCAAAGTACGAATGATGTTATCTGAAAAGTTTCGGGTACATCGATGATAAAAGTGTAAAATCAAATATATACTTGATTTATTATGAATTGGAATTTGTTGAATTGCGACAGAGATTGTAGTTAACGCTGGTTAAGTTGCGGCCGAAGGACGTACATTATTGCATATTTGTAATATGAATTAACCGAGTAGTTAAGATTCACACACAATAGCTTAGCACGGAAAGATTTATTTCAATATATATATATATATATATATATATATATATATATATATATACATATAATTTCTTCAGAGGGAATGAGTTAATTCTTCATAACTCGTTGATACAATATACACGTTATTGATTCGTAATGATGTCCACAGTGATTCTTGAACTGACGGAGTTTGTGATGTTATCGGTGTTGTTGATTCGGATGTTGACTGTACTGACGATGCTGGTAACACTGACGGTACTGTTGATGCTGTTGGTAAAGAAAGTTTAGCTTGTTAATCACACACCATTTTTGTCAGGGTTTCTACTCTTCCTTCTATCATTTTGGTTCGCTTAACTGATTTATGGTTAGGGCTAGATTAGATAATCTCTAAGACTTTAGAGATTACATAATCGCCGCGGAATGTTTCTCCAATGAAGTTATGAATTAATACTTCGTCAATTATTGTTGTTGGTACTCCTTGGTATCTATGGTGCGTATGACGTTGATGCTCGTGGGACAGATTGTGAAGTTGAGGTTTACGATGCGGTTGTGGTTGGAGGTGGTAATGGTACTGTTGGCGTTGATGATGGTGGTACTGGTTATGCTGCTGATGCTGCTGCTGGTGTTTGTAATCTCTGCACCATATTCTCCAAAGCCACTACCCGAGCGCGAAGCTCGTTGACTTCTTCTATTACACCGGGGTGATTGTCGGTTCGGACGAGCGGATAAATAAAATCTAAAATTTGATGTAATATATAATCGTGACGAGATACTCTGGAAATAAGCGAAAAAATGGTGGTTCGGACAGGTTCGCCGGTAAGTGCTTCGGGTTCTTCGTCAAGAGGGCAATGTGGTGGATGGAAGGGATCACCTTCTTCTTGTCTCCAATGATTGAGGAGGCTACGAACCCATCCCCAATTCATCCAGAATAGGTGATGACTGATTGGTTGATCTATTCCGGTCACACTGCTTTCGGAGCTTGAATGGGATTCCATTTCGGAATCTGAGTGACTTGAACTGATGACGAATTCCATTTCGTACGATTGGATAAAGGATTTTTTTTTCGACATGAAATGATTTTGGCTAACGGATGGTATTCTAATTACATAGAATATATATATATATATATATATATATATATATATATATATATATATATATATATATATATATATATATATATATATATATATATATATATATATATATATATATATATATATATATATATTAAAAGATTTCGTAGATTACGGAGGACTTTGCGGGATATGTCAGGCAAAGTTTAAAGTAACAGATACGATAAGATATGATTTAGCAGATATGCTAAGATAGGAATTTTTATCTATACACTATTCATGCAATCAATGCAGCAAGACGTGTCTTAGACTAAAAATGATAAGCAGGTAATTTCCTGAGGATGATAAGTAGTTAATTTTCGACACAAAATGATAAGCAAAACTTTTGACATGCAGACACGATCGAAGTCCAGACTCACTAATGCATCCTATCGACTTATCAGTTAGACACACTAATGTAGACCTGGTTCGCTAAGACCACCGCTCTGATACCAACTGAAAGGACCCGTTCATATACATTATAAACGATTCACAATATTTGATTACATTGCGAGGTATTTGACCTCTATATGATACATTTTACAAATATTGCATTCGTTTTTAAAAGACAAACTTTCTTTACATCGAAAATTGACAGGCATGCATACCATTTCATAATATCCACTATCCAACTATAAATTGATTTAATAATAATCTTTGATGAACTCAATGACTCGAATGCAACGTTCTTCAAAATATGCTATGAAAGACTCCAAGTAATATCTTTAAAATGAGCAAATGCACAGCGAAAGATTTCTTTAACACCTGAGAATAAAGATGCTTTAAAGTGTCAACCAAAAGGTTGGTGAGTTCATTAGTTTATCATAATCATTTATTTCCATTATTTTAATAGACCACAAGAATTTCATTTCCAGTTCTCATAAATATACGTCCCATGCATAGAGACAAAAATAATCATTCATATGGCGAACACCTGGTAACCGACATTAACTAGATACATATAAGAATATCCCCTATCATTCCGAGATCCTCCTTCGGACATGATATAAATTTCGAAGTACTAAAGCATCCGGTACTTTGGATGGGGTTTGTTAGGCCCAATAGATCTATCTTTAGGATTCGCGTCAATTAGGGTGTCTGTTCCCTAATTATTAGATTACCAGACTTTAATAAAAAAAAAGGTATATTCGATTTCGATAATTCAACCATAGAATGTAGTTTCAATTACTTGTGTCTATTTTGTCAAACATTTATAAAAGTGCATGTATTCTCAGTCCCAAAAATATATATTGCAAAAGCATTTAAAAAGGGAGTAATGAAACTCACGCATATAAATATTGTAAAACATTTAATAAAGCATTTGCATGTATTCTCAGGCCAAAATGGTAAAGAGTAAAAAGGGCAAATGAAACTCACCATACTGTATTTCGTAGTAAAAATACATATAACGTCATTGAACAAGTGCAAGGTTGGCCTCGGATTCACGAACCTAAATTAATTATATATATTTATGTGTTGGTCAATATTTGTCTAACAAATTAGGTCAAGTCATAGTGTACCGCAATCCTAATGCTCGAGACTAATATGCAAAAGTCAACAAAAGTAAATTTGACTCAAAATAATTTCCAAAATTTTATACATGATTAATATATAGTTTAAATATCGTCGTTTTATATTTTTAAATATTTTTAAAAGATTTATTAGAGTAAATAATATAATTTATTTATTAATAAATAAAATTTTATATTAAATTTATATAATAAAATATACTTTTATATATATTAAGTAATAAAATTTATAGGGTTCATTTAATATCATAAAGATAATATGATAGGTATTATTAAAGTAAGTTATTACACGTAGTAAAATATGTTTGTATCACATATTTATTTGATAAAATAATATCTATAATGATAGTAAGTAAAAGTTTTATTATTTTGTAATAATAATTATTATTATAAAAATATCAATATTTATAATTACTAAGATGACAATATGATAAAACAATAATTCTAATTATGATAACTTTAATATTTGCGATAATTTTTAATATTATCTTTAAAATAATAATTCTATTTAAAATAATAATAATAATGATATTTTATAGTAACAATGACATTTCTATTAAAATGATAATTTTTGTTAAAATGATAGTTTTAATACTAACGATACTTTTAATAATAATAGTAATGATAAAAATAATAAGAACGATAATTTTATCTAAATCAATATCTTATAATATTTTAATTTCATCATGATACTCTTACTCATTATTTCCTAATCGTTTCGTTTAATAGCTTTTAATCGTCTTTTATATCGTGTTCATAATAATGATAATAATAGTAATCAAAATAATTAGGTGTTACAAATATTTGTTTTAATTACACTAATATTAATAATGATAGTTACTATAATATTATTAACGATAATACTAATAATTATCTTAATGATAATATAGTAATAATAATAATAACAATAACAATAACCAATTTTAAATAATGATATATATATTTTTTAATAATGATAATAATAATAATACTAATAATAATAATAATAATAATTAGATAATAATAATAATACTAATTATAACTTTAACGATAATAACGATAGTAATAATAAAAAAAATAACAATTTTTAATGATAAATCCCTTTTATTGATAAAGATAATAATAATGATAATAATAAGATAAAACTAGAATGACGATAAAAACGACGATAATAATAATCATTTTTAATAAAAATATCAAAAATTCAATTGATTATAACTTCTAATCCGTTCATCGAAACCATTCGATATCTAAAGGAAAAGTTCTTAATTTTTCGCTAGCTTTCCAAGGACATGCATATCTTATACCTTATCTCAACCGCAAGTGTAACTAATTCAAGATTCAACCTAACCTGTCTAAGGGCAATATCAAAAGTACAAGCATGCATAATCCTAAATACTCGAGCACTAATCAGGAATACACTATTAGTATGTAAAAGTTAAATTATGAGTACTCACGTATCAATATTGAGATTCAATATTGCAGGAAAGGTACGTAGACGTAATGGAAATGATAAACACTATATTGACCTCATGAGCATACTATGAACCATACTCAATCACCTCTATAGCTATAACCCATAATTTCCTTAATCCTATCCTACTCGAAAAACAATTTCGAAATCACTCGGACAGCATTCCGTCGTAATATTTTATGTATACTAATAATATTTTGAAATAATACGGAGTAAATATATATATGTAAATCGATTGAGAGATTTTAGAGAAAAATATTTTCAAGTTTCTATGAAATAATGAAACCTATTGAATTCTATTTATAATAGATTTTTGAATTATTAAAGTGAATTATTAAAGTATGAATTATTAAAGTGAATTATTAAAGTATGAATTATTAAAGTGAATTATTAAAGTATGAATTATTAAAGTGAATTATTAAAGTTAAAGTAAAGTAAAAATAAAGTAAAGGTAAAGTTTAAGTATAGTAAAAGTATAATACTATGTACGTATAATACGTGTATAAATATATATAATATTAATTTAAATTGTTATATATATTTAATAAAATAATATATAAATATCGTTATCTTTATCATACTAGTTAAGTAATGAGTTGTTAAAAGTGATTCTAGATATTTATAAAAGTTATATACATTTTAATAATAAAGTTCTTTTTACACTGAAAACGTTTTTGTACGTTTGAAACTAAATAGATCAATCGAGTCTTTATGAGATTCAATCTTCCACTATCCTTTGTCTAGTTCTCAATGATTGACAATTTGTTCTTATTTATAAATCACTTTACCATTTTTCGAATATTGTTAAAATAGAAAGATTTCTCAAATCAACGTGGGCCTTTCAACAGAGACTTGTAATCATAATTCAATATATCTGATAATTCAATCATTTAATCTTATCTTCTAATTCCATTGATAAACATTTTGAAACAGATACAATCATATAAAGTATTTAATCTAATATTTTGTTTACGTTTCAAGTTATAATATATATACACATATACATATATAATCATATTCGTTTAATGGTTCGTGAATCGTTGGAACTTGGTCGAGGTTGAATGAATGTATGAACATAGTTTAAAATTCTTGAAATTTAACTTAACAAATATTGCTTATCGTGTCGAAAACATATAAAGATTAAAGTTTAAATTTGGTTGGAAATTTCTGGTGTCGGAAACATATAAAGATTAAAGTTTAAATTTGGTTGGAAATTTCCGGGTTGTCACACATTATGGATTACCTTACTGGTTCCTTTCTGGTTGTCTTTCATGTATCTCATTGTAGAACTGTTGTTGCGACTGTTTGTGTCTCCGACACTTGACGTTGGCTTACTGTTTCACCACATGCACCTCAAATCTCGGCTCAGTGGAACGTGTAAGCCGCCTACTTTTGCTCGGTGGGTTTGTCTTCTTCTTCAATGATTACATATATCTCGGACCTAATTTTTCCTTGAAGTTCAGACTTCTTGAGGTCTTAGGCGGAGTGAGGGTTCTTTGTTGCCGGCTCATTTTCACTGGGTTTAAGTAACGTGGGTTTAGCTTGTCTCAGGTACGTCAAATTTGGGTATTATGCCCTCTTTGTGTGTATGAGGTTAGTGAGATCAACGTCCATGGCTTATTGGGGTATCAACGGATTTTTGGACGATCTTTGGAATTCATCTGAGTGTTACACATTTTCACTATTACAAGCAAGTCTGCGATTTCTCTTATTCTTTTAGGTGGTTTGCGTGTAGATACGAGTTTAAATGTTGTTTCAATATTTTTTTTGGCATTTTATGTTTTGTTATATGTGCAATGTAATTGAGTCTTGTTCAATTGTAGATTCATATATATCGTAGTATCTTGTCAAATCATATGCGGTAGGATCTAATATTTGATCTATTTTACTTTAATTTATGTTTTCTCAAAAGAACCTCCAAGTGTTATTAATACGCATTAAATCATTCTACATAATGATTGTTTTTATTTTTAAATCGAAAGATATTAAGCTGTACAATACTCTAAAACATTTAAACATCAGCCCTTAGTGATGTCATTAGTAACGTTCTTATTTTATTATTTTATAGTTGTATTGATAAGCAACTAACATTTTTACTAGTCACCGTGCTATTCAGTTATTTTTCTGTTGACAGGATTTCGAGTGTATCTGGAACAAGATTTTTGACATAATTTAAGAAAAGAGAATATTATGTTGATGGTCCTTATGCTTATAAAAAAAATATGGTTTAGTCATTTATACTTTTAATTTATTTTGTTAGTCCTTTATTTTATAAATGTAATCTTGATTGTTAGTCCTTTACTTACGGGGGTGATCTTTACACACTACTTTTTTATTAGTGTATACTTAATTATCTATTTTATCCTTAATTGTACTTACAATAATAATATAGGTTCAACTCTCTAGATTAATCTAGGGCATAATTGTAAGTTTATGAGATAAAACTGTATATTGATCAAAAAATGGTGTGTGAGGATCACCTTCCTTTACTTAACAATCGATAGCTTTTGTTATTTATTTATTTATTACTTTGTTAGTCCTTTAACATATAAATTTATTTTATTATTATTTGTTCATTTTTTATCTTGTTAACTCTTTGATAACAAAATTACAAATATATATATATATATATATATATATATATATATATATATATATATATATATATATATATATAGTCAAAAGATCAATACAAAACTTTTTTAATGTCCACCATTGTGCACAAGTATAATTTTGTGCACAAATACAAAACTTTTTTAATGTGCACCATTGTGCGCAAGTATACTTTTGTGCATATTAGTTACCTCTGTAGCTTTTTTAGTTCTGTATTAAACCTCCGACATATAATATATATATATATATATATATATATATATATATATATATATATATATATATATATATATATATATATATATATATGTATATATATATATGTATATATATATATATATGTATATATATATATGTATATATATATATGTATACATATACATATATACATATATATACATATATATATATATATATATGTATATATATATATATATCATAATAACCTAGACTTTATATTTATGCCAATTCGTGTCATCGAAGTAACAACCCGGACTTTTTTTACCCAGAGTCATTTGTTTTTAAGCTACAAATTGTTATAATGATAGGATTCGATAATGTTAGAGACAAGGTGTGCATGTTCATTTTCAGTGTCAATTTTGGTGGCCAAAATGAAAGTAAAAAATGACTTATAATGACATGGGTGGAGGGGTCCATAGTGTCCATTTCAATGTCTATTTTTGTATTTTAACTTTTTTATTATAGTTTTATGTACTTTTTATTATTAATTATTGTTTTTAATTAAAATAAACTTCATAAAATAAAATAAAATAAAATACATAATTTAATTTCATAAAAAAATAAAATTACATTTATTCATAAAATCAATTACTTAATAAAATGCATAAAAGTACATTTATCACGGATATACCTCAAATGCTCAATCAAATCGGATCGTAACCCTTCGTACACTTTTCTATCACGTAGCTCCTTTGTTCTTCAATTACGAGCATTGCACCTTTCGATCCAAGTACGTTGTATATTTTGAACCTGTTCATAAACCTAATCATTCTCAAAAGGTTGTTACAGTTGTCTTCAATAATCATGTTGTGTAATATGATGTACCTATAAGACGCCTCATGTGATTCACCTCATAAGCCCTTGCGGGTTGTTGTACAATATGCCAACGACCTTATAGAATCTAAAAAGTTCTTTCAACATCTTTGCGGGTAGCAGCTTGTTTCCTTGAAAAATAAGCACGATTTTCATCAACGACACTTGAAAATGACTTAACAGATGATGCCCATGTTGGATAAATCTCGTCTGCTAATTAGTAGCCTCTTTTGTACTCCATACCGTTTACATGATAAGGGATGTCTGGCATGTCTTCGACAAGCATTGAGTTGAACAACAAGCTAGTATATATGGCATTTAAGTCGTTGTTTGCACTCGCCAAATCAAAAAGAGCATACCAAATTCAATTATCATACGAGGCAAAGGCTTCAACCTTAATAGTTGTGTGACTGTGATCGCCTCGCATATATTGCCATCTCCATGCAACTGGACATATTGCCCACGCCCAATGCATACAATCTATGCTACCTATCATTCTCGAAAAACCATGAATCTCTTCATGAACCTCATACAACCATTGAATATCATGCGTCGTAGGCTCTCTTAGGTAGTCATTTGTATGAAAATCAATGATGCACTTTGTAAAGTTGAGCAGAGACTCCTGACAACCACGTTCGGGCATTTGTAAATACTCATCCAAAGCATCCGGTGTATAACTGTATGTTAGCTGACGTAGTCCACTATAATTTTCAAATATATACTAATACTCCATTTGTCACGTAAATCTTGTCTCATGTGAAACCATCTAAAATATGGGTGTAATGGATTTGCGGAGTAGCTCAGAATATCATCCATAATTCTTAGAAAAACACGTCTACGCATCAGAAACCCCATTTTGAAATTTTCATCAGTATATTTGCGAATCTCGTCAAAATAATCGTCCATCAAACGATGATGTGCACCATAATGATCACGACGTATGTAACGATGTGTGTGATGACCCGAAAAATTTCAACTTATTTAAACCAATTCTCTATATGATTTAATATTTCGTCATGATAAGCAATGCATTTTGACAAGTTTTATAACTTTTGTAAATGATTTTTATATAACGGTTGACCACCTTGTTTGTCTGACCATTCACAAACGTCATAACTTGTGATAATTATATAATTGTGTATATATATACAGAAACATGAGAATAATATTTATATATGAAATGATAAAAATTTACTATTGAATGATGTGATGACCCGTCCAAATCCATTTGGACGAATACATCATTCATCGATTTCACATTGAGGTACTGACCTCTACATGATACGTTTTGTAAACATTGCATTCTTTTGAAAAGGCACACCATAATTGAATATCAAATTCCAAGGTTTTTGACGTTTGATGATTTCTACATATAGACAATCACCGTAAATAATAGTTTACAATACTACATCCGTTGATAATGCAGTCAAAATAAGATACATGGTGATGATTTTGTGAATGCAACGTTTCTCGAATAAAGCATATATGACTCCATGCACATAGCTTGTATCACATATAAGCAAACAGCGGAAGACTTCTAGGAACCTGAGAATTAACATGCTTTAAAGTGTCAACACAAAGGTTGGTGAGTTCATAGTTTTAATGTTGCGCATAATCTGTATATAAAGGTGGATCACAAGATTTCAGTTGTTTCATCCAGAAACGTTTATCAAAATATTCTACAAGATTGAGCACCCTGGTAACTAAACTTTAACGTTATAATAAGTACCCCTGTTTTAACATACATGCAAACAACATGTACAATACACGCAATCTAATGTGTACTAAACTCAAATAGTATACGTTTGTTTTACAGTTCAGGCTAGGATTTCTATACCTGGAACAGACGGGGATGTCAAGCCCTATGGATCCATATATAACTACTCGCGCCCACCAGTTCTTATAACCGGCAGTTACTAGTTACCAAAGCTAAGGGATTTTCGGTTCAAACTCGGTGTAGAATTTAGTATGTACTTGTATCCATTGCGTTTAAAATATAGATAGAAGTGCATACTTGTATCCATTGCGTTTAAAATAAAGTGCATGTATTCTCAGCCCAAAAATATAGATTGCAAAAGCAATTAAAAAGGGATCTATAAACCCACCTTAGCTGTGACGCCCTGTACAAAACTATCGTGTACGGATCATCAAAAACAGGATCATTACAAGGTCAAACACTATATGTGGTTTTAAAAATAAGTTTGCATTCATAAGAAAAGGTGATGTCTTAACCAACATCAAATGTTTAACATACGATAATGTGCCTCTACGAATAGAAGGCAATAATAATAGTACGTGACCCGATGGTCGTTACAAATTCATAATTTCAAAAATAACATAGTTTGAATGCAAATTAAATGTTTCATGCGAAGACATCTCTAATAAGCGCAGCGGGAGTCTACAAAGCATGGCAACTACAGCGGAAGCAATCAAACCTTAAGCACCTGAGAAAAACATGCTTAAAAACATCAACACAAAGGTTGGTGAGCTATAGTTTAAGTATAACAGTAATGTAAGGTAGGCCACGAGATTTCAGTATTTCAAAACAGTATGAAAAGTATATGTATAACCGTGGTCACTTGGTAACTAACTTAACGTAAATAACACCCCCTAAAAGTACAGTTGGCGAGTGTGTAAGTTTACGAAGTATTAAACACCCGTTAAATGCTAGCGCTACTAGCCCGAGTGGGATGTCAAACCCTATGGATCCATATCTAAGATTCGCGTTCACCGGTTCAAAGACCAATGACTAAACGTTACCGAGCTAAGGGGAAAGTTTATGCCGTTGTATAACCCACACATATATAAAGTTTAAGTACTCGTGCCTAGTATGTAAAACGTAAAATGCGCATGTATTCTCAGTTCCCAAAATAGTTAAAGTAAAAAGGGATACTATAACTCACAGTTGAAAGTAGTAAAAGTCGATACGCAGGAATAGTAAGCAAGTGGTTGGTCCGAAAGGTCCTCAACCTAAGTCAAAAGTTACTAAGTCAGTAAATCATTCCCAAAGGTTTAAAAGTATGTAAATTAGGTCTTAAGTATCATCATCATTCATCATTAAACAAAAAGTGTAAAGTAAGTTTCAATCAAGAATAGAGTTTGAAATAAAGGCTGACTTCGTTCAGTCGCCACGACCTCTATACAAACTGAAATAAGGTGAGACCAGTGGCCATGGCTCTGTATATGAGTCCCCTAGAGGCTGACCAACTTAAAGAACCAAACTCATCTTCGTTTGACCGTGGTGATGGTTTATGTGCGAGTAGGTTAGAAATTTCAGCACAACGTTAAAAGGGTGTAGTGACTTTCGGATGGCCATAAATCCTAAACCGTAACTCGGATTAAGACGAGGTCTAAATGGAAAATTATCTAATCGAACCGAATTACCAAGAAATCAACTTTTCTAGTAGCCTAGGTTATTGATCAGTTCCAGAAAATAGTAAGTAAGGTGTTCCGATGGGTTCTTGGTGCTTGATGCGTATAGCTTCAAGTGTACAACTCGTTGATGTGTTTGCATCATCTTTACCAAGTTTTGACCATCATAACACTAATGTAAGTCTAAGATATGTAGCACAACTCACTTAAGAGTTGTAAGTAGTTTGATGAACCAAAGTTACATCAAGATCTTAGATCCGACACATACATGAGTTCTAATAGTAATATTAAGTTACAAACTTGAAAGTAAACTAAATAAACAAGATCTTAAGTTGTAGAACTTAGATCTTAGCTAGATCTTAAAGATCCTAGACTAGAAAGTCTAGATCTAGTGTTCTTAAGTTAGATCCTAATTTATAGAACTTGGATCTTAACTTTAATGAAACCATAAGTTTTGAAACTTATATTTTCATCTTGTAAAATGTATGTAGGCTTATAAGCTCTTATTTACAACAAAATTAGAAGACCATAAGCTATAAAAACTTAGATCCAACATAAGTGTGTGAAGTTATAACTAGAAAGTTATACTTCCATGTTCTTGAACTTATAAAGTTAACTTTAGTTTCAAGAAAGATGAGATCAAGCTTAACTAGTAACACTTGACCAAATTTAACAACATCTTAACTTAAAGTACTTACAAAAGAAAGAAATAAACTAAAGTTACAAGTATTATGTTCATGTTTGTTTCATACTTAAGAAGATTCAAATCAAAGTTTGGATCTTAAGAATTTAAGTCCACAAAACATGAACACAAGTATGATTATAAAGTTTATGAACTTTAAATCTTATAACATTTAAGTGTAAAACCATAAACTAACAAGTTTAGATTCGTGTTCTTGGTTCTTCATCAAACAAAAGATGGAAGTAACCAAGATTACATGAAGATACAAGTTAGAGAACTTGATCTTTAACAACAACGAACAACTACAAGTAACTAAACAAGAAGAATGATGATGTTTATGTTTCGGTTTCAAGGAGGAAGAAAGAAAGAAACTAAAGCTTTGTTACTTACAAGTTAGAGAGAAAAAGATGAGAGAAAGAAAGTGTGTTAAAACGACCCGTCCTAATCCATCCGGACGAAGTCCATATCGATTATAAACGATTCATAATAGTTGATTACATCGCGAGGTATTTGACCTCTATATGATACATTTTACAAACATTGCATTCGTTTTTAAAAGACAAACTTGCTTTACATCGAAAGTTGACGGCATGCATATCATTTCATAATATATCCAACTATAATTGACTTAATAATAATCTTGATGAACTCAATGACTCGAATGCAACGTCATTTGAAATATGTCATGAATGACTCCAAGTAATATCTCTAAAATGAGCAAATGCACAGCGGAAGATTTCTTTCGTACCTGAGAATAAACATGCTTTCAAGTGTCAACCAAAAGGTTGGTGAGTTCATTAGTTTAACATAAATAATCATATCATAATTTTAATAGACCACAAGATTTCATATTTCCATTTCTCATAAACATACGTCCCATGCATAGAGACAAAAATATCATTCATATGGATTGAACACCTGGTAACTGATATTAACAAGATGCATATAAGAATATCCCCTATTATTCCGGGAAATCCTTCGGACATGATAAAAACAACATCGAAGTACTAAAGCATCCGGTACTTTGGATGGGGTTCGTTAGGCCCAATAGATCTATCTTTAGGATTCGCGTCAATTAGGCGTGCACTAATTCTCAAAATTAGTGATGTTCCCTAATTCTTAGGCTACCAAGCAAAAAGGGGCATATTCGGCTTCGATCATTCAACCATATAATGTAGTTTCGATTACTTGTGTCTATTTCGTAAAACATTTATAAAAATTGCGCATGTATTCTCAGCCCAAAAATATAAAGGGTAAAAAGGCAAATGAAACTCACCATACTGTATTTTGTAGTAAAAATACATATGACGACATTGGACGATTGAACAATGCTGGGTTTGCCTCGGATTCACTAACCTATATCATTTGTATATTTATTAATATATATAATGGAAATCACATAATTTCATTTTTAGTATTTGTTATTTATATATTTTTAGTTACATAGATTTTATTCTAAATTTCATTAAAATATTTACTTATCTTAATTTATATGTTTTATATATTTATTTTGTACATATATTTAAAATGATTAATACCTATATATATTATATGATCAGTATTATATTTAAAATCATTAGTTGGTTATATGTAAGTATTTATATAAATACTATTAATATGTTTGGTATATTGTATATGAAATATTAATGTACTATTAGTATATGTAAAAGGTATATTTTATGTATAAAATATTTATATAAAAAAATAATAGTTTTAAAAATAATGATATACTAATAATAATAAGGATAACTTTATTAAAATTGATGATACTAATAATAAGAATGATAATGATAGTCTTTAATAATAATAATAATAATAATAATAATAATAATAATAATAATAATAATAAGTTTATTTTATTTTTACAACAATATTGATAATATTATCTAATACTTATAACGAGTGGTAATAACACTAATATTAACGATAATGGTGATAGGTTGTATTGTTTTTCCTAATAATGATAATAATAATCATAATCATAATAATAATGATAATACTTATAATAATAATTATAATGATAATACTAATATTCATAATGATAATACTAATATTATTAGTAATACATTTAATAATAACAATACTAAGAACAACATTATTGATAACAATAATAAAGATAATAATAATCATAATAATAATAATCATAATAAATAATGATAGAAATAATAAGGATATTAAATGACTACCTCAAAAGAAGCTTTTAAAAAAAATATTGCTGCTAACCAGACTCGAACTCCCGACCTCTCGGTTACCTGTATCCTCCTAAAACCATCTGGGCTGAAGCCCGTTATCTGTTGTATAACTCCCACGAATTTATTATAACCCGTTTAAATGTTTCTCTATACATCCTCCTTCTTCCTCGCAGCACTAGTCGATCCAGGGATCAAGTCCCTCTAAAATACATGTAATTACACTTAATTGTTGTATTAACTATCTAACATAGAAATAAGTATAGATGATTAATTGTAAAAAAAATAACAGACAGGAACCTCCTATTGTTCCTCGACAGCTTTAAAAAAAAATTGATTTCTCAAACGAGAACGTTTTGGGTAAAACTTTCAACACAAAATAAGTTTTATATCATTCATATAAACTTCCCAAATCATTAACTGGACTCGAAATTCAACAGATAGCTTTAATTTAATCGATGAACACTGTTTTGACTTTTTGATAACAAAGTTTGACTCCAAAAATTAGAATTCAATTCGATGAATTGGATTGTAAAACTTTGCAGAAAGATTGAATGTGAGAATCCTAACAAAACTGTATTTTTACATTTGACAATTTCGTTTGAATTCAAGCTTGTTGAAAAATTGAAACAAGACAGAGGTACCCGTTTGATTTTTATAATTTCTTGGTTTTGTTTTTCTGATTTGCAGTAATAGATACCAGTAGATATATTGAGTTTAATCAAATTATTTGGGTAGTACATATGATATACTCGACTTTTGTTTGGTATAGATAATTGAGATCGACTTTTGATATTAAGCAGACAAGAAAATATACCTGATGTTGATTTAAATCAGATTTATGACTTAATCTGATACTACAGGTTAATAATTACACCTTTATCTGATTTATATATGCGTACATAGCTGTATCTTCCTCTCAAGCAATAATAGAACTCAGAAGCAATTAAGAAAATTGATTTTTCTATTAATTCGTTTAAATATGTCTGTATACATACATCTGCATTTGTGTATCCATATTCATATATCTGTATTTTCTTATATCTGTATATTTCTTATATTTATATATTTATCTTTATAGATTTTAACTAATCTTATTAATAAATATAAATATAATAATAATTCACTTATAATTAGTTGTAATACAAATATAATAGTAATACTAATAATATTGTTACTAATGATAATGATGACTATTACTATGAATTGTATAACAATAATTTTATTAATAACAATTATACCACTTATAATAATACTAATAATACTAATATTGATAATAATAAAAGTAATATTAATAATATTAATGTTACTACAACAACTATATTTTTATTTTTCAATTTAATATATTTATATTACTCATTATAATATTTTATAATTATATCATATATTTTATATTTTGGTATTTACAGAATATTTAATATTTATATCTTCCAATACATTACAATATCCATATAGCCAATAATCATATATAGAATTCATATATATATATATATATATATATATATATATATATATATATATATATATATATATATATATATATATATATATATAAATAATTATGTTTCTAGATATCAAGTTTTAAATTATCTTAAGTTATCTTTCATAATACTAAATCACATAATAATAGTAATTTAGTTTATAATGTAATACTTATTTACATATATACTTATTTATATATACATTTTTATTTACAACAATTGTTCGTGAATCGTCGGAGATAGTCAAAGAGTAAATGCACTTATGTAATCTGTTCCAAAGTTTTTGAGACTCAGCATTACAGACTTTGCTTATCATGTTGAGATCATACAAAGATTAAGTTTAAATTTGGTCGGAAATTCCCGGGTCGTCACAGTACCTACCCGTTAAAGAAATTTCGTCCCGAAATTTGATTGGGATGGTCATGAATAATAATAAGTATATTTTTATGACTCATATAATCTGATAAATAGAGTTTTATTACTATTGAGTAATAAGGATGAAATAATTCGATTTTTCGAATAGTACGAATGAAACTATCACTAAATAGTGAAATGAGAAAGACAAGTTTCATCATAACTTTTGACTAGTCATGGTTGAATTTAGAAAATAAGATGTATCTTAATTTTTGACGTGGAGGGTTGAATTCTAGAATTCAAGGGATTTAGAGAAAATCTTCGAAATCTAAAAGATTTGATTATTCGGCGAATAAGGAAATTAAGATCTCTATAATTAAATACGGTGATATGCCTCGATTTTTACGTCTAATTTTTCCTTTATAAATTAAACTCTTCCGTTCCATTATTTTCATCATTCCTATACTTTCTTTCTTAGTTCAAACATCCAAAAGATTGTGAAAATGCTTAATCCCGTTCTAATCCTTGATTTTTTTTTTCTAATTATCATTTCTGTTATCCTTCTTTTCAATCCTCCACCAGAAAAATCTGTTTACTTCTACTATTACCTTGGGTGATACTATTCTTAATTATACCGTGTCTTTATATTGCTATTCGTATTAATATCCATGGTTTGTAATTCCTGCGTTGTTGTTGGGTTTTATATCTTCCCTTTTATTTCGATGTCACTGCTTCTGTCTCCTATAATCATTGTCATCCACAGTTAATGCGCTCTCTTATTTGCTGCGATTTATACCCCCTTTCTATTTCGGAGCTTCATGCTTTTGTTTACTTTTCGCAAGTAATGGTCCAGAATTCGTAGGTATGGAGTTTCGAATTATCATAATATACAAGGTAGAAAGGAAAAGTAGTAGCACGATTTGATTAGTCAAATTACCTGAATCACTGAGAATAGAACTATCAAGAATATATTTTCTTGATATGTTCAGAAGTTAAGCAGAATGAAAGAGTTATGTAACATGGCACATGATGACGTTATGATCTGTGAATCATCACGTCCCATTAGAAACTCAGCATGACTTACGGTAATATAATCACGTTGATCAAGTGTCATTATATTATACTAACTCATGCATCAGTTTCCAACATTACTTCAATAACATTCATATTTTAAGCTCGAAAGTTTACAAAATATAGAAACTAACAGTTTCTATATGATGTAACACTGATAGCACGAAGAGATTAATGATTTCAGATGAGAACAGTTATGAAAATATCTTCAGAAATATGGAGGATATTTATAATGAAAGATACGATGATATCTTGGAATTTCTAATATCGAAGGATGGTGAAGGAAATTTGTCCGCAAGAGTTTGGAGTCAGAAGCAAGATATTCGCTAAAGACTTCAGCAGGCATTGAATCATTCGGATTCTTTGAAGTCAAACTTAGTCTTTGTGATTTGTCCACGGCTTCCTTCATAGTTTCGCATAATCCATTTTTCGGTACTAAATTTTCTATTGAACGTTTCCAACACTCCATTCTTTATCATCAAACTTTCGACTGTTAAGGTGATTTACAGTTTTGCTGGTTCCTTCCGCTTTTTCAACATTTAGTGTATAGATTCATAGACTGGGTGCTTTTCAGAATTTCAGAATGGAAGATCATAGTTCTAAGAGATAAATGTTATATGGATACATATAACTGTTGATGTGGAAACGTTGCGAGACTCACAATACATATTTGTTGATTCCCGGTAATTGGTATGGCAATTCTTGTTACAAGATGCGGATGAGTACATGATGAGACTTCAATAGATAAATATAGTGATTTGTCGGAGAGATTTAAGCCAAGTAGCAACGAGGTTGCTGGTACGTCTACTGATAATATAGTGGGATATAAAAGGGTTCCCCGGTAACAATAAAAGAGCACGCATATATATCAAGGTTATAATAAGGTTGTTTCGAACGTAAAGTCGATGTTGACTTGCTGGAGCTATGACAAAATTTGCTACTTTGAAAGGGATTTCCAAGTTATTTTGGGTAATAATAACACTAAGGAATTAGCATAGCTACGTTTTAAACGTTTACTCAGTTGCCGAGAGTTTCTCAGGTGCATGACTATATGCATCAACCTTTTCTTCCGTAGATGGAGTGCGGTTGGTTCATCCTCTCAATTGAGGTGTTTTCAAGAATCATGAAAGGTTTGAACGCAGATTGGAATCGTCAAGATACAAATGAGGCTTAAGATGAAATTAAGTGGCAAACTTGAAGAATTGTTAAGTTTCATATGTTATAATCAATATTTTAATTCATTTTTAATTGTCCAATGTTGGCAGTCCACAGTCATAGTCCACAGTTAACTGTCCAATAATTCATATATATTTTAATATATACTATTCAAATTAATTAATACATATCGTGACCCATGTACATGTCTCAGACTCGATCACAACTCAAACTATATATATTATTGTAGAATCAACCTCAACCCTGTATAGCTAACTCCAGCATTACTGCATATAGAGTGTCTATGGTTATTTCAAATAATATATATAGATGCGTCGATATGATATGTCAAAACCTTGTATACGTGTCCCGATATTTAAAGTGCGTAAAATAAATAACAGAAATTAAATGACGATAAATAAAATTGCGAGAATATAAATTGCGATAAATAAACTGCGATAAATAAATTGCGATAATTAAATTGCGATAAATAAATTGCAATAAGGTAAAATGTAATACGGAATTAACAGTTAGCTAGGAACAGTTAGCTAGGATCTTGTTAGTGTGGTTTCTTAATAAAATTTCATATTTTTAATTAGTCTGTTTCTAATCAATTTTTATTGTGTCCATTATTTCTTCATTATGCCACTTATTGGATTCTGATAGGTCAAAATTCAAATATGAAATTGAATTTGAATGAAAATAGTTATTCTTTGGTGAACGGATATGTATATCGGTGGTTGTAAATAGGATA
This sequence comes from Rutidosis leptorrhynchoides, assembly GCF_046630445.1. Lineage (NCBI taxonomy): Eukaryota > Viridiplantae > Streptophyta > Magnoliopsida > Asterales > Asteraceae > Rutidosis > Rutidosis leptorrhynchoides. The sequence goes on from NC_092342.1 coordinate 280,962,441, forward strand.
GTAAATGATCGTCGAATCAAATTCGAAGTATGTACAGTGTAACTTATTAATGTGAAATCTAAATATTCCTCGGGTATTACCTACCCGTTAAAATATTTTTCCCATTAACAGTTTGTACAAAAGAATTTTTAATTAAAATCTTTATGAAAACATATATACATATATTTTTTCTTCAGATGTAATCATGGATTTAATGAGTTAATATGATATAAATCTCATTTGATTTTCGGTTGGAACTAGAATGAATAATCTTTAAAACTTTAGAGATTACATAATCGCCGTGAAGAACGAAGATAAAAGATGTACAACGATACGTAGAAAGATGATTTTACTCGAGGTATAGAATGAGATGTTGAGGCATGGATTGTTGATGGTACTGGTGCTGTTACTGATGGTACTGTTGGTGCCGGTGATGTTGTTGAAGCTGGTATGTTTTGCACTATATTTTCCAAGGCTACAACTCGGGCGCGAAGCTCGTTGACTTCTTCTATTATACCGGGATGATTGTCGGTTCGGACGAGCGGATGAATGAGGTTTAGAATCTGAGATAGTATATGATCGTGACGAGATACTCTGGAAATGAGAGAGAAAATGGTGTCTCGAACAGGTTCGCCGGTAAACGCTTCAGGTTCATTGTCAAGAGGTGAATTCGGTTGGTGGAAGGGATCGCCTTCTTCGCGTCTCCATTGATTAAGTCGACTACGAACCCATCAGATGAATTGGGGATGGTTGATTGATTGATTCATTCTGGTGACACCGCTTTCGGAGCTTAGGTGAATATCCATGTCGGAATAGCTGTCGGAATAACTATCGTAATATCTATCGAAATCTGAGGAACTCGAACTGGTTGAGGGATTCATCTCGTACCATAAGCTATAAAAACTTAGATCCAACATAAGTGTGTGAAGTTATAACTAGAAAGTTATACTTCCATGTTCTTGAACTTATAAAGTTAACTTTAGTTTCAAGAAAGATGAGATCAAGCTTAACTAGTAACACTTGACCAAATTTAACAACATCTTAACTTAAAGTACTTACAAAAGAAAGAAATAAACTAAAGTTACAAGTATTATGTTCATGTTTGTTTCATACTTAAGAAGATTCAAATCAAAGTTTGGATCTTAAGAATTTAAGTCTACAAAACATGAACACAAGTATGATTATAAAGTTTATGAACTTTAAATCTTATAACATTTAAGTGTAAAACCATAAACTAACAAGTTTAGATTCGTGTTCTTGGTTCTTCATCAAACAAAAGATGGAAGTAACCAAGATTACATGAAGATACAAGTTAGAGAACTTGATCTTTAATAACAACAAACAACTACAAGTAACTAAACAAGAAGAATGACGATGTTTATGTTTCGGTTTCAAGGAGGAAGAAAGAAAGAAACTAAAGCTTTGTTACTTACAAGTTAGAGAGAAAAAGATGAGAGAAAGAAAGTGTGTTAAAACTGTAGTGACCCGAACTTTTCCATGTTTATATATACTAATTAAGATTGATATTTACATGATTAAATGTTTCCAACATGTTAAGCAATCAAACTTGTTAAGACTTGATTAATTGAAATATGTTTCATATAGACAATTGACTACCCAAGTTGACCGGTGATTCACGAACGTTAAAACTTGTAAAAACTATATGATGACATATATATGGATATATATATATATATATATATATATATAGTTAACATGATACTATGATAAGTAAACATATCATTAAGTATATTAACAATGAACTACATATGTAAAAACAAGACTACTAACTTAATAATTTTTAAATGAGACATGTATGTAACGATTATCGTTGTAAAGACATTTAATGTATATATATCATATTAAGAGATATTCATACATGATAATGTCATGATAATATAATAATTTAAAATCTCATTTGATATTATAAACATTGGGTTAACAACATTTAACAAGATCGTTAACCTAAAGGTTTCAAAACAACACTTACATGTAACAACTAACGATGACTTAACGACTCAGTTAAAATGTATATACATGTAGTGTTTTAATATGTATTTATACACTTTTGAAAGACTTCAATACACTTATCAAAATACTTCTACTTAACAAAAATGCTTACAATTACATCCTCGTTCAGTTTCATCAACAATTCTACTCGTATGCACCCGTATTCATACTCGTACAATACACAGCTTTTAGATGTATGTACTATTGGTATATACACTCCAATGATCAGCTCTTAGCAGCCCATGTGAGTCACCTAACACATGTAGGAACCATCATTTGGCAACTAGCATGAAATATCTCATAAAATTACAAAAGTATGAGTAATCATTCATGACTTATTTACATGAAAACAAAATTACATATCCTTTATATCTAATACATACACCAACGACCAAAAACACCTACAAACACTTTCATTCTTTAATTTTTTTCATCTAATTGATCTCTCTCAAGTTCTATCTTCAAGTTCTAAGTGTTCTTCATATATTCTACAAGTTCTAGTTACATAAAATCAAGAATACTTTCAAGTTTGCTAGCTCACTTCCAATCTTGTAAGGTGATCATCCAACCTCAAGAAATCTTTGTTTCTTACAGTAGGTTATCATTCTAATACAAGGTAATAATCATATTCAAACTTTGGTTCAATTTCTATAACTATAACAATCTTATTTCAAGTGATGATCTTACTTGAACTTGTTTTCGTGTCATGATTCTGCTTCAAGAACTTCGAGCCATCCAAGGATCCGTTGAAGCTAGATCCATTTTTCTATTTTCCAGTAGGTTTATCCAAGGAACTTAAGGTAGTAATGATGTTCATAACATCATTCGATTCATACATATAAAGCTATCTTATTCGAAGGTTTAAACTTGTAATCACTAGAACATAGTTTAGTTAATTCTAAACTTGTTCGCAAATAAAAGTTAATCCTTCTAACTTGACTTTTAAAATCAACTAAACACATGTTCTATATCTATATGATATACTAACTTAATGATTTAAAACCTGGAAACACGAAAAACACCGTAAAACCGGATTTACGCCGTCGTAGTAACACCGCGGGCTGTTTTGGGTTAGTTAATTAAAAACTATGATAAACTTTGATTTAAAGTTGTTATTCTGAGAAAATGATTTTTATTATGAACATGAAACTATATCCAAAAATTATGGTTAAACTCAAAGTGGAAGTATGTTTTCTAAAATGGTCATCTAGACGTCGTTCTTTCGACTGAAATGACTACCTTTACAAAAACGACTTGTAACTTATTTTTCTGACTATAAACCTATACTTTTTCTGTTTAGATTCATAAAATAGAGTTCAATATGAAACCATAGCAATTTGATTCACTCAAAACGGATTTAAAATGAAGAAGTTATGTGTAAAACAAGATTGGATAATTTTTCTCATTTTAGCTACGTGAAAATTGGTAACAAATCTATTCCAACCATAACTTAATCAACTTGTATTGTATATTATGTAATCTTGAGATACCATAGACACGTATACAATGTTTCGACCTATCATGTTGACACATCTATATATATTTCGGAACAACCATAGACACTCTATATGTGAATGTTGGAGTTAGCTATACAGGGTTGAGGTTGATTCCAAAATATATATAGTTTGAGTTGTGATCAATACTGAGATACATATACACTGGGTCGTGGATTGATTCAAGATAATATTTATCAATTTATTTCTGTACATCTAACTGTGGACAACTAGTTGTAGGTTACTAACGAGGACAGCTGACTTAATAAACTTAAAACATCAAAATATATTAAAAGTGTTGTAAATATATTTTGAACATACTTTGATATATATGTATATATTGTTATAGGTTCGTGAATCAACCAGTGGTCAAGTCTTACTTCCCGACGAAGTAAAAATCTGTGAAAGTGAGTTATAGTCCCACTTTTAAAATCTAATATTTTCGGGATGAGAATACATGCAGGTTTTATAAATGATTTACAAAATAGACACAAGTACGTGAAACTACATTCTATGGTTGAATTATCGAAATCGAATATGCCCCTTTTTATTATGTCTGGTAATCTAAGAATTAGGGAACAGACACCCTAATTGACGCGAATCCTAAAGATAGATCTATTGGGCCTAACAAACCCCATCCAAAGTACCGGATGCTTTAGTACTTCGAAATTTATATCATATCCGGAGGGTGTCCCGGAATGATGGGGATATTCTTATATATGCATCTTGTTAATGTCGGTTACCAGGTGTTCACCATATGAATGATTTTTATCTCTATGTATGGGATGTGTATTGAAATATGAAATCTTGTGGTCTATTATTATGATTTGATATATATAGGTTAAACCTATAACTCACCAACATTTTTGTTGACGTTTTAAGCATGTTTATTCTCAGGTGATTATTAAGAGCTTCCGCTGTCGCATACTTAAATAAGGACGAGATTTGGAGTCCATGCTTGTATGATATTGTGTAAAAACTGCATTCAAGAAACTTATTTTGTTGTAACATATTTGTATTGTAAACCATTATGTAATGGTCGTGTGTAAACAGGATATTTTAGATTATCATTATTTGATAATCTACGTAAAGCTTTTTAAAACCTTTATCTATGAAATAAAGGTTATGGTTTGTTTTAAACATGAATGCAGTCTTTTGAAAAACGTCTCATATAGAGGTCAAAATCTCGCAACGAAATCAATTAATATGGAACGTTTTTAATCAATAAGAACGGGACATTTCAAAAACGACCCGTCCTAATCCATCCGGACGAAGTCCATATCGATTATAAATGATTCATAATAGTTGATTACATCGCGAAGTATTTGACCTCTATATGATACATTTTACAAACATTGCATTCGTTTTTAAAAGACAAACTTGCTTTACATCGAAAGTTGAAGGCATGCATATCATTTCATAATATATCCAACTATAATTGACTTAATAATAATCTTGATAAACACAATGACTCGAATGCAACGTATTTTGAAATATGTCATGAATGACTCCAAGTAATATCTCTAAAATGAGCAAATGCACAGCGGAAGATTTCTTTCGTACCTGAGAATAAACATGCTTTCAAGTGTCAACCAAAAGGTTGGTGAGTTCATTAGTTTAACATAAATAATCATTTCATAATTTTAATAGACCACAAGATTTCGTATTTCCATTTCTCATAAACATACGTCTCATGCATAGAGACAAAAATATCATTTATATGGATTGAACACCTGGTAACCGACATTAACAAGATGCATATAATAATATCCCCTATCATTTCGGGAAATCCTTCGGACATGATAAAAACAACATCAAAGTACTAAAGCATCCGGTACTTTGGATGGGGTTCTTTAGGCCCAATAGATCTATCTTTAGGATTCGCGTCAATTAGGCGTGCACTAATTCTCAAAATTAGTGATGTTCCCTAATTCATAGGCTACCAAGCAAAACGAGGCATATTTGACTTCGATCATTCAACCATACTGAAATGCCCCATCCTAATCCATCTGGACGAAGTCTTCGACAGTTGATCCCATTGCGAGGTTCTGACCTCTAAATGCCATAAACGACTCCATGTAATATGAGCAAATGCACAGCGGAGATTTCTTTCATACATGAGAATAAACATGCTTTAAAGTGTCAACTAAAAGGTTGGTGAGTTCATAAGTTTATCATAAACAATAAAAATTCATCATTTTGATAGACCACAAGATTTAAATGCTGCATGGTACAAATGGGCCCGAATCCTATACCCACCTGTAATGTACATGCGATATCTTTTAAATACAGTACAACTTTCTTGTGTACGAAACCATTTTTCATAAATCTTAGTAACTGTACACATATCTCGTGCACAAAATAACATACACATAACCTGTGTATAAAATCATTCTCTCGATACATAACATTCATATCAATTGGTGGCAATTATCATGTCCACATAATTCAATGGTGGCAATTATCATGTCCACATAATTCAATGGTGGCAATTATCATGTCCACATAATTCAACAGTGGCAATTATCATGTCCACATAATTCAACAATAATCCGCAGAACTTCTGTCTGCATAATAATTCATTCGAGGAATGTTTTGCTTGTGTCTATCTCGTCAAACATTTATAAAAGCATTTCATGTAATCGCAGTTCAAAATATATTTCAAAAGCATTTAATAAAGCAGTTGTAAAAATAGCGCATGTATTCCCAGTCCCAAAAATATAAAGAGTAAAAGGGAGCAAATGAAACTCACAATACTGTATTTTGTAGTATAAATATATATGACGACATTGGACAATGCAAGGTTGGCTTCGGATTCACGAATCTATATCATGTATATATATATATATTAAAACACATAAATGTAATCAAACCAATTTATATATATATATATATATAATAATTTATTAGTTATATCATTTTTATATTAATAACCTATATGTTTCATATATTTATTTTATTTATTTAAAATAAATAAAAAATATTAATTTTGTTATGTTATATGTAAATATTTATGTAAATAATGTTATTATGTTTAATAAATAATGTATATGTAATTAGTATATTTTTATATATCAAACATTTATTTGTTAAAGTGATAGCTTTGAAAATAACGATTTACTAATAATAATAACTTTATTAATAATAATACTAATAATAAAAATGATATTGTTAATAATGATACTTATGTTAATAATTATAATAATAATAATAATAATAATAATAATAATAATAATAATAATAATAATAATAATAATAATAATAATCATAATAATAATAATAAAAATGATAATAACAATAATAATAATAAAACTACCTTAAGAGTATAATCTCCCCAAAATAAAAATAAAACTGTCTCTGCCAGGACTCGAACCCGCGACCTCCCGCTAACCCAATACCACACCAAACCATTACACTGTTTCAGCTTCTCTCAATAAAATCAACTGTTACTAGTATATAACCCGTAATCATCTCGGTTTCATCTTCTTCTTTATAACGGCCCAACAAATCAAGGATTGGCCCAACTAAATTTCCTGGGTCACGGCCCAATAGAGTAAGGAAGAATTTCGGCCCACATAAACTAGTAGTCCAGTACCCATATTAACTTAAATAGCTGAACCATTCTGATCTTGATTGGAAAATAAAATAAATAAATAAAAAACTATATCTGCTACATACCAGGATTGAACCTGTGACCTCATGTTAAACCAACATCACCCTTAACCGTTCCACTATTTCTACTTTTCTATTGCAGTTAACGATTTAATTTTACTTAATATGTTGTCTGTTTATCAATATACAACCTCATCATTTTTCGTTATCCCTTTCACATAAAATCATAACATCATTATCTTCCCATAACCTCTTCATCATCCTCTCTATGAATCTTCATCATCGTCATCGTAGTCCAACAGTAACACGAGCCAGATCATGGCCCAATTAGAAAAAACAGGATCACGATAGCTCAACAGCAGCCCACTTAGAACTCAATCTAGTAATAGCGGCCCAAATTTTTGGGGTTTTCTCGTGATATTAAAAGCAGAAATAACAGGAACCCTATACGTATCAACCATACTGTTTCGTTTACTCCCAAATCATCATCATCATCGACATCAAGCATCATCCAACATCCTAATTCTTGTTTTGTCTTAATCATATTTATGTTATTCGCTTATCCTTATTACGGCATAACATCACTAAAATGAATAGCAGCAGCACGTCATCTATAGTTAATCCAAGTGGGTCATGAATCACTTTAGATGAATTTTTAACTTATTTGTAATATGGGTGTCGGTTACTTTATCAAATATTTTGCACGTCATATTACACCTACTCTCCCACTAGCGAGAATAAAGAATGGCAGTGGGGTATTCAATGTTGGTAAACATCGAGCAAGAAGAAAAGTATATGCATGACAACAACTTTATTTAGTCCAAGTTGCTTTACATAAAGTGTTTATGTGGGCTACTGTAGAGAAAAAAAATAATAATACCCGATGTAATTGTTTATATATCGTCCACCTATTACAACTGCCCCATTATTACTTGCCCACTAAACATGCATCCATTATATCTTATTCCACTTTGTTTTATTGTGTGAAGACAGAAGGAAACACAGCAGTGCTGCAGTATGGTTCAAGCTTAAAGCTGTCACAACAACTAGAGATTGGTTGTTTGCTTCGGTTTTGATGGTCCTTTGGTGGTTGTGGATGGCGACAGGAAATGGTTGATCATGATGGAACCATGATGGTGGTTGTTATTTGTTGAAGTGGATTTAGTGTTTGACTTTATTTCATCGAACAAGAACACGAAGTATGAAATGGGTGTTATGGAATTGCCTAATAAGTATATCATAAATATATATCAATATGTTTACTATCATGATTATGTTTATTAGCTGTAAAGACGTATAATTGATATTGAAGATATAATACTGATTCCATGATGTATTTCCATTGTTTTATAGTGATTTGGGTCTACATGTAATTATTTGATTCGTACAAAAAGATATATAAAATAACTAAAAGCAAAGTTAATAATTAACAAAAATTTGGATTCATTTAGCAATGTGATCAATAGATTCCAAATCACCCCGTACAGAAATAATAATAATGAAGTAAAAGGTGAATGTGATTGCTAACTATTTTGGCAAGTTATGTGAATTAATTCATCTTTTGTACAGGATTTAGATACATGAAATCAGATTGTCTATTAGCTTGATAACGATGGTAACAGAATTGGAATAAAGGAATTAAGTTAAGCAGATGTAAACAAAAGTGATGCAATTCGATGTATAGGTGCACAAGAAATCGATTATGTCTGGTTCCATATATATCTCAGTATATATATATATATATATAGATATATATATATATATATATATATATATATATATATATATATATATATATATATATATATATATATATATATATATATATATAGGTGCACAAGAAATCGATTCTGTCTGGTTCCATATATATCTCAATATATATATATATATATATATATATATATATATATATATATATATATATATATATATATATATATATATATATATATATATACTGTATTTTTAGATATACCTATATATGTATCTGATTATATTTACATACTGTATTTGGTATATGTATATGTATCTGATTATAAATCTGTATTTATGAATATATACTTGGATTAATACTAATAATAAATATTAATATATAAGTAATAATAATAATAAAATTAATAATAATAATAATATCCATCATCGTAATAATTAATGAATAATAACTAATAATTAACTAATTTAACAATGCTAATTATATTAATAATAATTTTATTAATAAGAATAATAAATAAGTAATATTACTGATAATAATAATTATAAGGTCTATAACAATAATATTATTAATATTAATATTACTACTAATACTAATTATAAAAATATTAATATGATAATAATAATATTAATAATAATTATAATATAACAATTTGTATGTATCAACTTTCATATCTATATATATATATTCATTTACAAACAATTGCTCGTGAATCGTCGGCAATGGTCGAAGGGTATTTGCATATGTGAAAATAGTTCAAAATTTTTTATACACAACATTACAGTTCTTTGCTTATCGTGTCAAAATCAATGAAGTTTAAGTTTAAATTTGATCGGAAATTTCTGGGTCGTCACACATATAATGTAGTTTCGATTACTTGTGTCTATTTCGTAAAACATTTATAAAAATTGCGCATGTATACTCCGCCCAAAAATATAAAGGGTAAAAGGGCAAATGAAACTCACCATACTGTATTTTGTAGTAAAAATACATATGATGACATTGGACGATTGAACAATGCAGGGTTTGCCTCGGATTCACGAACGTATATCATTTGTATATTTATTAATATATATATATATAATGGAAATCACATAATTTCATTTTTAGTATTTGTAATTTATATATTTTTAGTTACATAGATTTTATTCTAAATTTCATTAAAATATTTACTTATCTTAATTTATATGTTTTATGTATTTATTTTGTACATATATTTAAAATGATTAATACCTATATATATTATATGATCAGTATTATATTTAAAATCATTAGTTGGCTATATGTAAGTATTTATATAAATACTATTAATATTCTTGGTATATTGTATATGAAATATTAATGTACTGTTAGTATATGTAAAAGGTATATTTTATGTATAAAATATTTATATAAAAAAAAGAATAGTTTTAAAAATAATGATATACTAATAATAATAAGGATAACTTTATTAAAATTGATGATACTAATAATAAGAATGATAATGATAGTCTTTAATAATAATAATAATGATAAGTTTATTTTATTTTTACAACAATATTGATAATATTATCTAATACTTATAACGAGTGGTAATAACACTAATATTAACGATAATGGTGATAGGTTGTATTGTTTTCCTAATAATGATAATAATAATCATAATCATAATAATAATGATAATACTTATAATAATAATTATAATGATAATACTAATATTCATAATGATAATACTAATATTATTAGTAATACATTTAATAATAACAATACTAAGAACAACATTATTGATAACAATAATAAAGATAATAATAATCATAATAATAATAATAAATAATGATAGAAATAATAAGGATATTAAATGACTACCTCAAAAGAAGCTTTTAAAAAAAAATATTGCTGCTAACCAGACTCAAACTCCCGACCTCTCGGTTACCCGTATCCTCCTAAAACTATCTGGGCTGAAGCCCGTTATCTGTTGTATAACTCCCACGAATTTATTATAACCCGTTTAAATGTTTCTCTATACATCCTCCTTCTTCCTCACAGCACTAGTCGATCCAGGGATCAAGTCCCTCTAAAATACATGTAATTACACTTAATTGTTGTATTAACTATCTAACATAGAAATAAGTATAGATGATTAATTGTAAAAAAAATATAACAGACGGGAACCTCCTGTTGTTCCTCGACGGCTTTTTAAAAAAAATTGATTTCTCAAACGAGAACGTTTTGTGTAAAACTTTCAACACAAAATAAGTTTTATATCATTCATATAAACTTCCCAAATCGTTAACTGGACTCAAAATTCAACAGAAAACTTTATTTAATCAATGAACACTGTTTTGACTTTTTGATAATAAAGTTTGACTCCAAAAATTAAAATTCAATTAGATGAATTGGATTGTAAAACTTTGCAGAAAGATTGAATGTGAGAATCCTAACAAAACTGTATTTTTACATTTGACAATTTCTTTTGAATTCAAGGTTGTTGAAAAATTGAAACAAGACAGAGGTACCCGTTTGATTTTTATAATTTCTTGGTTTTGTTTTTCTGATTTGCAGTAACAGATAGCAGTAGATATATTGAGTTTAATCGAATTATTTGGGTAGTACATATGACATACTCGACTTTTGTTTGGTATAGATAATTGAGATCGACTTTTGATATTAAGCAGACAAGAAAATATACCTGATGTTGATTTAAATCAGATTTATGACTTAATCTGATACTACAGGTTAATAATTACACCTTTATCTGATTTATATATGCGTACATAGATGTATCTTCCTCTCAAGCAATAATAGAACTCAGAAGCAATTAAGAAAATTGATTTTTCTATTAATTCGTTTAAATATGTCTGTATACATACATCTGCATTTGTGTATCCATATTCATATATCTGTATTTTCTTATATCTGTATATTTCTTATATTTATATATTTATCTTTATAGATTTTAACTAATCTTATTAATAAATATAAATATAATAATAATTCACTTATAATTAGTTGTAATACAAATATAATAGTAATACTAATAATATTGTTACTAATGATAATGATGACTATTACTATGAATTGTTTAACAATAATTTTATTAATAACAATTATACCACTTATAATAATACTAATAATACTAATATTGATAATAATAAAAGTAATATTAATAATATTAATGTTACTACAACAACTATATTTTTATTTTTCAATTTAATATATTTATATTACTCGTTATAATATTTTATAATTATATCATATATTTTATATTTTGGTATTTACAGAATATTTAATATTTATATCTTCCAATACATTACAATATCCATATAGCCAATAATCATATATATATATATATATATATATATATATATATATATATATATATATATATATATATATATATATATATATATATATATAAAATTATGTTTTTAGATATCAAGTTTTAAATTATCTTAAGTTATCTTTCATAATACTAAGTCACATAATAATAGTAATTTAGTTTATAATGTAATACTTATTTACATATATACTTATTTATATATACATTTTTATTTACAACAATTGTTCGTGAATCGTCGGAGATAGTCAAAGGGTAAATGCACTTATGTAATCTGTTCCAAAGTTTTCGAGACTCAGCATTACAGACTTTGCTTATCATGTCGAGATCATACAAAGATTAAGTTTAAATTTGGTCAAAAATTCCAGGGTCGTCACATGTGTAAGTATGTGTGTGTAAAAGTGAAGGAATACTAGTGAATAAGTAACCAAAAATTAAAAATAAAACTCCCTCCCACTCCTTGATGGCTGACGCTTTGAGGAGCTCAAAGGGGCAAGGTCAAAAGCTAACTTTCATGCATGGGGAGATGGTGTGAGCTCAAAATGGTATAAAGTTAAATGTATGGGGAAGAGTTTCTAGCATGCTTGCACAAATTGTCTTCTAATTAAGCTAATTAATCCTTGCTTTTTCTTAATGATTCATTAGCTTAAAATATGGGCTAACTAGTCCATTAAGAAAGTAGGGTGGGCTTCCAAGTCCATTAACATGAGTCCATGTAAGTAAGCAACAATTAAATAAATAAAGCCCAAGTAATTAACTAGTAACATTAGTTAATTAAAAATGATTAATAATAATTAATCATGAATGTAAATAATATTCAAAAATATTATTCGTGAAAAGTACGTGTGTCACATAGACAAGTCAGGACATGTAAAGTCAAATACGGTAACAAGTAAATGTATAAAAATACATTTATTAAAACGCAAGCATTAATAATAAATATTAATAAATATACGTTGGAAAATCCTGGGTCGTTACATTAGCAGTACATAAAGTAGTTCACCGAAATGTGACCGAAACTCGGAATGCAAGATAACCGTAGATCTCAACCTAGAGAACATATGTTGGTCAATATATGTCTAATAAGATAGGTCGGATCATAGTGTATCACAATCCTAATGCTCGAGACCGTCATACAAAAGTTAACAAAAGTCATCTCAAAAGTTAACCTGACCCAATATGATCTTTAAATCTATACATGTCTATTAACATAGTATAAGTCTTGATAATTGAACGAATATATAGTTTATCAAACTCAAAATATTATTAATTTCAGGAGCTATGTTATATTTGAATTATCATGGCAATCGAACATATTTTACTATTTCACATAGTTTTTCAATACTCGTAAAATCAGATTATAGTGTTTATAAGGCTTTGAAATATGATAAAATAGTCAACTTTGACAATTGTTCAATGAGACGTGCCATATATAAAAATTCATTTACTCGACTAATAATATTTGGAAATTCAATTTATCAATCTCACAAAGAAGTTGTTTAAATATCAATTGTAGATTCAAAAACAATTTCAATTAATAATAATCATAATTCAGTTGACCATAACTTTTAATCCGTTCCTCGAAAACACACGATTTCTAAATGAAAAGTTATTAATTTTTCGACAGCTTTCCAACGTCATGCATATCATATACCTTATATCAATAACATATGTATCAAATTCGTGATTCATCATAAACTATCTAATCGACAAACTTAAAGCATACAAGCATGCATAAACATATATACTCGAGCACTAGACATGAATACACTATTAATATATAAAAGATAATATATGAATGCTCACGTATTAATATTGTGATTCAATATTGCAGGAAAGTACGTGGATGCAACGGAGATGATAAACACTAGGTTTGACTTGCGAACAATACCCATGAACATTACCCATAACCTCCACAGCTATAACCCATAGTTTCCTTAGCTTTGACTTACTCGAAGACTTGTTTTGAAATCGTTTGGGCATAACCTCGTCGTAATATTTTATGTATAATACTAATAATAATAATACTACTACTAATAATAAGATTAATAATAATAATAATAATAATAATAATAATAATAATAATAATAATAATAATAATAATAATAATAATAATAATAATAATAATAATAATAATAATAATAATAATAATAATAATATAATCAGAGGGAGTAAAAGATATATGTGTGTGTGATTTGGTAACCAGTTTGATCGAGCTTTATAGATAGTTTATGGCCAGGGTTGCCATGCGATTGCATGGCTTCCTAGGCCAAATCCCATGCGATCGCATGGGATGATTTTACAGCTCATTTGTTTTTTGTACACTAGCTTGTCGACATATTAATTAATTATATTTATAATATATATAATTTATATTAATTATATATATATTATATTATATTGTCGTACATAGGTGACTTGAAATTTTAGTTCCGATAACTTGTACGTTGACGCTCGACTTATGTCCCGGTTCCGATTTTTCGAACGTCCTTTCGTACGCTAAGAAAACTAGCACTTTACGTTCCGCGACGTGTACCTTTATTAATAATTAGACTTAATCATTGATAGACTATATTACTCGAAGTATAACTTATACATTTGAGTAATTTGGTCATTTGCTTCTATAAATCAACTCCTCGTTGTTTATTAAAATATATTTAATAATATCGAAATGTTTTATATCTAATTTAATTCTATACATTATCACATTGTAAAATATATATTTTCGTTTAGAAAAATATAAATTTGTATATAATATTTATTTATCAAACGGAACAATAAACAGGTGTTACTATCGTTTAAAAAAATAATTTCGAACCTTAATATATATATATATATATATATATATGTATGTATATATATATGTATGTATGTATGTATATATATATATATGTATGTATGTATATATATATATGTATGTACATACATACATATATATATCCATTTATATATTCGTTCGTGAATCGTCGAAATTTGGTCGAGGTTAAAAGAATACATGAACATAGTTCAAAATTTTTGAGATTCAACTTAACAGACTCTGCTTATCGTGTCGGAATCATATAAGATTAAGTTTAAATTTGGTCGAAAATTTCTGGGTTGTCACAAATGATGAAATTTTTAAATTAAAAATTTTACGTATTTAATCGTTTTATTTTTATGATGTAATTTTTCTTAATTTATAAGAAAAACGCATTTAAAGATGTACAAGCTGTAAAGCACAACGTACAACAATGTCACTTAAATAGTTGAATCAAAATTAATTCATTTACTATTCATATGAATAGTAAATAAAACGAAATTAATTAATTTACTATTCACATGAAAGCGACATGATAGAAATTATTAATTATAAGTTACATAGAATACCCCTGAAGTATTTAATAAATATGGCTTTTTAAAATATTAGAATTCATTCGATTGAATTTTACGGTAGCACGGAATGATCAGCAGACTAGCACGTACACTCTACACCGAACGTATATAATAATTTTAATAAATAAATGGACATTTTTACAACTAGTTTTATAAAGCTTAAGACCAAAATAAATATATGTATTCAATTATAAAAGTGGAATTCTTTTTATTTATACTTTTACCCGTCAATTATTAGCAACAGAGCACGAAATACTGGTCTGTGAAAAACTGTCGGCATAAAATAACAAATGAGTGGCGGCTTTTAATTTAACACGTTTGATTCTCTTTAATTATTAGATTATATTTATAATATTATATTATTATATTTATTCTATATATATATCAATCGTTTCTGTTTTCTGATTCATTCACCTAACTATCTATCTCTCACACTCTCTCTATAATTATATTTATTATTATTATTATTATTATTAATCGTATTATTATTAGTAGTAGTAGTAGTATTATTAGTATTATTATACATAAAATACTACAACGAGGTCATGAGCGAGTTATTTCAAAACGGGTTTTTCGAGTGGGATAGAGCTAAGGAAATTATGGGTTTTAGCTATGGAGGTTATGGGTATTACTTGGGGGTTATGATCGTGAGTCAAAGGTCAACCTAACGTTTATCATTTCCGTTGCACCTACATACATTTTCCTACAATATTGAACCACAATATTGAACGGTGAGTTTCATTTGCTCCCTTTTTAATTGCTTTGCAGTCTATATTTTTGGACTGAGAATACATGCACTTTATTTTAAATGCAACGGATACAAGTACATACTAAATTCTACACCGAGTTTGAACCAAAAATCCCTTAGCTTTGGTAATTAGTAACTGTCGGTTATAAGAACTGGTGGGTGCGAGTAGTTATATATGGATCCATAGGGCTTGACATCCCCGTCTGTTCCAGGTATAGAAACCCTAGCGTGAACTATAAAATAGACGTATGCTATTTGAGTTTAGTACATGTTGGTCTGCGTGTATTGTACATGTTGGTTGCATGTATGTTAAAACAGGGGTACTTATTACATATACGTTAAGGTTAGTTACCAGGGTGCTCAATTTCGTAGAATATTTTGATAAACGTTTCTGGATGAAACAACTGAAATCTTGTGATCCACCTTTATATACAGATTATGCGCAACATTAAAACTATGAACTCACCAACCTTTGTGTTGACACTTTTAAGCATGTTTATTCTCAGGTCCCTAGAAGTCTTTCGCTATTTGCTTATACGTTATACAAGCTATGTGCATGGAGTATGATGTGCGTAGAGGTGTATATGAAATAGCTTATATTTTACTAGGAAAAACTATTAAATACGATACAATTTTACACAAGATATTTATTTATTTATAGAATGGATATACCTAAACCTTGCTACAACACTTATAGGCAGTGTATCTAATGGTACAGTAGTGTAGTTTTTAGTAAGTTCGGTTCGTTCCTCAGGGATACACTTAAACAAGCTTAACGCTATATTAGTTTTAATTTATAAAAATACAAATATATATATATATATATATATATAAGTAATATTATTATTATAAAAAGGGGGTTTTTACCGTTTAATGACCGGTTTGTCAATTTTTAAAACTTTAGTCGCAGTTAAAACCTAATGTAAAATATTAAATAAATAAAAGACTTAATTTAAAGCGTAAAGTAAATAACGATAATGAAATTGCTATAAATAAAAGTGCGATAAAATAAAATTACGATAATTAAAGAGTACGAAAATTAAAAGTGCAATTAAATACAATGACAATAAATAAAAGTGCAATAATTAGAAGTGCAATTAAATATGAAAATAAAGGAATTATGCTTATTTAAACTTCCGTAATCATGATGTTTGACGTGTTGATTTTAGTTTATTCCCATGGGTTAATTGTTCTTTGTCCTAGATTATTCAATATATCCGTCTGGTTTTTGTTCATAACAGTCCATCAGTCATAAATATAAAGTGCGAGTGTCCTCGTCAAATTATCCTTATACCCGAAGTCAAATATTCCAACTAACTGGGGACTTAAACTGTAACAAGGTTTTAATACTTTGTTTAATAATTACACCAGGATATCGACTGCGTGTAACCCAAGGTTTTAATACTTTGTTATCAATTATGTCAAGTGTCCTTGTACATAATTTCACCCATGTTTTAATAATTCCATAGACTATTAATCCATTCCCGTGTCCGGTTAAATGAACGATTATTCGTACATATAAATATCCCGCCCATCGTGTCCGATCGAGTGTATATGGTTATTTATAGGGACGTCCAATTGTAAATATTTATATTAAAATTAACAAACTATCATTTAGTTAAACAAATATAAAGTCCATTAATAGCCCATAGTCTAATTTCCACAAGTGTCGTTCTTTTGTCCAAACCCCAATTATGGTACAAAGTCCAATTACCCAATTTTAGTAATTAGCCCAACATCATGATTACTTTGTTTTAAATAAGCATAATAATAACTTAGCTACGAGACATTAATATAAAAAGGTTGAACATAACTTACAATGATTAAAAATAGCGTAGCGTTACACGGACAGAATTTTGACTTACACCCTTACAACATTCGCTAACATACCCTTATTATTAGAATTAAAATTAAAATTAAAATTAAAATTATAATATATATTTATTATACGTTGAGTAAGAAGAAGGAAAAAGATGTGTTTGATGTTCACCAAACTGCGAATTTTATAGGCATGTGGGCTGGAAAAGGGGCTCATGCGATCGCATGAGTTTTGCTCCCCCAGGCCATACGATCGTATGGCCAGCTGGGGAGGCTCACATGTTGTTGTTTTCTTCTGCCGACGGTTTTTATAATATAATATATTATATATATTAATTTTCAGAATTAATTATATATTATATTATATTCATGTGCATAGTTGACTTGTAATTTTTAGTCCGTTGCGTCGAGCGTTGAGAGTTGACTCTGGTCCCGGTTCCGGATTTTCGAACGTCCTTGCATACAATTTAATATCTTGTATTTTGCGTTTTGAATCTTGTACTCTTGTAATTTTGAGAGGTTTCTCATCAATAATTGGAACCTCTTTGATTGTACTTTCTACTTTTGAGCTTTTTGGTCGTTTGCGTCTTCAATTCGTCGAATCTGTCTTTTGTCTTCACCTTTTATTATTTAAACGAATATCACTTGTAAATAGAAAAATTGCAACTAAAAGCTTGTCTTTCTTGAGGGATAATGCTATGAAATATATGTTCGTTTTTAGCATTATCAAATATTCCCACACTTGAGCGTTGCTTGTCCTCAAACAATATAGTCTTGAAATATACTAGAATCACTTCTTTATTCTTCACACATTGTACATCAGTGATTTCTGTACGGCGGTATAAACAATGGTAGTAACGATGTGGTTTACTGTCCCACATGACTATAAAAGTTTAGATCCATTAAGGAAATTGGATCTTTATGAAAACATTTGATCTTTTGAAAATTAAATCTAGCTTTTACCCTAGATAAGTTTTCTGGGATAACCCTTCACCGGTGTTTGCAAATTCTTTTTGTGGGTTTGGTGGGTTTCATATTTGAAATTTTTAGCTCAAAACTTAAGGTTTTGTATCACCCACTTGCTAACCTTGTATTGGGAAAGCAACACGTCCAGTATACTTGCTCCGTATATTACCTTTCGATAAACTACCGTCCGGTTGTAAAGGAAAGCGTTGAATAAGCAACTGTTAAGGCAATGTCCCCTGACATGCTTTTAATTATGGTCTATAACGTGTCGGATGCAATTACTATCCTTGGTAGTTGCAATAGTAAAGCTCACCCTTATAATTTTTCGGTCTGGCACAAGGTCCTGTCTTTGACCATGCTATGTAACCACCGTTCTTACGGTTGACACCCGATTTGGTTTAGGTGACCTAATGAATTCCAGGTGAATTTCTAGGATTTTACGTTCAATGGTAATGAACGCATTAAAAATGGGTTTTCACAAGACAAATCGGTTTTAATTTGATCAAAATATTTTCTCGTTCAAGCTCAAGTTTAGATATCATCGAATTCCATGAGTTTGTAATTCTCAATCTTTAAGGTCAACTCTAGGATTGAGTAATATCAGGCTTAAAACCTGATTTTTGATCTTTAAGGAGATTATCCTTTTCTGGGGATCTGATTCATTAGTCTTATCCAGCTAATTTGCACGGCGTCCTCCCCATTTTACTAGACAGATCCTCTCATGGTTAGGATAAGTCTGACCACTTGGCGACCCTGTTTGATGCTGGGGTCCGTGGATTTCCTGCTAATTTTAGAGATGACTTTTCTAGATTTTTCGCCAACCTACAGCTGGTCTGGACGACAACTTCATGACCTAAATCAAGAAGCGCGTTTCTTTTTCGGAAGACTTTACTTCCTTTTAATGATGGAATTGATTCATCGTGTAGATCCATCTTTCTTTCAAATATATTACAGTAAATCGGGTAAAACTAATTAAAATCATCCAAAACAAAAGTATCTTCAGTTATTTGTCACAAAAATATGTGACTTATGTTTTAAATAACTTGGTAAATTTTCCCACACTTGCTTTTATTTTCTTTTATTTGCCTTTTTATTGTCCTCTATTCCATTTTAAATGAATTCTAACATTTTGGTTTGTTTCTCAATTTATGTCCTTTCCGAGATAACAATAATTTCGGTGTTAACACCTAGTTTTATCATTCATAAATATGTATAAACATGATTTTGAATTCATTTAATTTAAAATTTTGAAAAATTTTACTAGAAGTGGGTAGTCAGTATATAAGACTAGGGCTGTTCTTTGTTATCAGAGAGCACTAGATTCTAATACAACTACTACGTTACTAGTATTTTTAATGGTAACCAAGTGTTTAAATCAAAAATTTTTAAAATCCGAAAGAATTTAACCCCTTCCCACACTTAAGATCTTACAATGCCCTCATTTGCAAGAAATCAGTAACAATTTAAATTATTGAGGGTGATTAGCGTAGAAAAATAATTAAATTTTACCAAAATCTCCAAACATATTGGCATTTGTTTGCTGAATGATAAATGGTGCACATCATTTGTTCATTCCGTCTTGTTGTTTCATCACATTTGTTTTTCGTTTTATCGTCAAAAGTACTAGCTTTTGCTAAACTTAATGCCAGTCTTTGAAAATGCGCTGTTTTACCCTGTTTTGTACAATTGACAATATACATACAATACAAATATAAACATGCATGACAATTTGAAATGGGACTTAATATCCCACTTTCAAATCCTAAATGTGAAATATTAGTACACAATAATAATAAAAATGATAAAAATTACATAAATATATCCAATAACATAAGTTTAAACATGAAAAAGTAAAAAGATAGAAACATAAAAATCATAAAAATAACCAATGGAACCAAATCAGTCTGGATAGGGGTTCCAGTTCATCTCGTCAGGTGGGTTCCATTGTTGGTTATAGGTGTTCTGATAGGCTTGGTTATAGTCATACCGGTTAAAGGGTGGTCGGATGTCGGGGTTGTGTGGCGGAAAATGAGCAGGTCGAGTAGGCACGTAATTATTTGGTACCTGATATGATAGCTGGCTCATGATTTGTTGCTGATGAACTAACCAGCTATCGTGTTGGCGTCGCCTATAATCCTCGTATACTCGCTCAGAGTTCCACTGCTCATACATACTATGTCTGACCGCGTTCGTCATTGCTTCCTCATCTATACGAACGTGGACATCAAGAATAGCATCTCGAAAGACATCCCTAATGTCTTCCGCTTCCTCCATTTCCTCGTCTGAGCCTCTCTCTACCTGAGGATGATTACCTTCATAGGGAACTGCCTGGTTGCGTCTACTCTTCAATACCTTAGCACCCGCATAAACCCGCAATCCTATGGTCTCATCCTATTCTCTACAAACCTGTAATGGACCCCCTTGGTTCCTATCAACACCTAAATACTCTCCAATGAGAGTAACAAAAATACCTTCTCCTATTATACTCCCATCCTGCATTCCTTCTACCATTTTAGATAAATAAAAACCAACACAGTAAGGGATATTAACAAAGCTTCTTGGGTCTCGAATACACTTTAGGTAAAATAAATCATGTAAGGTCATTTTCTCCTTATTGTGACCTTTCTGTGTAATCGAGTTAGCCAAAAATCAATGAATTACACGAAGCTCGGCTTTGTTAACATGTAAGTAGGAGTGTTTTCCTCCCAGTGTAAAAACATTATAGTTTGACATACGCCTCCAAACGGCGTTCGCGTCAAAGTTCCTATCTACCCTTTCACCACATTAAATTAAACTCATACAATCGGGTAGTAGCAATTCACTAGGAGTGTAAATCTGTAATGCCCTGGCCATGTCCATCATGGACATCCTGTACATCCTACCGCCAAGGATAAATCTAAGAAAACTTCTATCATCTAACATATCTACATCTACATTTAACGCTATAGTACTCATCAACTCAACACACCATTCCTTATATACAGGTCTACGAATGGTGAAAAGACGTTCCCAATCTGTAAAAGAAGAACTGCCATACCTTTGAATCAAATTCTGTCTAACACGGTCAGCTAGATGGACCGTTTCCAAAGGATTCCAATCAATTACCCTCAGCACCTCTACCTCTTTTGTTACCAATTTAAATTTATTACTTTGATATGCCGGGTAATCTCTCCATCGTCTATCGAATCTCAAATTAGGATGCAATGTGTGTTCAGGAATCATTGGGTATTCTACAGGCGAATGCATCGGAAATACTATGAATTCATTAACATTCTATAGCAGATCATAATAGGGTACATGTTGATCAGGCTGATGTTGTTGTTTCTGTTGTGGTACTTGTTCGGGTTCTGGCTCGTATTGCATTTCTGGTTCTGGTTCTGGTGCTGGAGCAGGTCGTCTGTCGTCTAGATGATGATGATCCTGAACCTCCAGTATCAACTTTCTGCAAAACACATTAAACACAAAGTTTGTGCATCCAAATATGCATTAGTGTTAGCAAAATAACAACTTAAAACAATCACAATAACATGTTAAATCAAAATTAAACTTATACACATTTTCACATTTTTTACAATTCTATACTTTTTCAAATAAGCACATATGAAAATGTATACAAAGTTCATAAGCATTTAACTCAAATAACATGTCAAAATAGTCATTACTAATAATTAAACAAGTCTCAAATGGCAATTATATCAAATTAATCAAGTTCATGAATTTTAGACTTAAAAAGTCCACTTTAATCTCCAAAAATCATGTTTAGGATCAATGTTTGGATCATTTAACTACCTAAACATGTTACACTACTTAATTTAGTAATAATTCATGACAAAAATCGGCCATAACCTGTTTATATCAAAAAGCCCCAAATTGCTCAAGAAATATTTCTAAAAATTTTGAAGTTTTTGGCTTCAAATCATGTTAAATAGTATCAATCTAGGTTATACATGCATAAAATACTAACAATTTAACACTAATTACACTAGAAATTAACAAAATTGCATTAGGTAAAATATTGGTAATTTTCACAAAAACTAGCAAATTTATGAGTTTAGGGGTGTAATTTTTACCTTTTTGCTGAAGAATGCGAATCTAGGCATGATTAGAGCAAGAAATTTGACGAATTACGGTGAAAATTTGGTGAAATTTGGTGAAGTTTTGAGAGAGTTTCGTGTATGTGTGTGTGTTGTGGTTGAAGAACAGCTCGCTGGTTCTTTTTCTATCTGGCCTGATTTTCAGCTCCATGCGATCGCATGGAGTTGAAGTGTAAACCCCATGTGATCGCATGGGGGTCCGGGTACAGTGAAAATTGTTTTTTTTTTAATAAAAACCTTATACTTTAATAAAACATAGAATTAATTAAAAATTAAAATTTTGTTTCTTTTTAGGAGTGAGGGCGTTTCGGATCGATGTCCTAGTCCGTCCCTCGAAAAAATTTTAAAATTTGTCAATTTAAAGCGCGGTTTTAAAAGTAAAGAATTTTTTTTTTTTTTTTTGGGTTTTTTAATGTTTTTGGCATACTTTAATTCAATAAGATTAAAAATAATGATAATAAAAGTTCTCGTCCCTCCCTCGGGTAAAGCAATTTCGGTTCAACGACCTAGTCTTCAACTCACGACGAATTTTAAAAATCATATTTTTAACTTAGCAAAATAAAGTAAATTTTTGTTTTTAAATTCACACCAAACTTAAATTTAAGATGCATAAAATTAAAAATTCATATTAATAAAATTTAAAAATTCACACTAAACTTATATTTTGTTTTTATACATACAAACTTATATTAAAAATATTAATTTTCCAAATATTTACAATTTTAAAGAAGTTTACAATATTAATTTAATATTTATATATTAATTTTAAAAACAAAGTAAAAATAAAATTAAAAATCTTTTTGGTCTTTTATCCCACTTTAATCAATCAAATATTATCAAAAATATACGCCCCTCTTTTCGGTAAAGTAATTTCGGTTCCATGACCTAGTTTAACTCATGACGAATTTTTAAAATATTTTGGGTTGATTGATTAAAGATATTTATACCTTACGAATAAACGTTAAATTTCACAGTGATGTAGTAAATTTTTGTATGATATCAATAATTTCGGTCGCAAGACCTAATTTTATTGAATACCAGTTTAATACTTTATAGCGAACGATTTAGCGTTTATTATCAAAAGGTTAAAAATAAAAAAAAATAAAAATAAAAACTGAAAACTGTACAAACTTACCTGTGAAAAAGATTTCTTAGTGATATGCTCTAGCCCACTCATAAGATAGTCGGACTAATTGGTTTTCATGGCTACATAGGCGTAACCTCGAGCATTCAATGTTTTTTCTTCTAAACATATGAACGGTCCATCTCTGCATAAAGTAACAAATTCGGTATTTGAATAGGTTTGATTATTTGAACATTTACCTTCGTGTGACCATTTTCCGCATTTGTGACATCTTTCAAGGTATGACAATCCTTTTTCAAGGAATCCACATACTAAGTAGTTTGCATAGTCTGCAAACCATGGAATTTCATTATAATCTATCTTCAATAGATATTCATCAGGAAAGTTGTCTTGTATAGCTGATACATTTAGAACTTTTAATTCAGGATTTTCAAGACGAGAAAGATGATCAGCGGCGAGATTTTCTGCTCCCTTTTTGTCTCGGATTTCAATATCGAACTCTTGTAAGAGTAAGATCCAACGGATTAATCTTGGTTTGGCATCTTGTTTCGAAAATAGGTATCTAAGAGCAGAATGGTTGGTATAGACCACCGTTTTAGCTAGAACGAGATATGAACGAAATTTTTCAAAAGCAAAGACAATAGCAAGGAGTTCTTTTTCAGTAGTTGTGTAATTTGTTTGTGCTCCTTGTAACGTCTTACTAGCATAATAAATAGGTTGAAATCGTTTTTCAATCCTTTGTCCTAAAACGGCTCCCATTGCAAAATCACTTGCATCGCACATAAGTTCAAACGGTAAATTCCAATTTGGTGTTATCATGATCGGCACATTAGTGAGTTTTTCTTTAAGAATATTAAAAGATTTGATACATTCATCTGAAAAGATGAATGGAGCATCCTTTTCTAGGAGTTTATTCATAGGAGTGGCAATTTTAGAAAAATCTTTTATGAAACGTCGGTAAAAACCGGCATGCCCTAGAAAACTCCTAACTCCTCTAACATTGGTGGGATGTGGAAGTTTAGCAATTACATCTACTTTAGCTCTATCCACTTCAATTCCTTCCTTTGAAATTTTATGTCCAAGAACGATGCCTTCTTTAACCATGAAATGGCATTTCTCCCAATTAAGAACTAGATTTGATTGTTCACATCTAATAAGCATTCGTTCAAGATTAACTAAACATGATTCAAATGTATCACCGAAGACTGAAAAGTCATCCATGAAAACTTCCATGCATTCTTCTATCATGTCGTGAAAAATCGCCATCATGCACCTTTGAAAGGTTGCAGGGGCGTTGCAAAGTTCAAATGGCATGCGTTTGTAAGCAAAAGTACCATAAGGGTACGTGAATGTGGTTTTCTCTTGATCCTCGGGTGCTATTGGAATTTGAAAGTATCCGGAAAAACCATCAAGAAAACAATAATAACTATTTCCGGCTAATCTTTCCAACATTTGATCAATAAAAGGTAAGGGAAAGTGATCTTTTCTGGTGGCGTCATTTAATTTTCTATAATCAATACAAACACGCCATCCTGTTACAGTCCTAGTAGGAATAAGCTCATTTTTCTTATTTGTAATGACAGTCATGCCACCCTTCTTAGGCACGCATTGAACTGGGCTTGCCCATGGACTATCAGAAATTGGATAAATTAAACCTGCATCAAGCAGTTTAATAATTTTTTTCTTAACAACATCTTGTATATTAGGATTTAGTCTTCTTTGGCGTTGCACATACGTTTTATGACCTTCTCCCATAAGGATTTTATGTGTGCAATACGAAGGACTTATTCCTTTAATATCATGAATCTTCCATGCAATAGCTGGTTTATGAGCTTTCAACACAGAAATGAGTTGAGATTTTTCATTTTCAGTAAGAGAAGATGATATTATTACAGGTAATTCAGATTCACCATGTAAATAAGCGTATTCCAAATGGTTTGGAAGTGGCTTTAACTCTAATATTGGTGGTTCTTCTATCGATGATTTATATCTATATCTGTCTTCTTCTTTTAGCATTTGAATTTCTTCTGTTGTTGGTTCATATCCATTAGCCATAAGTGTAGCTAACATTTTAGTTTCATCAATTGGTTCAGTTCCTTCTCCTAAAGAACATTCTCCTGTTCCTTGTAATTCTGGAAATTCTTCTAACAATTCTGCATGTGATTCTATAGTTTGAATATAATAAAATGTATCATCTGCAGATTGTGGTTGTTGCATTGCTCTATCAACTGAAAAGGTAACACTCTCGTCCTCTATACTTAGGGTCAGTTTCTTACCGAACACGTCTATTATTGCTTTAGCCGTGTTTAAGAATGGTCTTCCTAATATGAGAGGTACTCGAGAATCTTCTTCCATGTCCAGGATAACAAAATCTACTGGAAATACTAAAGTACCAACTTTAACTAGCATGTTCTCCATTATCCCTCTAGGATATTTTATTGATCTATCGGCTAGTTGTATGCTTATTCGTGTTGGTTTCAATTCTCCAAGGTCTAGTTTAGCGTATAGTGAATACGGCATTAGATTTATACTAGCACCTAAGTCTGCAAATGCTTCTATTGAACTAAGACTACCCAGAAAACATGGAATTGTGAAACTTCCTGGATCAGATAGTTTTTCTGGTATCTTATTCAACAGCACTGCTGAACAATTAGCATTCATAGTAACAGCCGAGAGTTCTTCCATTTTCTTTCTATTTGTGATTAGATCTTTCAGAAATTTAGCATATCTAGGCATTCCTGAAATCACATCAATGAAAGGAAGATTTACATTTATCTGTTTAAACATATCCAAGAATTTGGATTGCTCGGCTTCAAGCCTCTCTTTTCTCATTTTACTCGGGTAAGGAAGTGGTGGTTGGTATGGTTTAACATAAGGTTTAGCCTTAACTGTGTTATCTTCATTAACCTTTTCAACAACCGGTTCTTTTTCCTTATCTTGTTCAGGTTGTGGTTCTTGTGGAGTAGGAATAGTTTCATCAGAAATTACAGGTATTTCAGGTGGTTTAAGTGAAATACCACTTCTTGTGGTAATGGCTTTAGCTGTTTCATTCCGGGGGTTAGCATTTGT
Source organism: Rutidosis leptorrhynchoides (assembly GCF_046630445.1). Classification (NCBI taxonomy): domain Eukaryota; kingdom Viridiplantae; phylum Streptophyta; class Magnoliopsida; order Asterales; family Asteraceae; genus Rutidosis; species Rutidosis leptorrhynchoides. The sequence goes on from NC_092342.1 coordinate 280,989,713, forward strand.
ATCACTAGGTAGACTTCCCGGTTTTCTTTCACCTATTAACCTTGCTAGGTTACTTACTTCTTGTTCCAAATTTTGAATAGAAGCTTGTTGATTTCTAAATGCTTGAGCATTTTGTTCATTGGTTTGTTTCTGAGATGTGAAAAACTGAGTTTGAGATTCAACTAACTTTGTCATCATATCTTCTAAATTCGGCTTTTTATCATCAGTTTGTGGTGGTTTGTTTTGAAAATTAGGTCTTTGCTAATTGTAAGTATTATTGGATACTTGTTGATTACTAGGACCTTGTTGATTGTTGTATGGAACATTTCAGTTATAATTCTGGTTTTGATTGTAAATTGGTCTTGGCGGTTGATAATTATTCTGATAATTATTTTCAAGCCTTTGGTTTAGATATGAAACATTCTCCCTTTGTTCCATTGTTAGTTCAATACTAAGACAATCTTTTGTCAAATGTGTTCCTCCACACTGCTCACAACTAATTCGTATTAAGTGAATATCCTTAGTCATCTTTTCCATCCGTCTCTCGACAGCATCTATCTTTGCGGAAATGGAATCTAAGTCATGGCTAGAATCGGCTCTAGCTGCTTTAGATGATCTAACGATATCTTTTTATTGGTGCCACTCATGTGAGTGGGAAGCAGTGTTATCAATAATTTTATAAGCATCAGTTTCTGTTTTCTTCATAATAGAACCACCAGCTGCTATATCTATGTCTTTTCTTGTAGTGATGTCGCATCCTTGGTAGAATATTTGTACTATTTGACAGGTGTCTAAACCATGTTGCGGACATCCTCTCAATAACTTTCCAAATCTGGTCCATGCCTTATATAGAGTTTCATTTGGTTTCTGTGTGAACGTAACAATTTCTCCTTGAAGTCTTACGGCTTTAGATGCCGGAAAAAATTGTTTAAGAAAATTTTCAACTAAAACGTCCCTTGTATCAATCGCCCCTTCAGGTAACGATTCCAACCAATCTTTGGCTTCTCCCTTTTAAGTCCAGGGAAATAACATGAGATATATCTGTTCATCCTCCACTTCTCGGATTTTAAATAGAGTGCTGATCTTATTAAAGGTACGAAGATGTTCATTTGGATCTTCCTTTGGCGCACCACTAAATTGGCATTGATTAGTCACCATGTGTAGAATTTGTCCTTTGATTTCATAATATGGCGCATTAATGTCTGGTTGAGTAATTGCGTGACCTTGGCCAGTGCGTTTAGCTCGCATTCGGTCTTCCATACTTAGAGGTTCCAGATTCTCCATAATTGAATTTGTTGAATCTGAATCACTATAGGATTCTGATTTAATGGTTCGTTCATTGACAATCTCTGTTTGAATGATTGGTGGTTCCGGAGGAAAGATTAGTGATTCAGGATCTATGAATTGTCCCTGAATATTACCCGGATTCTCAATTGTGAGGTCGGGTTCAAAAAATGGATTATCGGAAATTTGAATTGGAGTACTTGGTTGACTGGATGACGATTCTAAAGAAAAATCAACGGCGACAATATTTGCTAGATGTCTTGATCTGGTTACAGGTGGTGAACGTACAAAAGGTGGTGAACGTTTTGCTCGATGCATTCACCGAATATCCTATTAGTTATAAAAATAAGAAAAATTATATAAGTTATCAAATTAATAGACTTTTCTGATTTTGCCCACGTTTCGAATAGACAAAAGATGCAGCAGAGGGGCAGGATTCGTTTGGTCTCAATATAATTAAGTACTGTTTGGCTCCAATAACCCGGTCCACGTACAAATCCAACTATTACTACGAACCAGAAAATTTTGATGTCTATCAATTTAACCACTTAAAATAAATTTTCGTAATTTAAAGAAATTTAGAGAAGAAGTAGAAAATTCTATGTCCTAAAAACTAGAATGGCGAGAAATAAGAAAGAAAAAGAGCGCGTCGAAAAACGTCGAAAAATAAAAGAGGCGAAAAATAATAGGTGTCGTAAAATAAAAATAAGAAAGTAGCGCGTCAAAACTTAAAAAGGAACTAAAAACTAAGAATTAAAAGTTGCGTCTAAAAATATTAAAGCTTAAAAGAAAAACTATATCCCTAATGGCAATAACTTAAAAAGGGACTAAAATATATAAACGGCGTCGCAAAATTCTAAAGCACCTAAATCTTAGTCTAAAGAAAAAGCACTTAAGGGATTTTACGACAAATCTTAAAAATCTAGAAGTAAAAATAACTATGGTAAAAACTATATCTTAAAACTAAATACGAGCGAAAAATACAAAAATTACGCTAAAACGATAAAAAGGGGTACAAAATATAAAAATATACTTAAAGTTGTAAAAAGTACAATTTTTATAAAAATATTATTTTTATATTATTTATTTTATAAAACTATTAATTTTGTAATTTATTAAAACTAATTAAACTAAATATATAAATTAATTAATAAAAACTTAAACTAAATATTAATATTAAAAAACAACCCTAATTAGGGTTTAGATAATAATAATAATAATAATAATAATATATACTCCGTAATTAACGAGACATTAAATAAAACTTATTTTTTTATAAAATAAAGATAAAGAAGCTTTTATAGAACTTATATATTTAACAAACTCTTAAAAATATTTATGTTTTTGTTTTTTCTTTTTATATTTTTGAATATTTAAAACGTATTTTTACAAAAACTTATTTTTATAAAAGTAAACTAAAAATTAATAAAAATCTTTTTTTTTTTAAATTAGCGTTGCGCTTTCGGCGTTTAAGCAAGAATGTTTCCCGGCAGCGGCGCCAAAAATACTTGATGTGCGTAGAGGTGTATATGAAATAGCTTATATTTTACTAGGAAAAACTATTAAATACGATACATGATAAGGCTAAAAAGGAACATATATTTCATAGCAAAATCCCCCAAGAAAGATAAGATTTTAGTTGCAATTGTTCCATTTTCAAGTAATATTCGTTTATATTTAATAAGTGCGAAGACAAAAGGCGAAAACGAAGATTTGAAGACAAAAAGGTCCAAAAAGCTCAAAAGTACAAGATACAATCAAAAAGGTTCAAATTATTGATGAAGAACGTCTAAAAATGACAAGAGTACAAGTTACAAAACGCAAAGTACACGATATAAAATTGTACGAAAGGACGTTCGAAAATCCGGAACCAGGACATGAACCAACTCTCAACGCTCGACGCAACGGTGTAAAAATTACGAGTCAACTATGCACAAGAATAAAATATAATATTTAAATAATTCATAATAAGAATAATATTAAATAATAAAAAGTTGTTAATTGAGCATAGTTCAGGGGTCGTAAATGAAAATTCAATTTCTAATTTCGCCTATAAAAGGCTATGTAACGATCAATTGAAAGATACATTTTTTCTATCCTAAATCTATATATCGATCCATCTATCTATTATCAATATCTATATTCTATATCTCTATCATAATGTTAACTTAATAAGATATAACAATAATCTTAATTTTAATTTTAAATTATGATAATAATAAGATTTATGATAGAGATCGTTTGAGTGTGTAAGTCGAAATTCTGTCCGTGTAACGCTACGCTATTTTTAATCATTGTAAGTTATGTTCAACCTTTTTATATTAATGTCTCGTAGCTAAGTTATTATTATGCTTATTTAAAACGAAGTAATCATGATGTTGGGCTAATTACTAAAATTGGGTAATTGGGCTTTGTACCATAATTAAAGTTTGGGCAAAAGACCGACACTTGTGGAAATTGGACTATTGACTATTAATAGATGGGGGGTATTGTCTAATTGAGTGACAACTCATTGGAGTCTGTCGAACCTATCTTCAAATTAATTATCCTAATAATTAATAATGATTATGGTTGTCCTATTTAGTGACGTTCATATGGAATCTATTATAATCATTTAATTAATTATTCGGGTTGGGTAATTGATTATTCAAACTGATCAAGTGGGTAAATTAATATTCATATCTAATCAAAACAGGGGTAGATTACATACAGTGATAACTGGTGTAATTGTTGACAGAAGTGATAACTGCGTCACAGTTTAAATCCTTAATTAGTTGGAATATTTGACTTCGGGTATAAGGGTAATTTGACGAGGACACTCGCACTTTATATTTATGACCGATGGACTATTATGGATAAAAACCAGATAGGTATCAAATAAACCATGACAAAGGACAATTAACCCGAGTAACAATTAATTAAAATCAAAACGTCAAACATCATGATTACGGAAGTTTAAATAAGCATAATCCTTTTATTTCATATTCTATCGCAATTTTATTTATTGTTATTTTATTTATCGTCATTTATTTATTTTACGCATTTTAATTATTGTCATTTATCTTTACGCTTAAAAATATAAAATCGACAAACCGGTCATTAAACGGTAAAAACCCCCCTTTTATAATAATATTACTACTTATATATATATATATATATATATATATATATATATATATATATATATATATATATATATATATATTTACATAAATATAGTTTTATAAAAATATAGTACGTAATCACTAGCTCCCTGTGGAACGAACCGGACTTACTAAAAACTACACTACTCTACGATTAGGTACACTGCCTATAGTGTTGTAGCAAAGTTTAGGTATATCCCATCCGTAAATTAATAAAACTTGTGTCATATTTTGTAGTATTTCCTAGTAAAAATAATTCTATTTCGTACCCTCACGCTACATCATCAAGTTTTTGGCGCCGCTGCCGGGGAGCGCTAAAACGCTATATTTTTAATTATAATAATAATTTAATAAATATAATAATATAATAATATTGAAATAAAATATAATAATATAATAATATTGAAATAGAATATAATAATATAATAATATTGAAATAGAATATAATAATATAATAATATTTTAGAATCAAAATTTGATACGTAAAATTTTAAAAAGTCATATTTATTAAATACTTCAGGGGTATATTATGTAACTTGTAATTAATAATTTCTATCATATCGCTTTCATGTGAATAGTAAATTAATTAATTTCTTTTCATTTACTATTCATGAATAGTAAATGAATTTAAAAAAAAAGTTTTGAAAAAAAATAATAATTATAAAAAAATTATTAATTTGTAAAAAAAAAAAAATCGTTTTTAAAAAAAAAAACAAAAACAAAAACGTAAAAAAAAAAAACAAAAACGTAAAAAAAAAAAAAACAAAAACGTAAAAAAAAAATTATTAAAAAAAAATATATTTTTTTAAGATTTTGTCTATAAAAAAAATGTTTTTTTTTAGTTTTATTACCTTTAGATTTTTAGACTATAGTTGCAACTTTTAGTATTAAGTTTAGTTTTGCCATAGTTATTTTTACTTCTAGAATTTTTAGGCTTTGCCTTAAAATCCCTTAAGTGCTTATTCTTTAGACTAAGTTTTAGGTGCTTTAGAATTTTGCGACGCCGTTTTTCGCGCTACTTTCTTATTTTTATTTTTCGACGCCTATTTTTTGACCTTTTTATTTTTCGACACTTTTCGACGCGCAATCTTTTTCTCTCTTATTTCTCGCCATTCTAGTTTTTAGGACTTAGAATTTTTTCTACTTCTTCTCTAAATTTCTTAAAATTACGAAAATTTATTTTAAGTGGTTAAATTGATAGACATCAAAATTTTCTGGTTCGTAGTAATAGTTGGATTTGTACGTGGACCGGGTTATTGGAGCCAAACAGTACTCAATTATATTGAGACCAAACGAATCATGCCCCTCTGCTGCATCTTTTGGCTATTCGAAACGTGGGCAAAATCAGAAAAGTCTATTAATTGGATAACTTATTATAATTTTTCTTTCCTTTTTAAAAACTAATAGGATATTCTGTGAATGCACCGAGCAAAACGTTCACCACTTTTCATACGTTCACCACCTGTAACTCGATCAAGACATCTAGCAAATATTGTCGCTGTTGATTTTTCTTTAGAATCGTCATCTAGTCGAACAAGAACTCCAACTCAAATTTCCGATAATCCATCTTTTGAACCCGACTTCACAATTAAGAACCCGGAGCATATTCAAGGACAATTCCAAGATCTTGAACCACTAATTATTCCTCCTGAGCCACAAACCATTAAATCAGAATCCTCTAGTGATTCGTATTCAACAAATTCAATTATGGAAGTAACGGAACCTCTAAGTATGGAAGATCGAATGAGAGCCACACGCACGGGCCAATGTCACGCCATTATTAAGCCAGAAGTTAATGCGCCAGATTATGAAATCAAAGGACAAATTCTACACATGGTAACTAACCAATGCCAATTCAGTGGTGCACCGAATGAAGATCCTAACGAACACCTTCGTACGTTTAAAAGAATTTGTACACTATTCAAAATCCGAGAAGTGGAAGATGAGCAGATCTATCTCATGTTGTTTCCCTGGACTTTAAAGGGAGAAGCCAAAGATTGGTTAGAATCGTTACCTGAAGGGGCGATTGACACATGGGATGTTTTAGTTGAGAAATTTCTTAAAAGATTCTTTCCGACATCTAAAGCCGTGAGACTTCAAGGAGAAATTGTTACGTTCACACAAAAGTCAAATGAAACTCTATATGAGGCGTGGACAAGATTTGGAAAGTTGTTGAGAGGATGTCCTCAACACGGTTTAGACACTTATCAAATAGTACAAATATTCTACCAAGGTGTCAACGTTGCTACACGAAAAGACATCGACATAACAGCTGGTGGTTCCATTATGAATAAAACCGCAACCGAAGCTTACAAAATTATTGATAACACAGCCTCCCACTCTCATGAGTGGCACCAAGAGAAAGATATATATCGTTCATCTAAAGCGGCTAGATCCGATTCTAGCCATAACTTTGATTCCGTTTCCGCAAAAATAGATGCTTTCGAGAGACGAATGGAAAAGATGAATAAAGATATTCACGCAATACGAATCAGTTGTGAGCAATGCGGTGGACCACACTTAATGAAAGACTGTCACATTGAACAAACGATGGAACAACGTGAGAATGTTGTCTACATGAACCAAAGGCTGGAAAATAGTTATCAGAATAATTATCAACCGCCAAGGCCAAACTTCAATCGAAATCAAAACATTCTTTACAATCCAAAAGGACCCGACAATAACTCGTATAACCAACAAGGTCCGAATAACCAACCAACTCAAAACAACACTTTCAATCAACAAAGACCTGGCTTGTATAAACCACCACAACAAACCGAAGAGAAAAAGTCAAATCTGGAAGAAGTGGTATTTAAGCTAGTTGAATCTCAAACACAATTTATTGAAACTCAAACCCAAACGAACGAGAGATTTGATCAGTCATTAAGAACTCAACAAGCTTCCATTTTGAATCTAGAAAAACACGTAGGTACTCTTGCTAGCATGATGAGTGAGAGGGAACAAGGAAAGCTACCGAGTAATACTGAAGTAAATCCTCGGAATGAGAATGTTAATATGGTTTCAACGAATTCTGAAAAACCAGCACCAGAAGATGGGAAGGTTTTAGATGAGAGTAACAATGAAGAAGTTACACCACCACCACCCGAATATGTAAATCCAGTGGTGGCACCATACAAACCACCCATCCCGTTTCCAAGAAAAGGAGTTGAGTATGAGCAAGTGATAGGTAATAAAGATTGTGATACCTCTGGAAAGAAGAAGAAGAAAAAGAATAAGAAAGTGCAAGAAACAAAAGCCGTAAATATAAACCCGGTGAAGACAGTTCCACCAAAACCTCCACCTAGGATAGGTGATCCGGGTGAATTTATTGTTCCTTGTCTACTTAGTGATTGTGTCATGTATGATGCACTAGCAGATTTAGGTGCAAGTGTAAGTGTTATGCCTCTTTCCTTATATAAGAGATTAGGTGTAGGTAAGTTAAGTCCAACGGATATGAGTGTTCGACTCTTTGATCAAACCATTAAGCACCCAGTTGGAATTGCTGACAACCTACCCGTTCAAGTAGGTAATTTAACCTTTCTAGTCGAATTCATTGTCATTGACATAGAAGAGGACTCAAACGTTCCTCTAATTTTAGGTCGACCATTCTTAGCGTCCACCGGGGCGTTATTTGATGTAAGAAAGGGTAGAATGACACTTAGTAATGATGAGAAATCGATCACCTTTATGATTCGAAAGTCTAAATATCCACATACCAAAATCGTTGAACCGACAAAAGCGATTGGTAAGAACCATGTTGTTTTACCAACTCCAACGGTAATGCTTAACAATAATAGAACGCCTAAGTGTGGGGAAAATGAAGTAACACCTAATGATGACTTGATAATAAAGAACCCCATAGTTGATACGAAATTAAATGACCCCGTTATTAACAGTTCAATGAAGAAACTTTTTAAACGGGTTATTGATGCTAAAAGTAAGGGGAACTTTAAGTTATATAACCGGTTAGTATCCAATCTGTCGCCTAAAGAAAAGGCGAAGCTAGTTGAATTTGTGGATATTACGGAAAAAGCTGGTCACTGGCTTAAAGCAAAAGTCACAGATATGCAAGTTGATTATGGTCCAAGAGAAATTGACGATGAAGTTAATCACAATTTCGACACCACAGCTACCTAAGTGTGGGGAGATTCAAGTGTTCTAAAAAGAAAATGCTCTCTAGAGTTAGTTGTTCTGTTCTCGTGTAGTTCCAAGAATGGAATCCGATTGGTCTTTTCCGCTAGCAGACACTAAAGAACTAGTTTTCTCCCCCCATTCTGAATTTTTTTTTTGTTTTTTAGGTTTTATATGAAATTAATATGTTTTCTTTTTAAGTTTTGTGTGAATTTAAAAACAAAAATTTACTTTAATTCATTAAGTTTAAAAAATGATTTCTTAAATTCGTCGTGAGTTAAAGACTGGTCGTTGAGCCGAAATTGCTTTACCCGAGGGCGGGGCGACAAATTTTGTTATCATTTAATTTTATTGATCTAAAGTATGCAACAAAAAAAAATATATTATATTAATTTTTGAACGTAGGGGTTATATACCAAACTTCAAAAATATGTATATATGTTTGTATTTTATGTTATGTACACAACAGGGTAAAACAGCGCACTTTCAAAGACTGTCATTAAGTTCAACAAAAAGCTACTAATTTTGATGACAAGGCGCAAAATATCAAATGTGATGTAAAATAATATGCTTACAAACTGGGTATTTTTAATCACTTTTCTACACTAATCACCCTCATGAATTTATAATTATAGTCTGATTTCATGCAAATGAGGGCATTGCATGATCTCAAGTGTGGGGAAGGGTTATAAATTCTCTCGGGTTTGCACTTAGTTTATTTGCCAAATTTTGTGAAAATTTGAAAAATTTTCAACTAAATGAATTTAAAATCATGTTTATACATATTTATGAACGGTGAAAACTAGGTGATAATACCGAAATTATCGTTACCTTGAAAAGGACATAAATTGAGAAACAACCCAAAACGCTTGAATTCATTTAAAATGGGATAGAAGAGAATAAAAAGGCAAAGAAAGAAACTAAGTGTGGGGAGAATGTACCATGTTATTCAATTAAAAACTATCTATCACATTTTTGTATAAGAATTATTGCAGGTACTTTTGCTTTGGACGATACTAATCAGTTTTACCCGATTTACTGTAAGAAAGATGGATCTACACGATGAATTAATTCCATCATTTAAAAGGAAGTAAAGTCTTCCGAAAAAGACACGCGCTTCTTGATTTAGGTCATGAAGTTGTCGTCCAGACCAGCTGTAGGTTGACGAAAAATCTAGAAAAGTCATCACTAAAATCAGCAGGAAATCCACGGACCTCAGCATCAAACAGGGTCGCCAAGTGGTCAGATTTATCCTAACCATGAGAAGGATTTATCTCGTACAATGGGGAGGCACCGTGCAAATTAGCTTGATAAGACTAATGAATCAGATCCCCAGAAAAAGGATAATCTCCTTAAAGATTAAAAATCAGCCTTTAAGCCTGATAATACTCAATCCTTGAGATTGACGTTAAAGATTGAGAATTACAAACTCATGGAATTCGATGATATCTAAACTCGAGCTTGAACGAGAAAATATTTTGATCAAAATTACAAACCGATTTGTTTTCTGAAAACCCATTTTCAATGCGTTCATTACCATTGAACGTAAAATCCTAGGAATTCACCTGGAATTCATTAGGTCACCTGAACAAAATCGGGTGTCAACCGTAAGAACGGTGGTTGCATAGCATGGTCGGAGACAGGACCTTGTGCCAGACCGAAAAATTATAGGATGATCTTTACTATTGCTCCTACCAAGGATAGTACTAGCATCCGACACGTTTTTAGACCATAATCAAATGCGCGTCACGGGACATTGCCTTAACAGTTTCTTGTTCATCGCTTTCCTTTACAACCGGACGGTAGTTTACCGAAAGGTAATATACGGAACAAGTAAATTGGATGTGTGCTTTCCGATACCGGGATAGCAGTGGATTACACGAACCTAAATGTTTTTAGCCAAAATATTGATCCACAAATATATTTTGCAACACCGATGGTGGGTCAAATCAGAAAACTTGTCTAGGGTAAAATCTAGCTTGAATTTTTAAAAGATCAAATGTTTTCATAAAGATCCAATTTCCTAAAGGATCTACATTTTTATAGTCATGTGGGACTGTAAACCGCCTTTCAAATGTGCACTTTGCTTTGGAAACCGAAAGTAAATCGGCTATTTGATTGCAAGTGTCGTTGACCTAAACCCAAGGCAACTGTGGATGACACACCCACCTTTAACCATGGTTCTATTGTTAATATCATTGTTTATACCACTCTATCAAAATCACTGATGTACAAAGTGTGAAGAATAAAGAAGTGATTCGTGTGATGTATTATATTATTTCAAGACTGTATTGCTTGAGGACAAGCAACGCTCAAGTGTGGGGATATTGATAAGGCTAAAAAGGAACATATATTTCATAGCAAAATCCCCCAAGAAAGATAAGATTTTAGTTGGAATTGTTCCATTTTCAAGTAATATTCGTTTATATTTAATAAGTGCGAAGACAAAAGGCGAAAACGAAGATTTGAAGACAAAAAGGTCCAAAAGCTCAAAAGTACAAGATACAATCAAAAAGGTTCAAATTATTGATGAAGAACGTCTAAAAATGACAAGAGTACAAGTTACAAAACGCAAAGTACACGATATAAAATTGTACGAAAGGACGTTCAAAAATCCGGAACCAGGACATGAACCAACTCTCAACGCTCGACGCAACGGTGTAAAAATTACGAGTCAACTATGCACAAGAATAAAATATAATATTTAAATAATTCATAATAAGAATAATATTAAATAATAAAAAGTTGTTAATTGAGCATAGTTCAGGGGTCGTAAATGAAAATTCAATTTCTAATTTCGCCTATAAAAGGCTATGTAACGATCAATTGAAAGATACATTTTTTCTATCCTAAATCTATATATCGATCCATCTATCTATTATCAATATCTATATTCTATATCTCTATCATAATGTTAACTTAATAAGATATAACAATAATCTTAATTTTAATTTTAAATTATGATAATAATAAGATTTATGATAGAGATCGTTTGAGTGTGTAAGTCGAAATTCTGTCCGTGTAACGCTACGCTATTTTTAATCATTATAAGTTATGTTCAACCTTTTTATATTAATGTCTCGTAGCTAAGTTATTATTATGCTTATTTAAAACGAAGTAATCATGATGTTGGGCTAATTACTAAAATTGGGTAATTGGGCTTTGTACCATAATTAAGGTTTGGGCAAAAGACCGACACTTGTGGAAATTGGACTATTGACTATTAATAGATGGGGGGTATTGTCTAATTGAGTGACAACTCATTGGAGTCTGTCGAACCTATCTTCAAATTAATTATCCTAATAATTAATAATGATTATGGTTGTCCTATTTAGTGACGTTCATATGGAATCTATTATAATCATTTAATTAATTATTCGGGTTGGGTAATTGATTATTCAAACTGATCAAGTGGGTAAATTAATATTCATATCTAATCAAAACAGGGGTAGATTACATACAGTGATAACTGGTGTAATTGTTGACAGAAGTGATAACTGCGTCACAGTTTAAATCCTTAATTAGTTGGAATATTTGACTTCGGGTATAAGGGTAATTTGACGAGGACACTCGCACTTTATATTTATGACCGATGGACTATTATGGATAAAAACCAGATAGGTATCAAATAAACCATGACAAAGGACAATTAACCCGAGTAACAATTAATTAAAATCAAAACGTCAAACATCATGATTACGGAAGTTTAAATAAGCATAATCCTTTTATTTCATATTCTATCGCAATTTTATTTATTGTTATTTTATTTATCGTCATTTATTTATTTTACGCACTTTAATTATTGTCATTTATCTTTACGCTTAAAAATATAAAATCGACAAACCGGTCATTAAACGGTAAAAACCCCCCCTTTTATAATAATATTACTACTTATATATATATATATATTTACATAAATATAGTTTTATAAAAATATAGTACGTAATCACTAGCTCCCTGTGGAACGAACCGGACTTACTAAAAACTACACTACTCTACGATTAGGTACACTGCCTATAGTGTTGTAGCAAAGTTTAGGTATATCCCATCCGTAAATTAATAAAACTTGTGTCATATTTTGTAGTATTTCCTAGTAAAAATAATTCTATTTCGTACCCTCACGCTACATCATCAATACAATTTTATACAAGATATTTATTTATTTATAGAATGAATATACCTAAACCTTGCTACAACACTTATAGGCAGTGTACCTAATCGTACAGTAGTGTAGTTTTTAGTAAGTCCGGTTCGTTACACAGGGATACACTTAAACAAGCTTAACGCTATATTAGTTTTAATTTATAAAAATACAAATATATATATAAGTAATATTATTATTATAAAAAGGGGGTTTTTACCGTTTAATGACCGGTTTGTCGATTTTTAAAACTTTAGTCGCAGTTAAAACCTAATGTAAAATATTAAATAAATAAAAGACTTAATTTAAAGTGTAAAGTAAATAACGATAATGAAATTGCTATAAATAAAAGTGCGATAAAATAAACTTATGATAATTAAAGAGTACGAAAATTAAAAGTGCAATTAAATACAATGACAATAAATAAAAGTGCAATAATTAGAAGTGCAATTAAATATAAAAATAAAGGAATTATGCTTATTTAAACTTCCGTAATCATGATGTTTGACGTGTTGATTTTAGTTTATTACCATGGGTTAACTGTTCTTTGTCCTGGATTATTCAATATGTCCGTCTGGTTTTTGTCCATAACAGTCCATCAGTCATAAATATAAAGTGCGAGTGTCCTCGTCAAATTATCCTTATACCCGAAGTCAAATATTCCAACTAATTGGGGACTTAAACTGTGATGACCCGAAAAATTTCGACTAATTTAAACCAATTCTCTATATGATTTATTATTTTGGCACGTTAAACAAAGTCTGTTAGATTGAGTCTCAAAATTTTAGAACTGTTTCATATATACAATTACCTTTGACTACTCTCGACGATTCATGAACAATTATATGTATGTATATATATATGTACAAGTAAAAACGACTTTCCTACAGTAAAACCCTATTTGCTACAGTAAAAATCACTTTGCTATAGTAAAACACTATTTGCTACAGTAAAACACTATTTGCTACAGTAAAACCGTATTTTGCTACAGTGCTACATAAAACACTATTTACTACAGTAAACACTATTTGCTACAGTAAACACTATTTGCTACAGTAAACACTATTTGATGTCGACGGACTAGCAAACAAAAACGGAAAAGACGGCCATGCGATCGCATGGCAAAAACACTGAAAACCCATGCGATCGCATGGGCTACAGTAAACACTATTTGATGTCGACAAACTAGCAAACAAAAAGGGTTCAGGCGGCCATGCGATCGCATGGCAAAAGCACTGAAAACCCATGCGATCGCATGGGGACTAAATTCAGGAAATATGCCTATAAAAGGCCAGCTTGTTCGACGTAAAATTTCACATTAACTCTCAATATTTATATTTATATTATAATTATAATTTTAAATTTAAGTTTAATAATAATAAGGTATATACAAGGGTGTTTTTAATTCGGGTTTCAAACCGCTTTAAGCTAAGGAAATATTAGGTATTATTCGGGGTATTGTTCTTGAATCCAAGGCCAACCATACAGTCGTCTACCATCATTACGTCTACGCAATTTGCCTACAATATTGAATCGCAATATTGAACTGTGAGTTTATAGTCTCCCTTTTTAAATACTTTAAATATTTTTGGGCTGAGAATACATGCAATTTATTTTAAACGCGATAAGACACAAGTACATACTAAATTCTACACTGAGTTAAACCGAAAATCCCTTAGCTTTGGTAACTAGTAGCTGCCAGTACATAGGATATGGACTGGTGGGCGCGAATAATTGTATATGGATCCATAGGGCTTGACATCCCCGTCCGAGCTAGAGCGCTAGCCTTTTAACGGACGTATGTTATTTGAGTTTAAGACACATTGGTTTGCGTGTTTTAAAACGAATGGGGTAATTATCACTATAGCGTTAAGTTTAGTTACCAGGGTGCTCTGTTACGTAGAATCTATTGATAAACTTTTGATAAAATCTTGTGGTCTATCTTTATATATGTTTATGACTCGAGCAATTAAACCTATAACTCACCAACATTCGTGTTGACTTTTTAGCATGTTTTATTCTCAGGTCCTTAGAATGCTTCCGCTGTGATGTGCTTGTTGCCTGCATGGAGTCTCTCATGCTTTGTACAAAGTTTATTGCATTCAAAATAAAACTGCGTTGTGTAATAAATAATTGGACTGTGATGTCAACCTGTAAATTAAAGACTTATGTATTTTGGGGTTTTGCTTATACCTAAGCACTCGCCCACATGTTTATAACTTTCTATGTTTAGTAAGTCACTTATTTTAATGAATGCAATATTTTATCAAAACGTATCATATAGAGGTCAAAACCTCACTGTGAAATCAATGATTAACGTGCCGCGTCAATAGCGATTTTGACGGGTCGTTACAGTTGGTATCCGAGCTTGAGGTCATAGGGAACCAGAAATTACATTAGTGTGTTTAACTGGTAATTGTTAGGATGCATTAGTGAGTCTGGACTATGACCATATCTGTTTTTACTGATTTTTGCTTATTATTTGGTCAAAAACATTATATGTGATATATTTATATGCTAACGTAATTGTTGTTTCAATTATGTGATAGATGACTTCCTCTAATCCTATCATTTTGTACGACTCGGAATCGGACACTGAATCTATTCTATCCACAACTGAAAAGGGCGTTCCAATACCTATTAAAGAAGAAATTGTGTTAGCCGGGGAATCTCAACTCCCGGTAAACCCAGAGGAGGTTCCAGCTCCACCCAGCTTTAGTTTTCCGGAGCCACAGTATCGTTGGCATGGACCCATGATCCCTGGAGTAAACGAGGATCGTCCATTTCTAAACAAATATGGACATTGGTCCAGATATACCGCCGACGGGCGGGTTGTGCCGATTACGCCTGGCAGATTTCGGTTCATGACCACCGGTACATATTCTTGCAGTTCGTCATCATATTCTCCTACACATGACTCAGAAAGTTCGTCATCAGACGAGATCAGTAAGGAGGAGGATTTCGCTAATGAAATAAAAGAGATCACTAAGGAGAAATTCCAACTTGCTATAGATAATAAAAACAACCACAATAATAAAATGTCCTTAATTATTAAAAAAGAACAGGACCATTCGATCCGTAACCACCCTTATTGTATTAAACCCACTGAGGCAACGGGTACCTCAAAACCCCAACTAAAAATAAAATACACTGCTAGAATGTCTGTCGGACCATGTGCACACAAACAATTGGCAGAGAGAACCAAATGGGAAGAAGTTTCTGATAGTTCTGAATGAACGACCTCGCAACCATAAATCTTCCATGCGCTATTTTATTGCTTATGTGTGCTACTCTATCTTGTTATGTAAAATAAGCATATGTAAAATATCAGTATTGTATGGTATTGTATTATTTTGGTTTATTAATAATAAATGCATGGAATGATTATTTGTATTATTACTACTTCTTATTATTATTATTACATAATAATGTAGTAACTCGCTATAATTTTTCATAGTGGAATATTATTAGGATTTTAGTAGTTAATTCCTTGTACTAGCTATTATGTATGAACTTAACGGGTAGGTAATACCCTAGAAATAATTATAAAATGCTAATAAGAAGAAAAGGCTTTTATAATAATCGGTTCATATTATTAATATGCTACGATTAACTATTGACAACTCATTTTACCTATAATAATCTATATGATTAAATTAAATTATATCTGTTGTGTTTATTGAAGAAACATGTCTCAAATGTCGGATGCCGAGTTTGAGCAACTAGTCGAGAAACGTGTGAATGAAAGAATTGCTGCAACCGAAGCAGCAAAAGCAACAGCCGAAGTAGCAGCCAAAGCAGCAGCCGTAAACACAAATTCACGAAACGGATGCTCATACAAAACTTTTCAAGGATGCAAACCACAGACGTTTAGTGGAACTGAGGGACCAGTCGATCTAACCCGATAGTTTGAAAAGATGGAGTCCGTTTTCAAAATCAGTAATTGTGCGAACGGAGACAAGTCAAAGTATGCTTCGTGCACGTTGCAAAATGGTGCACTTACTTGGTGGAACAATTATGCTAAAGCAGAAGGAATAGATACGGCATATGATATCTCTTGGGAAGAACTGAAAAAGATGCTAATCGAGGAGTACTGTCCTCGAAACGAGATCAGAAAAATGGAATCTGAGTTACGTAATCTGAAGGTTATTGGCGCGAATCTCAATAACTATGAAAAGCATTTCATGGAACAAGCCTTGTTGTGCCCCGAATTGGTGCCAAATGAGAAACGAAAGATAGAAATGTATATTGACGGTTTATCGATCAATATCAAAGGAAATGTTACATCGTCCAAACCGAATACGATGCAGGAAGCCATGACAATGGCACACCAACTCATGGACCAGATCACAGAGAGTTCGATTAAGGCACCAATTACCGAAGTCAAGACAACTGAAGGAAAGAGGAAATGGGAAGACTATAAGGGCAAAAGTACTCACCTGAAGAAACAAGAAACTTTTAAAGGTAAACAAGATGGGGCAACTGCAAGTCCAAACTATAAGGGACCCCATCCGTTCTGCAAAAGATGTTACACACATCATGCAGGTTATTGTCAAGTGGTCTGTGATAAGTGCAACAAGAAAGGACATGTGGCGAAAGATTGTTATGCCACCGTTTCTGAAGTAAAGACAAAACTGACCGATGTCAAGAAATGTTTTGGATGCGGGAAGTCTGGTCACTTTATAAATCAATGCCCTGATAAGGAAAAGAACAAAGAACCCGCACGTGGGAGGGCATTTAATGTTAGTGCCAGTAAAGCACGTGAGGATCCTAATCTTGTCACAGGTACGTTTACCGTTAATAATCAACTAGCTTCTATTATGTTTGATACGGGTGCTGATAGAAGTTATATGTGTAAAGACTTTAGTTTTAAACTAAAATGTGCATCATTACCTCTAGACGATAAATATACTATTGAATTAGCTAATGGTAAACTGATAAAAGCCGATAAAATTTGCCATGGTTGCGAAATGAATCTCGCTGGTGAAACCTTCAAAATCGATTTGATACCCGTAGAATTATGAAGTTTTGACGTAATCGTTGGCATGGACTGGATGTCCAAAACAAGAGCGGAAGTTGTTTGCGCTGAGAAAGCAATCCGCATCCCTCGTAAGGATGAAACGTCATTAATGATTTATGGGGAGAAGAGCAACTCAAAGCTGAACTTTATCAGCTGTATGAAGGCCCAGAAACTTATAAGAAAAGGTTGTTATGCTATTCTGGCACATGTAAAGAAGATCGATACTGAAGAAAGAAGCATTAATGACATGCCGGTTGTAAGAGAATATCCCGGAGTATTTCCAGAAGAATTACCGGGGCTACCTCCACACAGATGTGTAGAATTCCAGATTGATCTCATACCAGGAGCTGCACCTGTAGCCCGATCTCCATATAGACTTGCACCTTCAGAAATGCAAGAATTACAAGACCAGTTGCAAGAATTATCGGACCGTGGATTTATTCGTCCTAGTTTTTCACTTTGGGGTGCTCCTATTCTGTTCGTCAAGAAGAAGGATGGATCTATGAGAATGTGCATAGATTACCGAGAATTAAACAAATTAACGATCAAGAATCGGTACCCATTACCGAGGATTGATGATTTGTTTGATCAATTGCAAGGATCAAGTGTTTATTCTAAGATTGATCTACGCTCCGGATATCATCAACTGAGAGTGAAGGAAGAAGATGTTCCTAAAACCGCGTTCAGAACCCGTTACGGTCACTATGAGTTTCTAGTCATGCCTTTTGGATTAACTAATGCTCCAGCAGTATTCATGGATCTAACGAATCGCATCTGTAGACCGTATTTAGACAAATTTGTCATTGTTTTTATCGACGACATATTGATTTACTCGAAGAACAAGGAAGAACATGAGCAACACTTAAGACTGGTACTGGAGTTACTCAAGAAAGAAGAATTGTACGCAAAATTTTCGAAGTGTGATTTCTGGTTACAAGAAGTACAATTTTTGGGCCATGTTGTCAGTAAACATGGAATTAAAGTTGACCCCGCCAAGATCGAAGCCATTAGTAAATGGGAAACACCGAAGACTCCAACACAAATCCGCCAATTCTTAGGTCTTGCTGGTTACTACCGAAGATTCATTCAAGATTTCTCTAGAATCACCAAACCCTTAACTGCATTGACTTAAAAGGGAAAGAAGTATGATTGGTCCACGGAACAGGAATCCTCATTCCAGTTATTAAAGAAGAAGTTAACGTCTGCACCCATTTTGTCATTACCGGAAGGAAATGATGATTTCGTGATCTATTGTGACGCTTCGCGCCAAGGTTTAGGATGTGTATTAATGCAACGCACAAAAGTTATCGCATATGACTCACGACAACTAAAAATTCATGAAAAGAACTATACGACGCACGATTTGGAACTTGGAGCAGTAGTTTTTGCACTCAAAATATGGAGACACTACCTATATGGCACCAAGTGTACAGTGTACACTGACCATAAGAGTCTTCAGCATATTTTTGATCAAAAACAACTCAATATGAGGCAACGTCGCTGGGTAGAGTTGTTAAACGATTACGATTGTGAAATCCGTTACCACCCCGGAAAGGCTAATGTTGTAGCTGATGCCCTAAGTCGAAAAGAAAGAGTAAAACCTCTTAGGGTCCGAGCTTTGAATATTACAATTCGTACTGATCTCACAAAGCAAATTCAAGCAGCACAGTTAGAGGCTTTAAAAGAAGAAAATGAAAAAGGCGAAATGAGCAGAGGGTTTGAAAAACAGCTTGAAGTAAAAGCCGATGGAACCCTGTATTTTGCTGATAGGATATGGGTACCAAAACATGGTAATCTAAGGCAACTAGTACTGGATGAAGCACACAAAACGAGGTACTCAATTCACCCAGGAAATGGGAAAATGTACCACGATCTCAAGAAGTTTTATTGGTGGCCAAATATGAAGACAGAAATTGCTACTTATGTAAGCAAATGTTTGACGTGTTCAAAGGTCAAAGCTGAGCACCAAAAGCCGTCAGGATTACTGCAACAACCAGAAATTCCGCAGTGGAAATGGGAAAGAATAACCATGGATTTCATTACGAAATTGCCAAGGACTACAAGTAGTCATGATACTATTTGGGTGATAGTTGATCGTCTAACTAAATCAGCTCACTTTCTACCAATAAAGGAGACAGACAGTATGGAGAAATTAGCACGCCTATATTTGAAGGAAGTAGTTTCCAGGCATGGTGTACCTATCTCCATCATATCTGATCGCGACACCCGATTCACATCACGTTTCTAGCAGTCATTACAAAAAGCATTGGGAACTCGATTAGATATGAGCACCGCTTATCACCCACAGACAGATGGTCAAAGTGAAAGAACAATACAAACATTGGAAGACATGTTACGAGCATGCGTGATTGACTTTGGAACCAGTTGGGATCGACACTTACCGTTGGCAGAATTTTCATACAATAACAGCTATCATACGAGCATCAACGCAGCGCCATTTGAAGCACTTTACGGTAGAAAGTGCAGATCTCCTATCTGTTGGAGTGAAGTAGGAGAAAGACAACTTACTGGACCAGAAATTATTCACGAAACCACCGAAAAGATCATTCAAATACAACAGCGATTGAAAACGGCCATGAGTCGCCAAAACAGTTATGCTGATGTAAGAAGAAAACCGCTAGAATTTCAAGTGGGCGACAAAGTCATGTTGAAAGTGTCACCCTGGAAAGGCGTTGTACGATTTGGTAAACGAGGAAAGTTAAGTCCTAGGTACGTAGGACCCTTTGAAATCACCGAAAGAATTGGAGCAGTTGCTTATCGATTAAAGCTACCGCAAGAACTTAGTAGTGTTCACGACACATTTCACGTGTCAAATTTGAAGAAATGTTTAGCTGAAGAGGATGTCGTAATTCCTCTTGACGAAATACGAATTAATGATAAACTCCATTTTGTCGAAGAACCTGTTGAAATCATGGACCGTGAGGTCAAACAATTAAAACAAAGCAAAATACCGATAGTTAGGGTTCGTTGGAACGCAAGACGAGGACCCGAGTTTACTTGGGAACGTGAAGATCAAATGAAGCAAAAGTATCCACACTTGTTCACTGATATCGCTCATGAAACAGGTACTACTCAAAATTTCGGGACGAAATTTTCTTTAACGGGGAGGTACTGTGATGACCCGAAAAATTTCGACTAATTTAAACCAATTCTCTATATGATTTATTATTTTGGCACGTTAAACAAAGTCTGTTAGATTGAGTCTCAAAATTTTAGAACTGTTTCATATATACAATTACCTTTGACTACTCTCGACGATTCATGAACAATTATATGTATGTATATATATATGTACAAGTAAAAACGACTTTCCTACAGTAAAACCCTATTTGCTACAGTAAAAATCACTTTGCTACAGTAAAACACTATTTGCTACAGTAAAACACTATTTGTTACAGTAAAACCGTATTTTGCTACAGTGCTACAGTAAACACTATTTGCTACAGTAAACACTATTTGCTACAGTAAAACACTATTTACTACAGTAAACACTATTTGCTACAATAAACCACTATTTGCTACAGTAAACACTATTTGATGTCGACGGACTAGCAAACAAAAACGGAAAAGACGGCCATGCGATCGCATGGCAAAAACACTGAAAACCCATGCGATCGCATGGGCTACAGTAAACACTATTTGATGTCGACAAACTAGCAAACAAAAAGGGTTCAGGCGGCCATGCGATCGCATGGCAAAAGCACTGAAAACCCATGCGATCGCATGGGGACTAAATTCAGGAAATATGCCTATAAAAGGCCAGCTTGTTCGACGTAAAATTTCACATTAACTCTCAATATTTATATTTATATTATAATTATAATTTTAAATTTAAGTTTAATAATAATAAGGTATATACGAGTGTGTTTTTAATTCGGGTTTCAAACCGCTTTAAGCTAAGGAAATATTAGGTATTATTCGGGGTATTGTTCTTGAATCCAAGGCCAACCATACAGTCGTCTACCATCATTACGTCTACGTAATTTGCCTACAATATTGAATCGCAATATTGAACTGTGAGTTTATAGTCTCCCTTTTTAAATACTTTAAATATTTTTGGGCTGAGAATACATGCAATTTATTTTAAACGCGATAAGACACAAGTACATACTAAATTCTACACTGAGTTAAACCGAAAATCCCTTAGCTTTGGTAACTAGTAGCTGCCAGTACATAGGATATGGACTGGTGGGCGCGAATAATTGTATATGGATCCATAGGGCTTGACATCCCCGTCCGAGCTAGAGCGCTAGCCTTTTAACGGACGTATGTTATTTGAGTTTAAGACACGTTGGTTTGCGTGTTTTAAAACGAATGGGGTAATTATCACTATAGCGTTAAGTTTAGTTACCAGGGTGCTCTGTTACGTAGAATCTATTGATAAACTTTTGATAAAATCTTGTGGTCTATCTTTATATATGTTTATGACTCGAGCAATTAAACCTATAACTCACCAACATTCGTGTTGACTTTTTAGCATGTTTTATTCTCAGGTCCTTAGAATGCTTCCGCTGTAATGTGCTTGTTGCCTGCATGGAGTCTCTCATGCTTTGTACAAAGTTTATTGCATTCAAAATAAAACTGCGTTGTGTAATAAATAATTGGACTGTGATGTCAACCTGTAAATTAAAGACTTATGTATTTTGGGGTTTTGCTTATACCTAAGCACTCGCCCACATGTTTATAACTTTCTATGTTTAGAAAGTCACTTATTTTAATGAATGCAATATTTTATCAAAACGTATCATATAGAGGTCAAAACCTCACTGTGAAATCAATGATTAACGTGCCGCGTCAATAGCGATTTTGACGGGTCGTTACATAAACTGTAACAAGGTTTTAATACTTTGTTTAATAATTACACCAGGATATCGACTGCGTGTAACCCAAGGTTTTAATACTTTGTTATCAATTATGTCAAGCGTCCTTGTACATAATTTCACCCCTGTTTTAATAATTCCATAGACTATTAATCCATTCCCGTGTCCGGTTAAATGAACGATTATTCATACATATAAATATCCCGCCCATCGTGTCCGATCGAGTGTATATGGTTATTTATAGGGACGTCCAATTGTAAATCTTTATATTAAAATTAACAAACTATCATTTAGTTAAACAAATATAAAGCCCATTAATAGCCCATAGTCTAATTTCCACAAGTGTCGTTCTTTTGTCCAAACCTCAATTATGGTACAAAGTCCAATTACCCAATTTTAGTAATTAGCCCAACATCATGATTACTTTGTTTTAAATAAGCATAATAATAACTTAGCTACGAGACATTAATGTAAAAAGGTTGAACATAACTTACAATGATTAAAAATAGCATAGCGTTACACGGACAGAATTTCGACTTACACCCTTACAACATTCGCTAACATACCCTTATTATTAGAATTAAAATTAAAATTAAAATTATAATATATATATATATATATATATATATATATATATATATATATATATATATATATATATATATATATATTATACGTTGAGTAAGAAGAAGGAAAAATATGTGTTTGATGTTCACCAAACTGCGAATTTTATAGGCATGTGGGCTGAAAAAGGGGCTCATGCGATCACATGAGTTTTGCTCCTCCAGGCCATGCGATCGTATGGCCAGCTGGGGAGGCTCACATGTTGTTGTTTTCTTCTGCCGACGGTTTTTATAATATAATATATTATATATATTAATTTTAAGAATTAATTATATATTATATTATATTCATGTGCATAGTTGACTTGTAATTTTTAGTCCGTTGCGTCGAGCGTTGAGAGTTGACTCTGGTCCCGGTTCCGGATTTTCGAACGTCCTTGCGTACAATTTAATATCTTGTATTTTGCGTTTCGAATCTTGTACTCTTGTAATTTTGAGACGTTTCTCATCAATAATTGGAACCTCTTTGATTGTACTTTCTACTTTTGAGCTTTTTGGTCGTTTGCGTCTTCAATTCGTCGAATCTGTCTTTTGTCTTCACCTTTTATTATTTAAACGAATATCAATTGTAAATAGAACAATTGCAACTAAAAGCTTGTCTTTCTTGAGGGATAATGCTATGAAATATATGTTCGTTTTTAGCATTATCAGAGTCATATATGCTTTATTCGAGAAAACTTTGCATTCACAAAATCATCACCATGTATCTTATTTTGACTGCATTGTCAACGGATGTATTATTGTAAACTATTATTTACGATGATTGACTATATGTAGAAATTATCAGATGTCAAAAACCTTGGAATTAGATATTCATTTATGGTGTGCCTTTTCAAAAGAATGCAATGTTTACAAAACGTATCATGTAGAGGTCAAAACCTCACTATGAAATCAATGAATAACGTACCGCGTCAATAGTGATTTTGACGGGTCGTTACAACTTGAATTTTCACCATCATTGCTAGAAGAACTAACCACATCTAAAAGATCGAGCGTATAGTGTGTAAAATCATCGTGGAAAGAACTTGAAGAAGACGACATTGTTGGTTGAATTATAATAAAAAAATAAAATGATAGTTTGATATTGGATGAAAATAAAGAGAGAGAATATAGAATGAAAGTGGTGAGATAATGAGTACAAGTTGGATAATATTTATAGAAGAAAGAAAAAGCCAACAGTTCCTTTTAACGGTAACATTTTCAAATTCAAACCAAAAAACAGCTAGTTTCACACTGTCGGCATCACGACTTTGTACCACCGATGCCGGTTCGGTGTCGACCGACGGTCGATTCCGGCATCTATTTTAACCGACAGCGAAAAATATGGTTGGAGACCGCATGGTCTTTATAGCTTGGACGATGAATTTATTATTAAAAGGAGTCCCAGTTAAATAACCGAATGATAAATGTTATCATCTTACACACATAGTAATACGTATTAGCTACCATCAATTCTTGTTAAAGTTATCAAAATAATAAGCCTAATTAAAATACTAATTAAATTTTCTAATTTAAATATCTAACAAGTAAACAAATACATTAAATAATAATGCATAGATAGTTTTTTTTCGAACGACGATATCGACATCACTTAGAGGGGACTTAACCACATAAATATATTCGTAATATAATATCTCCATATAAATATTATTTTATTTATTTATTTATTATTAATTTATTATCATTATCATCATCATTATTATTATTATTATTATTATTATTATTATTATTATTATTATTATTATTATTATATTATTATTATTATTATTATTATTTACATTTACTTTAATTCAATTTTAATAATAAATAATAAATGAGCATATTATAGTATATAACTAGTTTTCGAACCCTCGCTTGGCGTCGGGGTTCGGTTTTCAATGTCTTTTATTGCGTTTAGTTAGTAAAATTATTTCGTGGCTAACGATGATGTTGTTGAAACACAACTCAAATCGAACTAAAAGGTATAACCCGTGAAAGATTTAAATATTTTTTAATTTAACAATATATGTGCATCTCCACGTTTCGCTATGAAATTGTCGACTTTTAAAAATTTAACGCAAAATCAACGTGTATGAAAAGTACCCAAATATTTAGCGTTTTTTAAAAAGAATCCGTTTTACGTATAGTTAGTGACATTGTGTTCGTAAAATTATTTCGAGTTTAACGATGATGCCGGAAAAATTTAACTCGTTGCGAGCGAGAAGATATGACCCGTTGAATATTTGGGTGGAGTTTATTTAATATTTTTTTATGAAAATATTGATTTGGTACTTTACCCCCTGTGTGGGGGGCCGGTTTTAATGTTTGAACAAAGTGGGGAGTTTTTTGGCAAAGTGGAAGTTATTAAAAAAAAGGGAAATGACGAAAATACTCTTGTACTATTCATCATTTTGTCTAATACTCTCTCTGTCCCATTACAAGTGTCCATTTACTTTTTGCACACAGTTTTAAAAAATCTCACTAACTCCATTCTCCACCAATCATAAATAGGGATGGCAAAAATACCCGTACCCGATGGGAAGCCCGAAACCCAGACATTATTGGGCCGGGTTTGGTCGCGGTCTACGGGTCTTGGGCCGGGTATGGGGATGAGTTTAAAATATTTCCGAATTCGAGTTCGGGGATGGTTTTATCTAGAAACCCGTTTACCCGGCCCGTATACCCGTCCCATATACCCGACCCGAAAGATTTTAATAATAATAACCAAAAAAACTAGTGATATATTATTATTGTATGAATCTTTAGAAGCATATATTTTTAAAAAGAAAACATTAAATTTTTATCAATATAACAGGTGATATACAAGCCATATAAGATACATTACTCATCTGCAGAATAACTCGTGTACCTTTGTTCTGTCTAATTCGTGTACTTCGTGAATTGTTGTTATAGTAGTTAGTTTAATTTGCAGGTTCACTGTTGTATGCATACATGTTATGTGTGCATGCATGTTCTCAGCCATATCATTGTACTCTGATGGTTTTACAAATAGGAAATAACAATACAACCTTATCACTGCATTTAGATTAAAAATACATATTACTTTTTTAAGAAAAAAAAAATGTAACTAATACAGTAACATGTTTCATGTAATATGTCTTTTTAGATATTCGATATCCGTGAGGAAACTCATTAATCCATCATTTAGTAAGTAAATGGGGATCCCCGATTACCCGTGGGGAAACCCGATACCCTACCCGACGGTATGTAAGTAAATGAAGACCCGCCGGGTATGGGTCCGGGTTTGGGACGATGTTTCTTAATCGGGTTCGGATCTGAGATTACCTAAACCCGGCCCAAACCCGGCCCGATGCCATCCCTTTCATAAATCTTCTCTCTTCAGAATAACCTCTTCTGATTGGTTGAAACACAAAGTAAACACTTGATATGGGACGTCCCAAAATAGAAATGTGAACACTTTAAGTGGGTAGTTAATATGGTAATTATATCCTAACGGTACATGCAGAATATTCTATCCTATCTGTAACCTTTGTTCTTCTAATCATATTGACTAGTTGCAAGATCAAGATTACAATAAACAACAGAGAAATTTTGTGAACTTTTAGGAGGTTATAAACGTTTAAGCTTCTCTTTTAATAAGCTTCAGTTTTTTTTATTTATTTAATTTTTTTTATTTTTTTTTTTCGTGAAAAACAAGGTAAATTTTATTTACTATAACCACAAAGATACCATCAAATGGAGATGAGTACTACAAATCTCCCAAAGTATACGAATACAAAATGGAACAGAATTAGGAACAGGCCAACTTGCAAAGAGAGCAAACCAACCATTACAATATGTACACACACAAAAGGATTGTAATGCTAATTACTTCAATGATAAGTACACACTAGGGTCTCATAGAAATTGAGTATGAATTAACTGTACGAATTGATTCTTAAATCGTGTATTCACTTTCTCTATACAGTATTTCGACCCAATGATTGCCTTGGTTTCAGGAAATCTTACAAGGATAAGACAAGAACGTAATTAGTGTTTTTGGCAATGAAATCACTAATCAATTATCTGAGAGATTTTTGTATGTTTATGTTTCTTGTATTAATGCATAAATGAACAAATTTACCGAAATAAGAATAACTCCTCAATTCGGTAGTTATTATTTGAAAGTATATAACCTTTCAAAACGAGTGGGAAAATCTGTTATACCCTGGCGCTGCCCCTTGGATCCCGCAAGGGGGCGCAACCCCATTGCCCCCCGCAATTACGCGGCAGTTAGTAGCCAACTCTTACGGGCGTGTACTCCACACTCTCCAAACCCGTTGTCAAGTATTACTAGCTAACTATTGCATTCAAGTAAATCCCAAATAACTAAAATGAATGTTGGATGACACTAAAATCATCAACAGGGTTGTTAATCCAAGAAAGTCAATCTAGCTTTTTCCCTTTCAAACGATGTGATATCCACTCAAAAGACATGACTTGTACCTCATTAAACGCTACCGGAGTATTCCAACACTTTCCACGTAAAACCTTATTGTTCATATTCTTCCAAATCAAATAAGTGCAAACCCATTCAACCACTTGCCAAATCTTTTTACCTAGACTAGACATTACGACCGAACTGTTACCTCGTAAGATTTCGTTAATGCTAAGGTTTTTAATGTTGTTTGGTAGGAACAATTATTCAAAAGCTTATTTTAATATAAGCTGCTACTGCTCACGGAAAAATTCGATTAATATTTCTAATCTCTATCCCTTCTATTAACCAAAGATATGAGGAATCCTAGTTGAACTACCCTATTAAAAATAAGCTAAAAGTTATATATATATATATATATATATATATATATATATATATATATATATATATATATATATATATATATATATATATATATATATATTACCTTTTATATAAAGACAAAATTACTCCCGTCATCCTTGAACTTATACTGAAATCATAGGCGTTGTCCTTACAAATTTTTTTATTTTTTTATTTTTTTTGCATCCGTCGTCGCTGAAATTGCATTTTATAACTTATGTCGTCCTTCTGTTAAATGTCCGTCTCTTTCCTCCGTTAACCTTCAGTATGTGCCAAACATGTCTGTCATTTTCTCTCTTTAAAAGTTCAGAGACGACCAGAGAAATTTTGTCTTTTTCCCTTAAATAATTTAATTTAATTTATTTTTTCTTTTCATTTTCATTTTTCTTTTCTTTTCTCTTAGACTAGTTGTAGTGGTAGGAGAAGTGAGTTGGTGGTGTGTGTTGTTTTTTATACTTTTTTGATGACTAGGACGTGTGAGAGTGGAAGAATTGATTGTATGCATTAGGAGTGGAAGAATTATGTAATTTTATGTTTTAGTAATTTAAATTAGTGTACTTTATGTTTAATAATGTTATTCCTTACAATATAGCCGCTTATTGCATTAATTCCTAAACGATTACATTAATTCTATACTGAAACAACAACTTAGTTTCTAAAACGATTACATTAATTCCTAACGGCTATCTTCAACATACACCTTGATCAATCTTCGTAATCACAAATATCATATTGTTGAAATCCTTTTGGATATTCAGGTACAACTTCACTTTCAACAATATTTTCACTTTCATCCTTAAATTCGATATAAAGCTTAATTGTTTCATAACGTACCAAGGCTCGCCCTACCAAAGCAAACCAATAGTGGTCATCTTCAAGTAGCAAGGCGGGAACATTGAGTTTTTTGAAATACCAAACCCATGTGAAAAACAAAGGTATGTCTTCCTTAAGAAACTCAATCAACTTCGATAAGTCATACTCGCGCGCATCAATGAAATACTCTTGTTTCCAGCAAGATTGATAATTCATCACTTCCTAATCAAATTCACCTCCGTAATTAACTTGTAAGTCAACATTCAACGGACTCATTTTGAACAATTGAGAGAGATTTAGAAGTTTAGAATGTGTAGAAAATGTAAAGTGTGAACTGAAGTGAAATGTCCCGTTCTTATTGATTAAAAACGTTCCATATTAATTGATTTCGTTGCGAGGTTTTGACCTCTATATGAGACATTTTTCAAAGACTGCATTCATTTTTAAAACAAACCATAACCTTTATTTCATAAATAAAGGTTTAAAAAGCTTTACGTAGATTAAATGATAATCTAAAATATCCTGTTTACACACGACCATTACATAATGGTTTACAATACAAATATGTTACATCGAAATCAGTTTCTTGAATGCAGTTTTTACACAATATCATACAAACATGGACTCCAAATCTTGTCCTTATTTTAGTATGCAACAGCGGAAGCTCTTAGTATTCACCTGAGAATAAACATGCTTTAAACGTCAACAAAAATGTTGGTGAGTTATAGGTTTAACCTATATATATCAAATCGTAACAATAGACCACAAGATTTCATATTTCAATACACATCCCATACATAGAGATAAAAATTATTCATATGGTGAACACCTGGTAACCGACATTAACAAGATGCATATATAAGAATATCCCCATCATTCCGGGACACCCTTCGGATATGATATAAATTTCGAAGTACTAAAGCATCCGGTACTTTGGATGGGGTTTGTTAGGCCCAATAGATCTATCTTTAGGATTCGCGTCAATTAAGGTGTCTGTTCCCTAATTCTTAGATTACCAGACTTAATAAAAGGGGGCATATTCGATTTCGATAATTCAACCATAGAATGTAGTTTCACGTACTTGTGTCTATTTTTTAAATCATTTATAAAACCTGTATGTATTCTCATCCCAAAAATATTAGATTTTAAAAGTGGGACTATAACTTCACAGATTTTTACTTCGTCGGAAAGTAAGACTTGGCCACTGGTTGATTCACGAACCTATAACAATATATACATATATATCAAAGTATGTTCAAAATATATTTACAACACTTTTAATATATTTTGATGTTTTAAGTTTATTAAGTCAGCTGTCCTCGTTAGTAACCTACAACTAGTTGTCCACAGTTAGATGTACAGAAATAAATCGATAAATATTATCTTGAATCAATCCACGACCCAGTGTATACGTATCTCAGTATTGATCACAACTCAAACTATATATATTTTGGAATCAACCTCAACCCTGTATAGCTAACTCCAACATTCACATATAGAGTGTCTATGGTTGTTCCGAAATATATATAGATGTGTCGACATGATAGGTCGAAACATTGTATACGTGTCTATGGTATCTCAAGATTACATAATATACAATACAAGTTGATTAAGTTATGGTTGGAATAGATTTGTTACCAATTTTCACGTAGCTAAAATGAGAAAAATTATCCAATCTTGTTTTACCCATAACTTCTTCATTTTAAATCCGTTTTGAGTGAATCAAATTGCTATTGTTTTATATTGAACTCTATTTTATGAATCTAAACAGAAAAAGTATAGGTTTATAGTCGGAAAAATAAGTTACAAGTCGTTTTTGTAAAGGTAGTCATTTCAGTCGAAAGAACGACGTCTAGATGACCATTTTAGAAAACATACTTCCACTTTGAGTTTAACCATAATTTTTGGATATAGTTTCATGTTCATAATAAAAATCATTTTCTCAGAATAACAACTTTTAAATCAAAGTTTATCATAGTTTTTAATTAACTAACCCAAAACAGCCCGCGGTGTTACTACGACGGCGTAAATCCGGTTTTACGGTGTTTTTCGTGTTTCCAGGTTTTAAATCATTAAGTTAGCATATCATATAGATATAGAACATGTGTTTAGTTGATTTTAAAAGTCAAGTTAGAAGGATTAACTTTTGTTTGCGAACAAGTGTAGAATTAACTAAACTATGTTCTAGTGATTACAAGTTTAAACCTTCGAATAAGATAGCTTTATATGTATGAATCAAATGATGTTATGAACATCATTACTACCTTAAGTTCCTTGGATAAACCTACTGAAAAATAGAAAAATGGATCTAGCTTCAACGGATCCTTGGATGGCTCGAAGTTCTTGAAGCAGAATCATGACACGAAAACAAGTTCAAGTAAGATCATCACTTGAAATAAGATTTTTATAGTTATAGAAATTGAACCAAAGTTTGAATATGATTATTACCTTGTATTAGAATGATAACCTACTATAAGAAACAAAGATTTCTTGAGGTTGGATGATCATCTTACAAGATTGGAAGTGAGCTAGCAAACTTAAAAGTATTCTTGATTTTATGTAACTAGAACTTGTAGAATTTATGAAGAACACTTAGAACTTGAAGATAGAACTTGAGAGAGATCAATTAGATGATAAAAATTGAAGAATGAAATTGTTTTTAGGTGTTTTTGGTCGTTGGTGTATGGATTAGATATAAAGGATATGTAATTTTGTTTTCATGTAAATAAGTCATGAATGATTACTCATATTTTTGTAATTTTATAAGATATTTCATGCTAGTTGCCAAATGATGGTTCCCACATGTGTTAGGTGACTCACATGGGCTACTAAGAGCTGATCATTGGAGTGTATATACCAATAGTACATACATCTAAAAGCTGTGTATTGTACGAGTATGAATACGGGTGCATACGAGTAGAATTGTTGATGAAACTGAACGAGGATGTAATTGTAAGCATTTTTGTTAAGTAGAAGTATTTTGATAAGTGTATTGAAGTCTTTAAAAAGTGTATAAATACATATTAAAACACTACATGTATATACATTTTAACTGATTCGTTAAGTCATCGTTAGTCGTTACATGTAAGTGTTGTTTTGAAACCTTTAGGTTAACGATCTTGTTAAATGTTGTTAACCCAATGTTTATAATATCAAATGAGATTTTAAATTATTATATTATCATGATATTATCATGTATGAATATCTCTTAATATGATATATACATTAAATGTCTTTACAACGATAATCGTTACATATATGTCTCGTTTAAAAATCATTAAGTTAGTAGTCTTGTTTTTACATATGTAGTTCATTGTTAATATACTTAATGATATGTTTACTTATCATAGTATCATGTTAACTATATATATATATCCATATATATGTCATCATATAGTTTTTACAAGTTTTAACGTTCGTGAATCACTGGTCAACTTGGGTGGTCAATTGTCTATATGAAACATATTTCAATTAATCAAGTCTTAACAAGTTTGATTGCTTAACATGTTGGAAACATTTAATCATGTAAATATCAATCTCAATTAATATATATATAAACATGGAAAAGTTCGGGTCACTACAGTACCTACCCGTTAAATAAATTTCGTCCCGAAATTTTAAGCTGTTGAAGGTGTTGACGAATCTTCTGGAAATAGATGCGGGTATTTCTTCTTCATCTGATCTTCACGCTCCCAGGTGAACTCGGGTCCTCTACGAGCATTCCATCGAACCTTAACAATTGGTATCTTGTTTTGCTTAAGTCTTTTAACCTCACGATCCATTATTTCGACGGGTTCTTCGATGAATTGGAGTTTTTCGTTGATTTGGATTTCATCTAACGGAATAGTGAGATCTTCTTTAGCAAAACATTTCTTCAAATTCGAGACGTGGAAAGTGTTATGTACAGCCGCGAGTTGTTGAGGTAACTCAAGTCGGTAAGCTACTGGTCCGACACGATCAATAATCTTGAATGGTCCAATATACCTTGGATTTAATTTCCCTCGTTTACCAAATCGAACAACGCCTTTCCAAGGTGCAACTTTAAGTATGACCATCTCTCTAATTTCAAATTCTATATCTTTTCTTTTAATGTCAGCGTAGCTCTTTTGTCGACTTTGGGCGGTTTTCAATCGTTGTTGAATTTGGATGATCTTCTCTGTAGTTTCTTGTATAATCTCCGGACCCGTAATCTGTCTATCCCCCACTTCACTCCAACAAATTGGAGACCTGCACTTTCTACCATAAAGTGCTTCAAACGGCGCCATCTCAATGCTTGAATGGTAGCTGTTGTTGTAGGAAAATTCTGCTAACGGTAGATGTCGATCCCAACTGTTTCCGAAATCAATAACACATGCTCGTAGCATGTCTTCAAGCATTTGTATCGTCCTTTCACTCTGCCCATCAGTTTGTGGATGATAGGCAGTACTCATGTCTAGAAGAGTTCCTAATGCTTGCTGTAATGTCTGTCAGAATCTTAAAATAAATCTGCCATCCCTATCAGAGATAATAGAGATTGGCATTCCATGTCTGGAGACGACTTCCTTCAAATACAGTCGTGCTAACTTCTCCATCTTGTCATCTTCTCTTATTGGCAGGAAGTGTGCTGATTTGGTGAGACGATCAACTATTACCCAAATAGTTTCAAAACCACTTGCAGTCCTTGGCAATTTAGTGATGAAATCCATGGTAATGTTTTCCCATTTCCATTTTGGGATTTCGGGTTGTTGAAGTAGACCTGATGGTTTCTGATGCTCAGCTTTGACCTTAGAACACGTCAAACATTCTCCTACGTATTTAGCAACATTGGCTTTCATATCCGGCCACCAAAAATGTTTCTTGAGATCCTTGTACATCTTCTCCGTTCCAGGATGTATTGAGTATCTGGTTTTATGAGCTTCTCTAAGTACCATTTCTCTCATATCTCCAAATTTTGGTACCCAAATCCTTTCAGCCCTATACCGGGTTCCGTTTTCCCGAATATTAAGATGCTTCTCCGATCCTTTGGGTATTTCATCCTTTAAATTTCCCTCTTTTAAAACTCCTTGTTGCGCCTCCTTTATTTGAGTAGTAAGGTTATTATGAATAATTATATTCATAGATTTTACTCGAATGGGTTCTCTGTCCTTCCTGCTCAAGGCATCGGCTACCACATTTGCCTTCCCCGGGTGGTAACGAATCTCAAAGTCGTAATCATTCAACAATTCAATCCACCTATGCTGCCTCATATTCAGTTGTTTCTGATTAAATATGTGTTGAAGACTTTTGTGGTCAGTATATATAATACTTTTGACCCCATATAAGTAGTGCCTCCAATTCTTTAATGCAAAAACAACCGCGCCTAATTCCAAATCATGCGTCGTATAATTTTGTTCGTGAATCTTCAATTGTCTAGACGCATAAGCAATCACCTTCGTTCGTTGCATTAATACACAACCGATACCTTGCTTTGATGCGTCACAATAAATCACAAAATCATCATTCCCTTCAGGCAATGACAATATAGGTGCCGTAGTTAGCTTTTTCTTCAATAACTGAAACGCTTTCTCTTGTTCATCATTCCATTCAAATTTCTTCCCTTTATGCGTTAATGCAGTCAAGGGTTTTGCTATTCTGGAAAAGCCTTGGATGAACCTTCTGTAGTAACCAGCTAGTCCTAAAAACTGGCGTATGTGTTTTGGAGTTTTTGGGGTTTCCCACTTTTTAACAGTTTCTATCTTTGCCGGATCCACCTTAATACCTTCTTTGTTCACTATGTGACCGAGGAATTGAACTTCTTCCAACCAAAATGCACACTTTGAAAACTTAGCGTACAATTCTTCCTTCCTCAATACTTCTAACACCTTTCTCAAATGTTCACCGTGTTCTTGGTCATTCTTTGAGTAAATAAGTATGTCATCAATGAAAACAATGACAAACTTGTCAAGGTATGGTCCACACACTCGGTTCATAAGGTCCATGAACACAGCTGGTGCATTAGTTAAACCAAACGGCATGACCATAAACTCGTAATGACCGTAACGTGTTCTGA
Organism: Rutidosis leptorrhynchoides; assembly: GCF_046630445.1. Lineage (NCBI taxonomy): Eukaryota > Viridiplantae > Streptophyta > Magnoliopsida > Asterales > Asteraceae > Rutidosis > Rutidosis leptorrhynchoides. The sequence continues at coordinate 281,024,499 of NC_092342.1, forward strand.
AAGCAGTCTTTGGAATATCATCTTCTTTCACCCGCATTTGATGATACCCGGAACGTAAGTCAATCTTTGAATAAACAGACGAGCCTTGTAGTTGATCAAATAAGTCGTCGATTCTCGGTAGTGGGTAGCGGTTCTTGATGGTAAGTTTGTTCAACTCTCGGTAATCGATACACAGCCTGAATGTACCATCTTTCTTCTTGACAAACAAAACAGGAGCTCTCCACGGTGATGTGCTTGGTCGAATGAAACCACGCTCTAAAAGTTCTTGTAATTGGCTTTGCAGTTCTTTCATCTCGCTGGGTGTGAGTCTGTAAGGAGCATGAGCTATTGGTGCAGCTCCTGATACAAGATCTATTTGAAATTCAACGGATCGATGTGGGGGTAATCCCGGTAATTCTTTTGGAAATACATCGGGAAATTCTTTTGCAATGGGAACATCATTGATGCTCTTTTCTTCAGTTTGTACTTTCTCGACGTGTGCTAGAACAGCATAGCAACCTTTTCTTATTAGTTTTTGTGCCTTCAAATTACTAATAAGATGTAGCTTCGTGTTGCCCTTTTCTCCGTACACCATTAAGGGTTTTCCTTTTTCTCGTATAATGCGAATTGCATTTTTGTAACAAACGATCTCTGCTTTCACTTCTTTCAACCAGTCCATACCGATTATCACATCAAAACTCCCTAACTCTACTAGTATCAAATCAATCTTAAATGTTTCGCTAACCAGTTTAATTTCTCGATTCCGACATATATTATCTGCTGAAATTAATTTACCATTTGCTAATTCGAGTAAAAATTTACTATCCAAAGGCGTCAATGGACAACTTAATTTATCACAAAATCTCTACTCATATAGCTTCTATCCGCACCCGAATCAAATAAAACGTAAGCAGATTTATTGTCAATAAGAAACGTACCCGTAACAAGCTCCGGGTCTTCCTGTACCTCTGCCGCATTAATATTGAAAACTCTTCCGCGGCCTTGTCCATTCGTGTTCTCCTGGTTCGGGCAATTTCTAATAATGTGGCCCGGTTTTCCACATTTATAACAAACTACATTGGCATAACTTGCTCCGACACTACTTGCTCCGCCATTACTCGTTCCGACACCATTTGTTCCTTTTGTTCTATTAACCCCTGGTCCGTAGACTTTACACTTCACCGCGCTATGACCATTTCTTTTACACTTGTTGCAAAATTTGGTGCAGAACCCCGAGTGATACTTTTCACACCTTTGGCATAGCTGCTTCTGATTGTTGTTGTTGTTGCGGTTATTATTGTTGTTGGGATGATTGTTGTAGTTGCTGCTGTTGTTGTTGTTGTTGTTGTTGTTGTTGTTGTTGTTGTTGTTGTTGTTGTTGTTGTTGTTGTTGTTGGGCCGTTTGTTGTAGTTGCGATTGTTGGGATAATTGTTGCGATTATTGTTGTAATTGCTGTTGTTGTTGTATTGGTGATTCTTATCACCGTTTTCCTCCCACTTTCTTTTGACTTGCTTCACATTGGCCTCTTCAGCAGTCTGTTCTTTAATTCTTTCTTCAATCTGGTTCACTAGTTTGTGAGCCATTCTACATGCCTGTTGTATGGAGGCGGGCTCGTGTGAACTTATATCTTCTTGGATTCTTTCCGGTAATCCTTTCACAAACGCATCGATCTTCTCTTCCTCATCTTCGAATGCTCCCGGACACAATAGGCACAATTCTGTGAATCGTCTTTCGTACGTGGTAATATCAAATCCTTGGGTTCGTAACCCTCTAAGTTCTGTCTTGAGCTTATTGACCTCGGTTCTGGGACGGTACTTCTCGTTCATCAAGTGCTTGAATGCTGACCACGGTAGTGCGTACGCATCGTCTTGTCCCACTTGCTCTAGATAGGTATTCCACCATGTTAACGCAGAACCTGTGAAGGTATGCGTAGCGTACTTCACTTTGTCCTCTTCAGTACACTTACTTATGGCAAACACCGATTCGACCTTCTCGGTCCACCGTTTCAATCCGATCGGTCCTTCGGTTCCATCAAATTCCAAAGGTTTGCAGGCAGTGAATTCTTTTTAGGTGCATCCTACACGATTTCCTGTACTGCTAGATCCAAGGTTATTATTGGTATGTAGCGTAGCCTGTACTGCGGCTATGTTTGAAGCTAGAAAAGTACGGAATTCCTCTTCATTCATATTCACGGTGTGTCGAGTAGTCGGTGCCATTTCCTTCAAAATAGTCAAATGGAACAAGTTAATCATACAGAATATTAAGAGTAGTTAATAGTATTTCGTAGCATAATATGAACGCATTTATAAAAGCTTTTTCTTCATATTAGCGTTTTATAAGTTTAAATTCGGGTAGTACCTACCCGTAAAGTTCATACTTAGTAGCTAATATACAATTCAACTACTACAATTCTATATGAAAAACTGATTATAATAATATTTCGCGTTCAAACTTTTACACAATATTTTACAAACTTACAATACCGCTTATTTTACATATAGCATGAAATATAGCACACAATAAATTTGATACAAGATGGTTGTGAAGATAATTCTAGCTAGTACACAAGTCGTTCAGCAAAGGCAATAAAGACACGTAATTCATACGTCCAGAAACAAGTCATGCATTCTGGTTTTACTAGGATTACTTCCCATCCTTGGTCTTGTGGAACATAACCGTTATGGCCGTTGATAAGACAGCGTGTTGTAACGTCGTCAAAGGGACGAGGGTTACGTAATGTCCAACAGTCCCGTAACAATCTAAAAACCTCATTTCTTACCCCAATTACCGACTCCGTCACTTGTGGGAACGTTTTTTTTAATTGTTGTAGCCCGATGTTCTTGTTCTCACTTTGGTGAGAAGCGAACATTACTAATCCGTAAGCATAACATGCTTCTTTATGTTGCATGTTAGCCGCTTTTTCTAAATCACGAAGTCCAATATTCGGATATATTGAGTCAAAATAATTTCTTAACCCATTGCGTAAAATAGCATTTGGGTTCCCCGCAATATATGCGTCAAAGTAAACACATCGTAACTTATGGATTTCCCAATGTGATATCCCCCATCTTTCGAACGAAAGCCTTTTATAAATCAAGGCATTCTTGGAACGTTCTTCGAATGTCTTACAAACTGATCTCGCCTTAAATAGTTGTGCCGAAGAATTCTGACCGACTCTAGACAAGATTTCATCAATCATGTCTCCGGGTAGGTCTCTTAAAATATTGGGTTGTCTATCCATTTTGTGTTTTTATACTGTAAAATAGACAAGAGTTAGATTCATATAAAAAATACTTATTAATACAAGCAATTTTTACATATATCATAAAGCATAAGCACACTATATTACATATATTACACCACACGAATACAACTATCTTATTCCGACTCGCTTGTTTCTTCTTCTTCTTCGGTTTTGGTTCGTTTTGCCAAGTTTCTAAGGATAAATGATGTTCCCCTAATACGAGCCGTCGTTTTCCACATTGGTTTAGAAAAACCTGGTGGTTTAGAGGTTCCCGGGTCATTGTTACACCTTAAGGACTTCGGGGGTTGACGATACATATAAAGTTCATCGGGGTTGGAATTAGATTTCTCTATTTTTATGCCCTTTCCCATATTATTTTCTTTTGCTTTTTTAAATTCAGTTGGGGTAATTTCTATAACATCATCGGAATTCTCGTCGGAATCCGATTCATCGGAGAATTGGTAATCCTCCCAATATTTTGCTTCCTTGGCGAAAACACCATTGACCATAATTAACCTTGGTCGGTTGGTTGAGGATTTTCTTTTACTTAACCGTTTTATTATTTCCCCCACCGGTTCTATTTCCTCCTCCGGTTCCTCCTCTTCCGGTTCTGATTCTTCTTCCGGTTCTGATTCTTCTTCCGGTTCCTCTTCGGGAACTTGTGAATCAGTCCAATATATATTCGACTCTTCGTTATTATTAGGTGAGTCAATGGGATTTGTGCTAGAGGTAGACATCTATCACACAATATCAAACATGTTAAGAGATTAATATATCACATAATATATACATGTTAATAATATATAGTTTCCAACAAAAATGTTAAGCAATCATTTTTAAAGAAAACACGGTCGAAGTCCAGACTCACTAATGCATCCTAACAAACTCGATAAGACACACTAATGCAAATTTTCTGGTTCTCTAAGACCAACGCTCGGATACCAACTGAAATGTCCCGTTCTTATTGATTAAAAACGTTCCATATTAATTGATTTCTTTGCGAGGTTTTGACCTCTATATGAGACGTTTTTCAAAGACTGCATTCATTTTTAAAACAAACCATAACCTTTATTTCATAAATAAAGGTTTAAAAAGCTTTACGTAGATTAAATGATAATCTAAAATATCCTGTTTACACACGACCATTACATAATGGTTTACAATACAAATATGTTACATCGAAATCAGTTTCTTGAATGCAGTTTTTACACAATATCATACAAACATGGACTCCAAATCTTGTCCTTATTTTAGTATGCAACATCGGAAGCTCTTAGTATTCACCTGAGAATAAACATGCTTTAAACGTCAACAAAAATGTTGGTGAGTTATAGGTTTAACCTATATATATCAAATCGTAATAATAGACCACAAGATTTCATATTTCAATACACATCCCATACATAGAGATAAAAATTATTCATATGGTGAACACCTGGTAACCGACATTAACAAGATGCATATATAAGAATATCCCCATCATTCCGGGACACCCTTCGTATATGATATAAATTTCGAAGTACTAAAGCATCCGGTACTTTGGATGGGGTTTGTTAGGCCCAATAGATCTATCTTTAGGATTCGCGTCAATTAGGGTGTCTGTTCCCTAATTCTTAGATTACCAGACTTAATAAAAGGGGGCATATTCGATTTCGATAATTCAACCATAGAATGTAGTTTCACGTACTTGTGTCTATTTTGTAAATCATTTATAAAACCTGTATGTATTCTCATCCCAAAAATATTAGATTTTAAAAGTGAGACTATAACTCACTTTCACAGATTTTTACTTCGTCGGAAAGTAAGACTTGGCCACTGGTTGATTCACGAATCTATAACAATATATACATATATATCAAAGTATGTTCAAAATATATTTACAACACTTTTAATATATTTTGATGTTTTAAGTTTATTAAGTCAGCTGTCCTCGTTAGTAACCTACAACTAGTTGTCCACAGTTAGATGTACAGAAATAAATCGATAAATATTATCTTGAATCAATCCACGACCCAGTGTATACGTATCTCAGTATTGATCACAACTCAAACTATATATATTTTGGAATCAACCTCAACCCTGTATAGCTAACTCCAACATTCACATATAGAGTGTCTATGGTTGTTCCGAAATATATATAGATGTGTCGACATGATAGGTCGAAACATTGTATACGTGTCTATGGTATCTCAAGATTACATAATATACAATACAAGTTGATTAAGTTATGGTTGGAATAGATTTGTTACCAATTTTCACGTAGCTAAAATGAGAAAAATTATCCAATCTTGTTTTACCCATAACTTCTTCATTTTAAATCCGTTTTGAGTGAATCAAATTGCTATGGTTTCATATTGAACTCTATTTTATGAATCTAAACAGAAAAAGTATAGGTTTATAGTCGGAAAATAAGTTACAAGTTGTTTTTGTAAAGGTAGTCATTTCAGTCGAAAGAACGACGTCTAGATGACCATTTTAGAAAACATACTTCCACTTTGAGTTTAACCATAATTTTTGGATATAGTTTCATGTTCATAATAAAAAATCATTTTCTCAGAAAAACAACTTTTAAATCAAAGTTTATCATAGTTTTTAATTAACTAACCCAAAACAGCCCGCGGTGTTACTACGACGGCGTAAATCCGGTTTTACGGTGTTTTTCGTGTTTTCAGGTTTTAAATTATTAAGTTAGCATATCATATAGATATAGAACATGTGTTTAGTTGATTTTAAAAGTCAATTTAGAAGGATTAACTTTTGTTTGCGAACAAGTTTAGAATTAACTAAACTATGTTCTAGTGATTACAAGTTTAAACCTTCGAATAAGATAGCTTTATATGTATGAATCGAATGATGTTATGAACATCATTACTACCTTAAGTTCCTTGGATAAACCTACTGGAAAAGAGAAAAATGGATCTAGCTTCAACGGATCCTTGGATGGCTCGAAGTTCTTGAAGCAGAATCATGACACGAAAACAAGTTCAAGTAAGATCATCACTTGAAATAAGATTTTTATAGTTATAGAAATTGAACCAAAGTTTAAATATGATTATTACCTTGTATTAGAATGATAACCTACTATAAAAAACAAAGATTTCTTGAGGTTGGATGATCACCTTACAAGATTGGAAGTGAGCTAGCAAACTTGAAAGTATTCTTGATTTTATGTAACTAGAACTTGTAGAATTTATGAAGAACACTTAGAACTTGAAGATAGAACTTAAGAGAGATCAATTAGATGAAGAAAATTGAAGAATGAAAGTGTTTTTAGGTGTTTTTGGTCGTTGGTGTATGAATTAGATATAAAGGATATGTAATTTTGTTTTCATGTAAATAAGTCATGAATGATTACTCATATTTTTGTAATTTTATGAGATATTTCATGCTAGTTGCCAAATGATGGTTCCCACATGTGTTAGGTGACTCACATGGACTGCTAAGTGCTGATCATTGGAGTGTATATACCAATAGTACATACATCTAAAAGCTGTGTATTGTACGAGTACGAATACGAGTGCATACGAGTAGAATTGTTGATGAAACTGAACGAGGATGTAATTGTAAGCATTTTTGTTAAGTAGAAGTATTTTGATAAGTGTATTGAAGTCTTTCAAAAGTGTATAAATACATATTAAAACACTACATGTATATACATTTTAACTGAGTCGTTAAGTCATCGTTAGTCGTTACATGTAAGTGTTGTTTTGAAACCTTTAGGTTAACGATCTTGTTAAATGTTGTTAACCCAATGTTTATAATATCAAATGAGATTTTAAATTATTATATTATCATGATATTATCATGTATGAATATCTCTTAATATGATATATATATACATTAAATGTCTTTACAACGATAATCGTTACATATATGTCTCGTTTAAAAATCATTAAGTTAGTAGTCTTGTTTTTACATATGTAGTTCATTGTTAATATACTTAATGATATGTTTACTTATCATAGTATCATGTTAACTATATATATATATCCATATATATGTCATCATATAGTTTTTACAAGTTTTAACGTTCGTGAATCACCGGTCAACTTGGGTGGTCAATTGTCTATATGAAACATATTTCAATTAATCAAGTCTTAACAAGTTTGATTGCTTAACATGTTGGAAACATTTAATCATGTAAATATCAATCTCAATTAATATATATAAACATGAAAAAGTTCGGGTCACTACATGAAGTTGGTGAAATTGAGTATTTATAGAAGAAGAAAAAATATTGCCGTTGATCAATTTTAAAATAATAGCCGTTTGTCATTAAAAAAAAACGTTATTATTATTCTTATTCTTATTATTTTTATTTGTTAAAAACTATAAATAACATAAAACAAATTAATAAAACACAACAAAAATAAAAATAAAAAGCCTCATTAACATTCCACTAACAACTCACACTAAAAACCAACACCACCACTACTCACAAAAAACCCACACGTCTTAGTTATCAAAAAAGTAAAAAAATCAATTCACACCATCAACCCAGGTCCCTACCACTATAACTAGTCTAAGAGAAAATAAAAGAAAAAAGAAAAATGAAAATAAAAAATAAACTAAAATTATTAAGGGAAGAAGACAAAATTACGTCGGTCATCCCTGAACTTTCAAAGAGAGAAAATGATAGAATTTGCCCTCACATGTTTGGCACATGCTGAAGGTTAACGGAGGAAAGAAACGGACAGTTAACAGAAGAACGACATAAGTTATAAAATGCAAGTTCAGTGACGACGAACGCAAAAAAAAAGTTGTAAGGACGACGCCTATGATTTTAGTATAAGTTCAAAGACGACGGGAGTAATTTTGTCTTTATATAATTATGTACCATATCATATGCTTGTATATTCGTTTATGTCGATTTAAAAGTTCAAAAAACTTCAGCTCCAAAAAAAAAACAAAAAAAAAAAACATTTACTAAAAATAAGTTTAGAACTCCAGCTACACACTATTTCACTAAACGCACCAATTATAAATATCTAAAGCTTATCTTTTTTTTTTTTTTTTTCTTTTTGAAAGTCAACCATTTTATTAACTAGTGGAATTACAAGTTACAAATCTAAAGCTTAACTTGATATTCCCGTCTTAATTTTATTTTTAATTTTATTAAAAAAATTTTCCTACTTATTGGCCGGAGGTCCACTCGGAAGTAATCTCTCTATCCGTCGAATAGAGAGATGGATGACTTTCTCTACTTTTGAGAGTGTTTTCACTCTGGGTGGAGAAATGACTTGTCTTTATCCTTATTCTCGGATAGGAGAAGGATTGTCTATATCTCACCTCCCCCATACACCACCTATGTGGTATTGGGTTTTGTTGTTGTTGTTGTTGTCCGTATAAAAGTATATCAGAAGTTACATGTTACGGAGTATGCAACATTTTTTTTTTTTTTTAATGGCTAAAAAAATTTAAACATTATACAAACTATAAATATTTCCTTTTAAAAAACTCGATTTACTTATTAATTTTGACATTAAATTATTTAATGTAACTCCAAATAATAAAAATATATATATTTTTTAGAACATACATATAAAACTAGCAATATGCTAGGACAGATTTACAACGAGTTTTCAGGGTCTAATAACCAATCACGGTAAAGTTCTTTCGATAAATTTTGAATCGCTATTAACTACAAACTAGCAGCTAACAGCTAGTTTTGATAACTAGATGTTTAGGTAAAGACAAAAAAATTAACCTAAAGTTAACATTAATCCTAAAATCAGATAATCCAATTGTTTCAGTTCGATCACCGTCACCACTAGCATATATTTGAATTCAAACAAAGTTACGTTTTAAATAGTTTGTTTTTATTACTCTATATACATGTATATCAATGTTTTAAACGTCAGGTGACATCGCGCCACTGCACCTTCAACTACGGCCCATGGGCAGCATAGGCTGTAATGGATCTTCAAAATGTGCCTTTTTTTTCTTTTCCAGTTACGCGAATCTATCTATCTATCTGCAGCACAAGATCAATCTGAAAATAGCTAATTGCACACATAAAAACAACTGAACGCGATCCTTGCATGTACAGCGGCACATATGATATTTTGAAGTTCTAGAAATCAATAATCTTAGAGCGCTTTCTTGTCAGTTGTTTGAACTTGATTTTCCAGAGGAAGAAGTGACAAGATTTTCATCCTATTGAAAAAATGAATATTAAAGACAAACTTTAGACAGAAAATTTTAATATGTAAAAAACAAAAGGTGCAGCAAACTGCACCAATACTTAACTAAACACTAACCGCGTGCAACCTGCAAGATATATATTTTCGACAAAATTGCACGGTTGGTCCCCGTGGTTTACATCATATGAAGTCGTTAGTCCCTGATCTTTTTTCAAGGTGGTTGATCCCTGTGGTTTACAAAATGGGAGTGGGTGGTCCCTGTGGTTGATTTTTATGGGCGTGGGTGGTCCCTGTCAGTGTTTACAAAATGGGCGTGGTTGGTCCCTGTTAGGGACCACCCACCAGACATTTGTAAACCACAAGGACCTACTACCTCAAAAAAAGATCAGAGACCAACGCTTCATTTTGATGTAAACCACAGGGACAAAGCGTGCAATTTTGTCTATATTTTCCCCCAAAACCTTGGTGTCTAGCGAATTAAGATTTCTGCCTAAAATGTTAGTGTCTAGATGGATTTAATTGCAATTATCTTAAAAACAGTAAAATATTTTATAATTAAGATGTAATTTTTTTTAATGAAATGCTTGCTAATTAATATGAAAGATGAGAAAAGAATTGGAAAATAGGTTTCTCACAGTAACTTATCTGCAGCGTAAAATATCGGAAGCTTTCCCAATTCTTCGCCTCTCCATTTTGTTTTTTGAGAGTTGACAACACTTTCAGCATCCGAACCTGCTGCAGTCAAAACAAACTGAAACATAACGTATCAGTGCTATATATTATTTAATTTTCATATAATTTTGTAAACCATTTATATAGTAGTCTTGAATGTGTATAACAAATATCTTCAAAGTGCTAAACTATAGTGTACTTGAAATTTGTTGTAAGTACAAAAATGCATTTATACATGCTGGCATAAGGCCCATAATATAAGTTGGAAATGTACGTATGCATAAAGATTTATTAATTTAATTTTTTTTTTTTTTTTTTTTTTTTTTTTGCGGAAAACATGAAATTAAATAAAATTATAACGAAAAGATCTAAAGGGATGCGTATTTACCAGCGGAAAGAGTACAGCCATCACACCATAACTCACCAAAGGAGAAAAGAAGAAAATAGCAAGAACACATGGCGACCCTGCAAATACATTTTTAATACACACGTAAAAAAACATTACATATAATATATAACATCAGTATAATTAAGTATTCCATCTGCCCAAAAATAAAATGAGGATGAATCAGCAGAGTTCAATAAGAGTGTTCGATTATTTAATTAATGCATAAAAATACTCTTCTATAGAGGAATCACTATATCAAATGAACTATATTAAGTATGAAAACAAATATTAAGCAGACAAACATAAGTGAAGAGAAAAATACCAAAACCGGCAAAAAATGCCCAGTTGGACTCAAAAAAGTTGAGTCTTTTATCCAAACTCAGACCAGAGAAGTTCCATTTGTACCTAAAGATATCAGATACTGAAATGAGATGACATTTATGAAGCTAACTTGGTTTTTGAAAGAGGCAATTTCAACCCATTTACTTGCAGATGAGTTGATTCAGGTTAACTTTTATCTCAGACAAGAAATACGTTAAAATCAATATATCAATATATTAACTTATAAGAAAATGGGTCAAAATTAGCCCAAAGGGTACTTACGATGTATAAAAAATATAATTTTGGTGATTATGTCAAAACAAATTTTTACATAATTTTTACTTGGACAATGTCTGTACCAACATGACTGCCATTTTGACCTGTTACCCAACTTAACAACCCCTGACCATGTTGCCACCTCTAAATACTAATAATGTAACAAAAAAATAGGCACTCGTGTATTCGATGCATACTCAAAGCAGTAATAGGCATACATCCACGAAAGAAGTGCAAAATTGAGTGCCTTCCCGATGTAAGGCACGAAGCCTGTGAGGTAGACCTGTTACAATCCCCCATTGTTTTCAGCATATATTACCAAGAATACCATTCTGTTAAAAAAAATATATAACACGATACATGAAAAAAAAATCATACCTCTAAGAAGAAAAAGTTTAATAGGAGTACTGAATAGCCCTGTTCTGCTACACCGATCATGACCCTGCAGACATAATGTTATGACAAATCATCATCAAAGAAAAATATATTTTTTAACAAGATATTGAATATTTGAAGTAAATAATATATTACCGCCCAAGGTCAGTTGGTTTATCTACATGTGATGCACTTTGTGAGGTTGACGGCTCCTTTTGGTTAGATGGTGTTAAATTGGTTGGTTCAGTTTTTCTAGTCACCTTAAGACCAAACTGAGCAATATCATTGTACCTAGATAAGTTATATACTCATATACTAAGTAAGATGCTATTTTGCAAATAACTAACTATCAAATGGAAATCAATAAAAAAAATAGAAGTATCCGGTTAAAGAGATGGGGATTCAAATACTTTCAATGGTTAACAAAACCAGCGATTATGCAGAAGATTAGAGCTAAAGAAGAATTAAAATAGGGCTTGGCCAAGTTAAAAGTTAGTTTATAGAAACGGAACCAATGATGGATAGAACTGCAATTCTTCGAATTACGCTGAATTTACTATTGTTAAACAAAAAGATCTTAGTTACCCAAAAGGGTTACAAGATGTAATTTATGTATCTGAAAGAAGATAAAAAGTTGTACCAGATAGTGCTTAAAATGAAGCTGAATACGTACAAAGGGTAGAACCATAGACCCTGTTGAGAAGAAGCAAATTCATATCAAGTGATCAGTCATATAAACGACGACTTTTTTTAAAAGAAAATAAGATCATGAAATAAACATCAAGAAGAGCTTAGGTATCATAAAACTAAACAAGGGAGAAAAGTGATCATAAAACTAACTACGGATTATTAGACCATGAACAAGTTTTATTTTCATTGAAAAGGAGAAATCTTTTGAAATGGCTAAAGGGGGCATCGGTTTCTGGGTTTATGATCATTAATATAGTTCAAACTTCAAATGTATTATTTGCATATTATTTGCATTTTGCATTCTTAACAAAATAATGTCGAAAAAGTTTAGTTCCTACAGCTCAACATAAAGATTATTGGTAAAAAGTAGACAAAGTTTCCTGTTATAAACATAATCATTATCATTATTATGATTTTAATTTCCCTAACTCGTGAATTCATGATTAAACGGTTGCATATATCGTGATCACTTGGAATGTTCAAAGCCACATAAGCGTATATGAGTGGTCGTACAACGTAAACTTCAAACCAAAGCTCGCAATTACAAAAAGTTTCAGGGACTTGACTGCAAACAACGTTATCTGTGAACAATTTTAAATATGCAACATGACATTTCACATTTCAATAACTCTCAATGTCATTAACCTAAAAATCTTTAAAAACCTATATATACAAATTGCACACATAAACGTTAAAAAAACACTGCTAAACAGCTAAAGTATAATACTCACATAAATAAGTTGTAACAGTCCAATTCGTAAAAAGGCATACAATCTTATAGGCATCTCCGATTCGCAAGCCTCTTCGTAACCATCGACAACTTCGATAGGCAATATCCATTCTAGTGTTGGAGTAATAATTGATCTTAATAATAAAATACTGCAAGCAACCATAACAACCTTAACTCACCCTAAAATTAAATAACAAACTTACATACATACATAATAATAATAATGATCATATAGTTAACCTTATCATTAATCATTAATTAAATAATTACCTTCCTAAAAATATAAAACCATTTAAGAGAAAGCACTGGCCGGTTCGGATCATGAGTTGTTTTGACCTACAGAATCAAACAATGTAAATTTAATTAATATATTTGATATATTAATACTAATATCTATAAAATATAATATAATATAAAATAAAATAAAATAAAAAGTTGAATTGAAGAAATTGAGTTAGAGTAAAGTAGAAGGGAACCTGAGGCAGTAGATGATGACTCTGTGAAGACAACAAGCTTCACGGAAACCTAAAATCCAAAAGATGGATGCTTGTTTTAGTTTTGTACGATAATTATTAATCAAAGGACTGATGGTTTCCATGGTTAGCTTCTGACCTGATTGATTAATTGAATTGAGGCTTAGTTTGTGTTCGTCTTTGTATACGTCAATTGGGTTTCTTCAAAGCAGGTTTTGTTGGCTTTTTTATTCTCCGCGGGATTTTACAAGTTTGGTCCCTAGAGTATATAACAAGTGATATGTTCGCCCGAAACGTTGAGGGGTTTGATTTGGTTATAAATGTGCGTTGATTAAAGCATTGTTTGTTTTTAAAAATGTTTTTGTCTGAAGATATGTGAATCATGTGTTGAGAAGATGTGATTTGAAGGTATGTAGGATGAACACCGGAGACTGTTTGTTTTTATGTCTGCTAAATGCGATTAAAAATTAAAATCTCAAATTCTTTAATGAAAACGTCAGTCTGTCCGCAAACATAAACCATAATAACGTCTTCAATAGAGAAAACAAACAACACCAAATTATATATACCTTATATTATATATTTGCTAAAATGGTGTGACGTATACGTGACCAATCATTTTTTACGGAACATGATTAATCATCTTGATATAAACGTTTAATAGCCTATTATGCCTCGTGTAGCGTGGGGTTTTAAAAGTATTTTTTACGGGATTTAAAAAATTGAACATATTTCAATATTGTATATGTTGCATTGATAGAAGTTTAATTATACATGTGTATGTAATTTTTTTTTAACAATAATGAATATTTAAAAAACTTTATACAAATACAATTGTATTATGCGTCTCAATGATATTGTCCATTATTTTTTTCGGATGTTCCAAATTTGTCTTAATGAAACCTTAAATTAATTGTCTAAAATAAACGTAATAGTAGCTGAAATATAGACAAAAAATATTTAAAAGAATACATATATAAAATAAAGTAAAAGACTTTGTTTACATAAAACGACATATATCAAAGACTGAAATAACAAAATTTCCTTATGAAGTATTAAACGACCACTCTTAACATAAAACGATAGCGGTGTCTTACACTATTATACCAATTGTAGTGGTAAAAGTATTTGCTATTGTCGATGGGTGGGGTAGAAGAGTTGACACTGACACGGCAAAATATGTTGAAAACTGAGGAGTAGTAAGGTGACGCGTTAAGGTCATTCTCTATCATATCATCCCTTAACTGAATTTCTCTTCTCTACATCAGCTCTAATCACTTAATATTCATTTCACTAAACCATCAATATCCTTTTATTAAATAATACCTACAAAATAATACCCAAAATATAAAATATATAAATTACCAAACACGAGTTGTAAGATAAAAAAACACGTGGGGCCCTCTCTCTTTCACGCCAACTACCGCCACAAGTTTAGATAAAGTTTCCTTTAACGTTGCGCTGCCTATCTTGGCCAAAGCTTGGCTTGCGCCAAACTCTCTTCACTAACTAACATAAGAAATTGTCTCACGGGTTTGGCTAAAGTTTCCTTTAACTTGGAGTTGCTTATCTTTGCCAAAGTTTGGCTTGTGCTAAACCCCATTCACTGACGAAGATAGGAAGTTGCCTAAGTGGCGTGTTGGGTGGGGTTGAGACTAATTTTCATTTTTTTTTGTTTAGTAGAGATTATTTTATTCCTTTTAATTATCTAATATTTTATTCCTTTTAATTATCTAATTAAATTTATGTAATGAATAGAACAAAATAAATTTATAATTAGAAGCACATAATTTTTATTTCTAATAATTCTAAAAAGTGGAATTGGGCTTGCAATTTGATTGGTCTAAATGGGAGGTAACTACCGTATAAACCGTTTAGCGTTAAGACCCGACCCACCATTAAAACTAAAGTGTGATTACAGTTATTTAAAAAGTCCTAAATTACAAACAATATACACAAATTAAAGAGACAATAATTTCGATCTCTTAATATGGTTCGTGGAATTGTATCTTCATTAAATAGCTCATATGTCTGATCGTCCATGATATCAATCATGTGATAGACCGCATCCTCGTCCTCGTCTCGTAAACATCCATCAATCAATACTACACCAACCGGAGCAAGAGTATGCCACTTGGTTTATCCCTCAACTATTCCCAAACTTCTTTGAATGCAGACGTTTTCATTTACCTCTAACAATATGATTGTACTGCACGCTCGTGAATGTCTTGTTCGATCCGTCTGTTTTGCCCTGAGTTGCGTTTTTTCTTCTTCACAACATCCTTGAAAAGCCTTGCACCCCCTATCCAAATATTGCCATTTTTCCGATAATACGTCTTCTTCTCGAGACCATCCGTAGTCCTTGTCATTGAATTTTCTATACCCCATAAAATCGTCCGTTTTTTGAGAGTTTCCTTGAATCGGATTGTTGATTAATAATGTCACGTCAATATTCAAATGTTGAATGCATGTGTTTTGATGATGTCAATAAATTCATGTACGTGTAAGTATAGTGAATAACACAAGTTCATAAACTTCCATTTTCTCTATCAAACGACAAAATCTTTAAACGTGTCAAAACGAGTCAAAATGAAATCGTAGATCGACTGTGAGACAAGATGTTCAACCTAATTTAATAAACGACATCTTAAAAGCATGTCTTTTCAAAACCCATTTTACACATCTTGCTTATAAGGCACTCTAAGACATTTGAAACTTACACTTTCATATTTTACGGATTAGTGATTTTCAGTGCACTTAAGAATTTTCTTTAAGTGTTTCTAAATAATTTTATCTTTACAAAATATATTACTCTCTTGTCCAAAATTGGATTAATTAACACAATGGTCATCCAAGTCCCATTGGGAGTTGATATCTTTGAATTCACGGGATTCGAATCGAAACTTCGTAATGTATCCGCCAGACTTTAAATATGCACATCCTTTTATTTGCTTCATTAAGTGAGTTGAGATTATGACATGGAAAGACGAATAGGAGATGGTTACTTATTTGGTAAAAGCGTAGTCAACATCAACATACATGAATTCAAACATATCCTTTTAAGTCTTATTCCCTTGCCTATTTAAGAGAACTCATGGAGTCCGTGAATATGAAGATGAATCTTAAGATACAAAAGAAGAAGAAACTAAAATAACAAAAATACACTCATGTTTCTGGCATGTGAGGTCATTTAACAATAATAATTAACGTTCAATTGATTGTTAGATTATCTGTGAAATAAATGCAAACTAATGGACTATTTACGTTAAAAATTACTAATTTATCTACATATCTAAATGACAAAGTTGAAATAAATAGTAAACTTCATAACCTTCACAAACTCGCACAAAACTTTTACTGACAAAGTTGAAATGAATAGTAAATTTCATAACCTTCACAAACTCACTTTTACCTTTTTATAATTCAACTCCACCTTACATAATAGTTAACTTTATAACTTTTATAAATTTACCCCAAACCTTTCACACTTAATAATTTAACAATAAAACTCCCCACTCTTTATAAATCGACTACATAACTTTTATTATCTAACAACTATTCATTATTATTATTATTATTCTTATTATTATATATACTTATAACAGGCTCCCCCAATGAACAGTAAGCCGAGCCACCAAGCCGATGAACAGTAGCCATAGCTGAGCCATCGAGCCCCAATGAACGGTAAGCCGAGCCACCAAGCCGATGAACAGTAGCTATAGCTGAGCCATCGAGCCGATGAACAGTAACTAGCCGATGAACAGTAACTGGAGCCGATGAACAGTAAGCGGAGCATATGAACAGTAATTTCTCTCTTTTTTTCCCCTTTTTTCTTTTTTGTTTGTGTTTTGGCCAACGAAG
This sequence comes from Rutidosis leptorrhynchoides, assembly GCF_046630445.1. NCBI lineage: Eukaryota > Viridiplantae > Streptophyta > Magnoliopsida > Asterales > Asteraceae > Rutidosis > Rutidosis leptorrhynchoides. The sequence continues at coordinate 281,041,652 of NC_092342.1, forward strand.
TGGCAGACCTTTTTTCTAGTATAACTAATAGACAAAATTTGTCTTATTAGTTATGAATAGTACTATTTAATATTTTATTTTTCACACACCCAACCCCCTAACTTTTATTAAAATACAAATCGAGCCCACCCATTTTATAGTACTATTTAATATTCCATTTTTCACACACCCAACCCCCTAACTTTCATTAAAATACAAATCGAACCCCCCATTTTATACCTATATTCTAAAATATTATTTATCCCATCACTAACACTAAAAATATTGAATAATAACACTCACCACGCTACTACTGTGCTACTTTTTTTTTGTCTCAAACGATAAAAAAACAACTTTCATAAAAGGAACAACCCTTCAATGCTACCAAAAGATGTCAAAAAATATTCTTTTTTTACAAAATAGATTAACTAACTTTTAAAAAAAAAAAACCCGAACGCTAAAAGAAGCAACTTTCACAAAGGAACAACCCTTCAATGTTAGATGTCGATTTTTTTTTTTTTTTACAAAATAGGTCAACACTTTTTTTTAGCTCGCATTCAAAACGGAGCCTCCGGCGCGAAACGATGGCTCTACAACTAGTTTGGACTATTTGTGAAATTTCTAACAAATCACGACGACTATCCTTGTAATTCTATCTTCTTCTTTTTTTTTTAATTAAACAGTATGAAATAAGATAATTTAAATAATTAATTAATTACACTAAAATCAATTAATAATGTAAGAAACAAATGAAAATTTAATATACATAGTTTCAAAATAATTGGACGAATATATGATTTAACGTCGTCAAGTAATTAAAAGTATATATATATATATATATATATATATATATATATATATATATATATATATATATATATATATATATATATATATATATATATATATATATATATATATATATATATATATATATATATATATATATATATATAGGGGCAGGATCAATGGGGAAGTAACCAATCGGAGGGAAGCGGGGGAAGCAAAATTTTTTTTTTTGTTTTTTTTAATTTTTTTTCCGGCATCAAGATCACACGAAAATATGAACATTTAGAAGAGACAATTCGTGATGAATGTTATTATTTAGGCGGGAAAACGATCGACAAACATAACATTCAAGATAATATTGTTCGTGAAGAATATGAACGTTTTTTTTTCGTGTTTTGTGAAGTAAAATTTAGCCCGATTTAGAGTTTAGGGTTTAGGGTTTAGGGTTTGGTGTTTTGGGTTTATTCCATAAACCCAAAACACCAAACCCTAAACCCTAAACTCTAAACCGTTCGTGTTAAAAACTCAATCTAAATCCTAAATCTAAACCCTAAACCCTAAATTTATAAACCCTAATATCTAAACCCTATAAACCCTAATATCTAAACCCTAATATCTAAACCCCAATATCTAAAACCTCAAAATACGCTCGAAAAACACGATAATTGTTATATATTACTTCTTCGAGCGTTTTCCCGCCAAAATAAAAACATTTATCACAAAGTGTCTCTACTAAATGTTCATATTTTCATCTCATCTATAATGTTCGTGAACAAAGTTTTTTCAAAAAACGAAAAAAAAAAAAAAATTTTGCTTCCCCTCGCTTCCCACGAATGGTTACTTCCCTCTTGATCCTACCAATATATATATATATATATATTTTTTTTTTTTTTTGACAAAAATAATTAGTTTTGAGATATAATGCAACGTAAATAAAAATTAGCTTTTCAAAAAAAAAAAAAATACAACGTACATAAACCCCAAATATCAATCCGTGAAACTTTGGTACGAATAATATTACAAAATTTTGTTGAAGTCTAGAAGAAATTAAATTAGGAAACAAATCGGTAATAGATCGAGCACTTTTAGAGCACATTGTTAATCAGTAATAGACAGCTATCTCTCGAGCATTTTTATTCCTTGGGCTCTACGTATAAATCAACCGACTCAAAGTTATTCCTAATATATATATCACCACTAACATTAATACCCTTTAACCCTTACGATTTTAAACCAACAAATACCATCTATTTCTATTTTACCTTCAAATACTTGTCCCCCAAGTTCTAATTTTTCTTGCTCAGAAAACGTGTGATCAAAATCGTGATAATGGAAGCTTTGAAGAATGAGTTTCAGAATATGAAAGCGGATGAACTCGATAGGAATTTGTATGATGAGGTAATGATGATCAAACAGAATGTTCTTGAAAAAAGTAAACATCAATCAGAGAGGTTAGTTTTGAATTCGTTATTGAAGCTTAATTGTATGCCGTTGTCTGTTAAACTTCTCGAGGCTACAATGATCGGAAAATCTGTTTCTGCTCTTCGTAATCACGAGTCCGAAATCGTTAGAGATGTTGCGAGAATGATGATTAAAAAGTGGAGGCTGATGGTGCACTCATGGGTTGAAGCTACGTATATGAATGAAGAAAAAGGTGGCCTTGATGATTCAAACAAAAACCATATCGTACCCGAAATTAGTACTGAACTGAAACGAAATGTTAGAGAAACAGAAGAAAGCGCTCCGAAACAGAAAGTTAGTAGTAGTACTAATGGAGTTGTTGATGAGGAGGTTTTAAGGATTAAAGAAATTATTGATAAAAGTGGAGTTGAAAACGAATTGGTAATGTGCGACTCGTTAAGGAAGCTTGAAAGGATGAAGTTATCGGTGAAAAATCTGCAGAATACGGGAATCGGAAAAACTGTTTGTGGTCTTAAAAAACATGAATCGAAAGATGTTGCTGAGATTGCGAGGATGCTCGTTAGTAAATGGAAACGTATGGTGAAATTAGAATTCGTTAAAAAAGAATCCAATGTGGTTGTATTGAATAGAAACTTGAAGCAACAAAGTGAGAGTTGCACGAAGGTTATAAGGAAGCAGAAAACGCGAAGAAGAAGAAGAAGAAACGAGTCATGGAATTTCATCGAGTCGTTAACGAGGGCTTTCGCTGCCCAACAGTTGGTCGACGACCAGGAAGCCCGTCAAAAGAATATGGAGTACTAAAAACGAGCGTCGTTAACGGTTTTGACATTTTTGAACTTGTAAGTTTAACTAGATGCCCACATTGTAATGACATATTCAAGTTTAGATATTGTGTTACAAATTACAATGGTCAAGTGGACAAGTGGTGATGTGATGACAGGTTTATGCGGAATTGTTTTATGATTGTTTTAGAGTTCTGCTTTGAAACAAGATTGTTATTTGTAATTTTGTTAATTGAAAGTTTGAAATCAATCTTTTTGATTGATACAGTATATGTTTGGTAGATAAATTTGATATATTGGTTTCTTATGAAAATTTATAACATGTGGACAAGAAGAAAAATCAACCCTTGAATATTTTGATAATTAATCTATACCAATATCTATATCTACACATATCAAACACTTTTTAAATTCATAATAGACAAAGGAGCTGTTTTTCGTATAACTGATGTTGAACTTTGTTAACTGGTATGAGTAGGTTACATAAAGAATTAAGTTTGGTGAATTGATTTGTTAATAAGCATAGATGATGTGGTTTTCATTAATGTTTAATAGAGAATACACGAGATATATATATACATGTACAAGATGGCAATCCAAAGAGTCAAAGCATAAATGACAAACAGTAAATGGAGGACCCTTCAACTCTAATATCCATTAACATTCCCCCGCAGTTGGAGCGGGAGGAGAACGGGCGCTCAAACTGAATCATTTTTTTTTTCATTTGTTGCATCGAATAGACTGATATTCGCTAATTTTATTGCATCTTGCTTGACTGCGTTTCTTTTTCCGTAAAGATGTTTTTTTCCGTCGTGGCTTGTATTGCCTAAGGATTGAGCAGGACTTCAGCAGATAACATTGTCAACGATACCAATGCACTTCAACATTAAAAAAAAAATTTATATTGATCACTTATTCTTTTTATTTGGGGTTTGGAACCTAGTCAAGCTAGGCGGCTCATCCCCACGCCGATTATTACTATTATTCAAAGTAAGAAAAAAAAAAAAGTAGAGAAACGTAGCCATACAAGGAAGGTACGGCTAAGTGGTTGCCATTGAGATAAGTAGTTCAACCAGAATCGTATTGTTCGGATACCATGTTAATAAGCATAGATGATGTGGTTTTCATTGATGTTCAATAGAGAATAAAGGAGATATATATATACATGTACAAGATGGCAATCCAAGAGCCAAAGCATAAATGACAAACAATAAATGGAGGACCCTTCAACTCCAATATCCGTTAACATGATTGGCCCTGCCTAATGAAATCTCAAGTTTAAATATACAATTTTGGTTGTTAAGTCCACTAAGAAATGACTAGCCATTTTATTGTAACCTCATATTCATACTATCATCATGCCGTCTCAAAGGAATGCCTTTATGATACATACCGTCTTTCTCATCCGCATGTTTAAAAAGTCGAGTTGGAACTGTAGTTGCAAGTTGCATCACTTGATTAGAAATGACAATAATGACCTCTTTGCTTATGAATTGGTTGGCTTATGTTATATACTCCGTGTATAGTATCTAATCGGACAAATTGGTAGATGTTTTGTTGCTAACTGATTATGGGTCGCAATTCGTCCAAAGTGCACTCTTAATTTTTTTTTTGAAAAGCAAGAAAGACTTATATTAAACAATCACGAATAGTACATGGTTGACTGGGCACCCTTAACAGCACGATACATCACGAAAGAAATAAGGAAAACAAATTACATCGCCATAAGCTAATTGCAAAGATTGCAACTAACAAAAGGAGTTAAAACTAAGGGTGTGAGAACCATTGTAGCCAATCCATAATATGACCCTTGCAACGTCGTGAAATCCAATCATATGAAAGAACTTGAACCTCGCTAAATAAAGATGGGACCGTCTCGAGCTTATTCTTGAACACCTTTGCATTTCTATTCTTCCATAGAATGTAACAAATCACCCAACAAACCGCTTGCCATTGATTCTTTTTATGATCATGTGCTACACAACCGAAAGTACCATTAAAAATATCCTCAAACCCGAATATAGCCGAATTATACCCCCACCATTTAAGAACTTTAGCCCAAATGTCTTTTGCCACTTGACAGGAAAAAAGTATATGCTCCACCGTCTCAATGTCACCATCACAAATCGGGCATCTCACACTATTCAAGTCGATGCCCCGTTTATCTAACTCGAATCTTACCGGTATACGTCCTAATCTCGCCCGCCAAATAAACACCTCCACTTTTTTTGGAACCAAACCATTTCGCAACGACTCAATAGAATTAACCGCACGTGGTAGAATGACTTTGTTGACAAGAACCGAACAGTCCTTGACCGTATAAATGCCCTTCGAATTAAGATTCCAGCTCCAACGGTCTTTTTTACCTTCGGTCAGCTGCAAGTTCCGAACAGTATCACACAACTCATTTAGTTCACTATTCGTTCGGCCCATCGGTGGATAAGCCCAATTGCCAGCCCATCTCCCTTAAATTCTTCGAATTTGCTACTGATGTTGATATCTTTGTCAATCTCTAGCCTGTGTAGTCTTTTGAATCTGTCCTTAAAGCTTGCGTTCCCCACCCAAATCTCATCCCAAAAAGAAGTGCTTTTCCCGTCCCCGATTGAGCGTATGAAAGAATTAGAGAAAGAAATCCCTAACTTGTCCACATGTTTTCCTGCATCACAAATAGAATTCCAAAGGCTAGCGTTTGGATTCCGGGCAAGCCCGTTACCAAGCACAAGACCTCCATTAGAACCATAAATGCTACGAATAACGGTGACCCACAAAGTGTTAGTTTCGGTTTTAAACCTCCACCACCACTTACAAAGAAGAGCCAAATTTTTACTTTTTAAGGACATGATATTTAAACCTCCTTCTTCGTGAGGAAGAAGGATTTTTTCCCACTTAACCCATGACATTTTAGAATTAGAACCCGTCCCGCCCCAAAAAAATTTCCGTCTCACACTCTCGAGAGAATTAAGCACACAAGTAGGGGCACGAAAGAGCGAGAAGTAATAGAGAGGTAGGCTATAGAGAACCGACTTAACTAAAGTTAACCGTCCACCGAAAGAAATCATTTTTGCTCTCCAATCCTCTAACCTCTTGTTAAATTTCTCGATCACCGGGGACCAATCATTCAATTTCTTCATCCTATTACCCACGGGAATACCCAAATACATGAAAGGCAATCGACCGCCGAGACACGAACACCAAGACGCAAGAGCTTCCACGTTATCATTACTAATGCCTATCCCAAATAATTGACTTTTATTATAATTAACCTTCAACCCCGAAGCCCGTTCAAAACATTCCAACAAGTACATTAAATTTCGCGCATTACGTCTACTCCATTCGCCAAAAAAAATCGTATCATCCGCATATTGCAAATGGGAGATGACGACTTTATCTTTACCCACCTCCACCCCTTTATACATTCCTCTCTCAACCGCCACTTTCGTTAGGATATTAAGTCCCTCCGCTGCAATAATAAAAAGAAAAGGCGATAAAGGATCACCTTGGCGAACGCCCCTTTTAAGATTAAACTCACTTGTCGGAGACCCGTTTATGTGAATGGAGATTGTAGCCGATTTAAGACACGAGGAAATCCACTTGCACCATTTGGTACCGAACCCCATACATTTCATCACTTCAAGAAGATAATCCCAATTAAGCGAATCAAAGGCTTTCTCGAAGTCTACCTTAAAAATTAGGTCGTGCTTTTTGTTTCGTTTAAGATCTTCGACCACTTCATTAGCAACTAACGCACCATCAAGAATATATCTACCCCCAAGAAACGCACTTTGTTCCATCCCTACAAGACGAGGTACCACTTTACGAATTCTCAAGGACAACATTTTCGCGATAATTTTATAATAGCTGCATATAAGACTAATCGGACGATAATCACTAAAACTCAGCGGATTCGATTTCTTCGGAATAAGGGAAACAAAAGAAGCATTGCAACCCTTTAAAAACTCACCAAAAACCCAAAACCAGTTGATTGCACCTACCAAATCATCTTTGATTATGGACCAAAACTTTTTGAAAAAACCAAAGTTGAACCCATCCGGTCCCGGGGCCTTCGAACTACCACAACATTTGACCGATTCCCAAATTTCCTCTTCCGTGAAGGGAGCTTCTAAGAGCTCATTATCCGCTGATGTAATCGATTCAGAAAACAGCCCTTCAAGGCTTGGTCCATCCGAATTATGTACCTCGAAAATGCTCTTAAAATGGTTGAAAGCAACTTCTTTGATTGTGTTAGGATTTTCACACCAAGACTCGTTAACATTAATCCCCCGAATGTTGTTTTTATTATATTTTCTCTTTAAGGAATTATGGAAATATTTTGAGTTTTCGTCTCCATCAATCATCCATCGAACACGGGCTTTCTGCTTTAGCATCCCTGTCTTAATTTTTTCCTTTTCCATCCATGTTTTTCTCGAGTTTAGCCATTTAGCTCGCTCTTCATCATTTAAACAACCTACTTCAGCTTTCAATTCAAGATCTGTTACTACCTTTTTAACCGTCTCAATCTCACTATCAAGCTTACCAAAGTGAACTTTACTCTATTCTGTAAGGTCACCTTTTAATCTTTTCAAAGTGCACTCTTAATGCATATAACCTAGTAGATAGATCACTTTGTTAAAAAAATTAATAATTTTAGTTATTATGATGAGATATTTTTTGCCATCATATTTAACTCACTCATTAATTATAGAAATGTTTAAAAATGGAACATCAAAGTGTTTTAGGTCAAGTCAAGTGTAACACCTCAAAAATTTGAAGAGGTTATTTGGAATTTTCCTAAAAGTTTATGTAAGGATGGGTTATAAACTTGAAACATGAGGGACTTATGGTGATGACTGATATAAAACACAATATCGAGAATTTCACAATTGATATTGTATTGATGACTGATTAATTCTGTTTAATCGATCCTACAAAGCGGTATGAGAGCATTTGGTGTCGAATCATTCTTCGTTTTTGTCAAAAATCACTGATCCACAGTTTGGGTTTTAGTTTTGGGTTAAATAAATCAATAAAAGTTGGATTTTTAACGTTAAAACCTGTTTTTGATCGAATAAGTGTCTCAAAGTAGGTGATTGTTAGAGCTAATCGGTTCATTGTCCCACATCAGAAAATGAAAGAAAAAATGTGCATATATAAGCTTACTAGTGAAATGACCCATGGAACCACGAGTTTGTTTAAACGAAACAATTTAATGATATGTTTTAAGTATTAAGTGAACGTAAATAATAAAGTTATTTAGTTTAATGACCCGTGGAACCACAGAGTCCGACTAAGAAACTCGTCAACTGAACATTTCATCAAACACCTAAAATACATATTAAACAATCTACATCCAATCATAAGAGATAATATCAATTGTCATTTTATTTTAAAAGTGTAAATTAAAATATAAATTTAGAATTGATTTCCTTCTGTCTAGCTTTTATACCTTCTCTGTAAGAATCCGAAACTAATCCTCCCGGACGTAGTCTTCAACAGTTGGTCCCATTGCGGTGATCGACTCCAAGTAATGTCTTTAGTATGAGCAAATGCACAGCGGAAGACTTAATTCGTACCTGAGAATAACATGCTTTAAAATGTCAACATAAAGTTGGTGAGATATATAGGTTTGATGCTAGCAGCGCTATAACTATGGACCACAAGATTTCATGTTTAAAAATATAATACACTCGCAAGTGTATAAAATCATTCTACTTATGTTGAGGCCTCAGTAACCAACCTTAACAATAATATAATAAGTCATCTTCGCAAAGATGGATATGTACACTCGCAAGTGTATAAATAATCCTCGAAGTACTAAACATCCGCCCACTAGTTCTTATGTCTAGTGCAGCCTACTGGATGGGGGTGTTAAACCCGATAGATCTATCTTTAGGATTCGCGCTTACATGCTATTATAACATATAACTAAATTACCTAGCACATCAATCCGCAGAATATCATTTTTAATCACTTGTGTCCATAACGTAAATCATTTATAAAAACAGCGCATGTATTCTCAGCCCAAAATATTTAAAGTTTAAAAGGGACTATATACTCACCATACTGTATTTTGTAGTAAAAATACATATAACACCATTAATCACGTATAAGGTTGACCTCGGATTCACGAACCTATATCAATTGTATTTCTATTAAAACATATACTTATAATCAAATAAATTTATATATTATTATTAATTGTTACATTGGTAAATTATATGTTTCATTAATAATTTAGCTGTATTTATTTTATGTATTATTTTGATAAATAATGTTAAAAAAAAAATAATTATCTTAATGTTAATAATAATAATGATAATAATAATAGTAATAGTAATAATAATATTAATATTCATAAAATGATAATAATGATAATATGAATAAAATATTGATAATATCAGTAATTTTTATAAAGATAAATAGTTTAACAATAATGATAATAAAATAACAATTTTTATAATAATACATATTACTTAATAATAATAATAATAATGATAATAATAATAATGATAATAATAATAATAATAATAATAATAATAATAATAATAATAATAATATTAATATTAATAATAATTATAATAATAATAATATTAATAATAATAATAATAATAATAATAATGTTAGTAATTATAATATTAATAGTAATGATTTATACCTAAACTTGAAGCCTCATAAGAGCTCAAAATCTGCTAGTCCATTCAAATGCTAACTAGTCCACTAGCAGCCCAATCCAATTATCAGTTCAACAAGTCCACACTTAACAAGACAGCTTCTTTTAAAAAAAATTTGTTTGCAGTCGCCAGGCATCGAACCTGGGACCTCTCGAATAATAAGTTACATGCCTAACCAGTCAAGCTAGCTTGTTTATCTGTTTTAATACCCACACTGTTATTCATAACCCGAACATAACTTCTGTTATTTCTTCTTCCTCGTTCACATGTCCAGTCGACCCAAATGATACCCAAGATTCAAAACAGCAAACTCTTAAAACAAGTTTTAAATAGAACGTGAGTTTTTATTGAGGTTTTTAATGTTTAATACCAGGATTTAAATCGAAAAAGAAAAAAAATAGAAAGAAGGATCCATATTTGCTGTGTTCATCGATGGTAAAAAAAAAATGATTTTCTAGTTTAATATTGTTTTAGCCGAAGATCATAATACGAAAAAGATTTCTTTTCACTCCTAAAAACTTTCGGTACCCATAATTAAACTTGAAACATGAAAACGATTCCTAATTTGATGATGAACACATTGTTTGACCTTTGAACCTATATCTTTGACTTCAAAAATTCGGATTGGATTGGAAGGATTGGAAACTGAAAGTTTGCACAGAGTTTAAGTTCGAGAATCCTAACAAAACTTCATTAACAGATTTATCAATGGATCCCTAATTAAATTATGGACAAAAAAATTTAAAGCGACACAGACAAGGTGTCGAATAGCAGCTATTTCTTCTGCTTGATGTTCTTTTAAATTTCCAGTTTATAATTAAAGCATGTATTTTGTGTGTCTGATAAAAAAATCTAGTAATTTGTACCCTCAATAGATTTATAAACGAAAAGGGATGCAGACAGGAGATCACGGATCTACAATTAACAAAAGAAGATAAATGCCAGATGTTGAAAAAATATTACACGTGATATATCTGTTGTTGATATATATATATATATATTTTTTTTATACAGATTTAAATATATCAATAACTATAAATATGTTAATAAATATAAACCTATTAATATTAATAATAATAAAAATACTAATAATACAATAATAATACTAATAAGGATATAAATAATTAGTATATTGATAATAATAATAAATTTTTATAATAATAACAATACTAATTATAATTATAACAATGGTTTTTTTTTAGTGTAAAAAAATGTAATTATATTAATAATTATTGTATTATTAATAATTATAATTTTAATCATCCTTATCATTTAAAATCTCTATTTTAATAATTATAATCTTTTAATTAAAAGCAATACTGATAATATTAATAATACTAATTTTAATGTTATAAAAAAAAATATAAATCATATATACACATAATGTTCGTGAATCGTCAGGCACAGTCAATTTCAAATGCATTCATGTAAACTGTTTCAAAGTTTTTGAGACTCAATATTATAGATTTTGCTTATCGTGTCGGAAATATATAAAGATTAAGGTTTAAATTTGGTCGGAAATTTCCGGGTCGTTACAGTACCCACTCGTTAAAGAAATTTCGTCCCCGAAATTTGGTAGAGGTTGTCATAAATACAATAGGAATGTTCTCATGACAAATATGAGGTAATAACGGAGTTTTATTATTATTGGTAGATATAGATAAAACATTTCGATCATGTGAAGTGTACGAGAGAAGCTATCACAAAAGAGAGTGAAATGAGTAATATGATATCGTTTTAACCGATGACGTAGTTACTATTATCTTACGAGATTTAAGGAATTTAAAGAAAATCTTTCGGGATAAGATTTGGTTCTTCGGCGATCAGGATCTTCTTTGATTTAATGCGGCAATCTGTTTCGATTTCTTTGTCGGATACTTCATTATAAATTCACCTTCTACCTTTCCATACCTCACATCTTCTATCCTTCCTCCCTCAATTCATACCTTAAAGTATGCTCCATCCCGTTCTGATTCTTGTTATACTTCTAACTTTCATATCTTTCATTCTTCTCTTTCTTTTGCCGTCAGAAGAATCTATTTACTTCTATGATTTCCTTGGAATTATAATGTTTCTAATTCTACCGTGTCTTTACGTTGCAATACGTATTGATATACACGGTTTGTAAACCCTGGGTGGTTGTTGGGTTTTATATCTTTCATTATATTTCGATGTTCCTACTCCTGTCTTCTATAATCATTGTCATCCACAGTTAAGGCTCTCTCTTATTTGCTGTAGTTTATGCTCCTATTCTATTTTGGAGCTCCATTCTTTCATTTCCTCTTCCCGTCCTCGAGTCAAGCGAATAATGATCCGGAATTTGTAAGCATGAAATTTGGAATGAATATAGCTATGCTCTTAGAAAGAAATGGTAATAGCACGAGTTTGACTTGTCAAATTACCAGAATACCCTGGAAAAGATAGAACTATCAGGATGATATTTTCCTATTATGTTTGGGAATTGAATAGAATGTAAGAGCCGTATAACATGGCACATGATGACGGTACTGTGAATCATCACATTCCATTAGAAACTTAACATGTATTACTGTAATATAATGAAGTTGATCAAGTTTCATTATATTATACTAATTCATGCATCAGTTCCCAACACTGCTTCAGAACATTCCTATATTAAACTTGAAGATTTTAGAACTTAGAAACTAACACAGTTTCTTTTATATTGTAACGCAGATATTACGGAGGAATAAATGATTTCAGATAAGGATAGCTGTGCAAACATCTTCAGAAATATGGAGGATATGTATAGCGGAAGATATGAAGATATCTTATAATATATAAGATAAGATGATGAGGAAAAATATCATCTGGAAAGGTTTGGAATAAGGGCTAGGGTTCTTACTAACGGTTTCAGCAGGCACTGAATCCTTTGGATTCTTTGAAGGCAGGTTCAGTCCTTGTATTTGTTCTTTGTTTCCTTCACGGTTAACTCAATCCATTTTTCAGTACCAAATTTTCTATCGAGCGTTCCTAACACTCCCTTCTTTATCATCAACTTTTGGTCATTCAGGCCTTCTACAATTTTACCGTTTCCTCTGCATTTAATGCAGCCATATCTGAATCGTTGGTTATCAATTCAAGGTGTTTTCGGGCGAATTGTGTTTTTAGATGATTAAATGCTTATGATAGTATGGTGGAATATAAAAGGTTTTCCGATAACGACGGCGCAAGGACAAGGTGTATATATCGAGGTTATAATAAGGCTGGTCTTACTGAGAAGTCGAAGTTAATTTGTTGGAGCTGTGACAAAATTGACTAATTTGGAAAGGGATTGTAAAGTTATTTTGGGTAATAATAATACTAAAGAAGTTTACACTGCTACATGTTGACTCAGTTTCCGAGAGTTTTCAGGTGCATAACCATATGCAGGAATCTTTCTTCCGTAGACGAGGTGCGACTGGTTCAACTTCTCGATCGAGGCGTTTTCAAGAATCGTGAAAAGTTGTGAATACGAATTGTAATCGCCAAGATACGAATGAGGTTTAGATAGAATCAAGTGGCAAACTTGAAGAATTGTTTAGTTTCATATGTTATAATCATCATTTTAACTTTTTTTTTTTTTTTAAATGTCCAAAGTTAGCAACCCAATAGTCCGATTGTCCAATGGTCCAATAATTCAACAGTTCAATATATTCATATATAATTTAATATACATAATTAATTAATACGTATCGTGACCCGTGTACCGGTCTCAGTGTCGATCACAACTCAAAGTATATATATATTTTGGAATCAACTCCGACCCTGTATAGCCAACTCCCACCTTCACATATAGAGTGTCTACGGTTGTTCCGAAATATATATATAGATGGGTCATTATGATAAGTCGAAACCTTGTATACATGTCCCGTTATTTAAATGCGTAAAATAAATAAATATATATCATGATCCATTATACAACGTGTTGTCTCAGAATGAATCCGACGTATTGTTGTACATATGTCCCGACAGTATGTACAGTGCAGAAATTAAAATTGCGAGAATGTAAATTGCGATAAATTAAATGTTAATCAGTTAGCTGGGGACAGTTAGCCGGAACAGTTAGCGTGGAATCCTTAACAGATTTTCAATTAGTTAATTCGTGTGTTTCTAATAATTTTTAATTTGTCCAATGTTTCTTCATTATGCCACTTGTTGAATTTGGATAGGTAAAAATCCAAATATGAAATTTAAATGAAAATGGTTAATCTGGGGTGAACGGATACCTTTATCGGTGATTGTAAGTAGGATAGTAAATGATCGTTGAATCAGATTCGAAGAATGTACAGTGTAACTTATTAATGTGAATTCTAAATATTCCTCGGGTACTACCCACCCGTTAAAATATTCTCATCATTAACAGTTTGTACGAAAAAAAATTTTAATTACAATCTTTATGAAACTATACTTGCATATATATTTTCTTCAGATGTAATTATGGTTTTAATGAGTCAATAAGATATTATACTCATTTGATTTATTGTTAGCACTTGATTACATGATCTCTAAAACATTAGAGATTACATAATTGCCATGTCGGACGAAGATAAATGAGGTAGAACAATACGTAGAGCGAAATTGATCGATGTTGAATGATATGTAAAACGAAGATTATACTTGAAGTACAGATGATAATATTAAGGCGTGTGATGTTGATATCCGAGGTACAGATCGTGATGTTGAGATTTATAACGTGATTGTGGTTGGGATGATAAGAGTATTGTCGGCGTTGATGATGGTGGTACGGTTTATGCTGCTGCTGGTGTTTGTAACCTCCGCACCAGATTTTTCAAAGTCATTACTCGAGCACGTAGTTCATTAACTTCTTATATTATGTCGAGATGATTGACGATTGAAACGAGCGGGTGAGTAAGATTCAAATATAGGATAATATGTAATCGTGATGAAATACTCGGAAAAAGGGGAGAGTAAGTGGTTTCTCGAACCGGTTTGCCGGTAAGAGTTTCAGGTTCATCGCTAAGAGACAACTTGGTGGATGGAAAGGATTTTCGATGTGGAATGATTTTCAGATATCGGATGATACTTTAACTATATAGAATATATATATGGTCCTAAAGATTTCGTAGGCTACGGAGGAATTTGCGGCATATGTCAGGCCAATCTACAGATACGCTAAGATAGGAATTATCAGATACGCTAAGATATGAATTTCGTCTATACACTATCGATGCACTAAATGCAGTAGAACGTGTCTAGACTTGAGAATGATAGACAGGCAATTTCCTAAGGATGATAAGCAGATGATTTCCGACTAAAAATGATAATCAAAACCTTTGACAGGCAGACACGGTCAAAGTCCAGACTCACTAATGTATCCTAACAACTACCAGTTGGACACACTGATGCAAGGCCTGGTTCGCTAAGACCAACGCTCTGATACCAACTGTAAGAATCCGAAACTAATCCTCCCGGACGTAGTCTTCAACAGTTGGTCCCATTGCGGTGATCGACTCCAAGTAATGTCTTTAGTATGAGCAAATGCACAGCGGAAGACTTAATTCGTACCTGAGAATAACATGCTTTAAAATGTCAACATAAAGTTGGTGAGATATATAGGTTTGATGCTAGCAGCGCTATAACTATGGACCACAAGATTTCATGTTTAAAAATATAATACACTCGCAAGTGTATAAAATCATTCTACTTATGTTGAGGCCTCAGTAACCAACCTTAACAATAATATAATAAGTCATCTTCGCAAAGATGGATATGTACACTCGCAAGTGTATAAATAATCCTCGAAGTACTAAACATCCGCCCACTAGTTCTTATGTCTAGTGCAGCCTACTGGATGGGGGTGTTAAACCCGATAGATCTATCTTTAGGATTCGCGCTTACATGCTATTATAACATATAACTAAATTACCTAGCACATCAATCCGCAGAATATCATTTTTAATCACTTGTGTCCATAACGTAAATCATTTATAAAAACAGCGCATGTATTCTCAGCCCAAAATATTTAAAGTTTAAAAGGGACTATATACTCACCATACTGTATTTTGTAGTAAAAATACATATAACACCATTAATCACGTATAAGGTTGACCTCGGATTCACGAACCTATATCAATTGTATTTCTATTAAAACATATACTTATAATCAAATAAATTTATATATTATTATTAATTGTTACATTGGTAAATTATATGTTTCATTAATAATTTAGCTGTATTTATTTTATGTATTATTTTGATAAATAATGTTAAAAAAAAAAATAATTATCTTAATGTTAATAATAATAATGATAATAATAATAGTAATAGTAATAATAATATTAATATTCATAAAATGATAATAATGATAATATGAATAAAATATTGATAATATCAGTAATTTTTATAAAGATAAATAGTTTAACAATAATGATAATAAAATAACAATTTTTATAATAATACATATTACTTAATAATAATAATAATAATGATAATAATAATAATGATAATAATAATAATAATAATAATAATAATAATATTAATATTAATAATAATTATAATAATAATAATATTAATAATAATAATAATAATAATAATAATGTTAGTAATTATAATATTAATAGTAATGATTTATACCTAAACTTGAAGCCTCATAAGAGCTCAAAATCTGCTAGTCCATTCAAATGCTAACTAGTCCACTAGCAGCCCAATCCAATTATCAGTTCAACAAGTCCACACTTAACAAGACAGCTTCTTTTAAAAAAAATTTGTTTGCAGTCGCCAGGCATCGAACCTGGGACCTCTCGAATAATAAGTTACATGCCTAACCAGTCAAGCTAGCTTGTTTATCTGTTTTAATACCCACACTGTTATTCATAACCCGAACATAACTTCTGTTATTTCTTCTTCCTCGTTCACATGTCCAGTCGACCCAAATGATACCCAAGATTCAAAACAGCAAACTCTTAAAACAAGTTTTAAATAGAACGTGAGTTTTTATTGAGGTTTTTAATGTTTAATACCAGGATTTAAATCGAAAAAGAAAAAAAATAGAAAGAAGGATCCATATTTGCTGTGTTCATCGATGGTAAAAAAAAAATGATTTTCTAGTTTAATATTGTTTTAGCCGAAGATCATAATACGAAAAAGATTTCTTTTCACTCCTAAAAACTTTCGGTACCCATAATTAAACTTGAAACATGAAAACGATTCCTAATTTGATGATGAACACATTGTTTGACCTTTGAACCTATATCTTTGACTTCAAAAATTCGGATTGGATTGGAAGGATTGGAAACTGAAAGTTTGCACAGAGTTTAAGTTCGAGAATCCTAACAAAACTTCATTAACAGATTTATCAATGGATCCCTAATTAAATTATGGACAAAAAAATTTAAAGCGACACAGACAAGGTGTCGAATAGCAGCTATTTCTTCTGCTTGATGTTCTTTTAAATTTCCAGTTTATAATTAAAGCATGTATTTTGTGTGTCTGATAAAAAAATCTAGTAATTTGTACCCTCAATAGATTTATAAACGAAAAGGGATGCAGACAGGAGATCACGGATCTACAATTAACAAAAGAAGATAAATGCCAGATGTTGAAAAAATATTACACGTGATATATCTGTTGTTGATATATATATATATATTTTTTTTATACAGATTTAAATATATCAATAACTATAAATATGTTAATAAATATAAACCTATTAATATTAATAATAATAAAAATACTAATAATACAATAATAATACTAATAAGGATATAAATAATTAGTATATTGATAATAATAATAAATTTTTATAATAATAACAATACTAATTATAATTATAACAATGGTTTTTTTTAGTGTAAAAAAAATGTAATTATATTAATAATTATTGTATTATTAATAATTATAATTTTAATCATTCTTATCATTTAAAATCTCTATTTTAATAATTATAATCTTTTAATTAAAAGCAATACTGATAATATTAATAATACTAATTTTAATGTTATAAAAAAAAAAAAAAATCATATATACACATAATGTTCGTGAATCGTCAGGCACAGTCAATTTCAAATGCATTCATGTAAACTGTTTCAAAGTTTTTGAGACTCAATATTATAGATTTTGCTTATCGTGTCGGAAATATATAAAGATTAAGGTTTAAATTTGGTCGGAAATTTCCGGGTCGTTACATTCTCGTACTCAATTTAAAATAATTAATTAAAATAATTCAAAATTATTTAATTTTAATAATTAAAATAATTATTAATAAGATTTAATAATAATAATTAATTAATAAGATTTAATTTTAATTCAAAATTATTTAGATTAATGACATCACCCACCATGTTTAGATTTTTTTCTTTTCTTTTGTGATTTTTTTTAACAAAAGTATTAGCCTAATAATGACATCATCATTATAGGATTTTAATAGAAATATAGATGGGAACCTCCCTCTATCGCCAATTGGCTTTAGAGTAATGTGGAGCTCTTGAGCTTATATGTTGTACATGGTGGTGGACCTATAATCGATCCTACAAATGGTATCAGAGCCTGGACGATGCAGAATGGTAGCGGAGGTTCAAACCGAGATGACTGTAGACGTGACCGGGAAAGAATTCAGTGGTCCGGGTGAGTCGAGATGGTAAACGCGTCCATGGGAGTAGCGTTTAATGAACCGATTAAAGGGGTGATTGTTGGAGCTAATCAATTTAATTGATTATGCCAAGTTTGGTCTCAATGCCAAGTTCGGCTTGTTTTCTTGGGCGGTGTAAAGGGCTCTTGAAGATGTCAAAAAGAAGAAGACACACAGTTGTATACATTGTGGCTATGGTTGTTCAAACCGAGATGACTGTTGACGTAACCGGGGAAGAGTTCGGGAGTCCGGGTGAGTCGAGATGGGGTTGAACGTGTCCGTTGAGCCCGTTAGATGTTACTGTGTGGTGACTATGTGGCATAGATAAATTGATTAAGAGGGTGATTGTTGAAGCTAATCGGTTCATTGTGTCCCACATCGGATAGTGAAAGAAAACAGGAATGAACCGATTAAGGGGGTGATTGTTGGAGCTAATCAGTTCATTGTGTCCTACATCAGATAGTGAAAGAAACATGAATGAACCAACTAAGTGGGTGATTTTTGGAGCTAATCGGTTCATTGTGTCCCACATCGGAAAGGGAAAGAAACAAATGTGCATATATAATCTTATGGGAACCTCCCTCCATCACCAATTGGTTTTAGAGTATTATGAAACTATTGAGCTTGTATGCAGGACATGTTTGTGGACCTAAAAACGACCGTACATGTGTTTTTATTAGTTCTAACGTTTCGCATTAAGTTTTGATGTCAAAACTGAGGTGCTAGATCGATTGGAAGTGAAAACCCTAGTTTTTTACTATTTTCATACCTGCTTTACGACGAACTATAATACACCTTGTATCCGCACGGATCCACATACGGTTACACCCAAACCATACGAATAAACCATCTTTAAGTTGTATTAGTATACGCCTCCATCCGTGTAACCAATCCGTATGATTAGTCCTTCTGTATAACCAATCCGTACGAATAGTCCATCAGTATCACCAATCCGTATGAATAGTCCATCCGTACGTGTAGCACTTTTGTTCAACTGTGTGCTGCATCCGTACGGATCACCCATCCGTCATCCATCCGTACATTTAGCACTTTTTTTTAATCTGTGTGCTGCATCAGTATGGATCACCGATCCGTATGTTACATACGTACGTATCATCCATCCATAAGGTCAATCCGTATGGGTATAAATGTTAGACTCCACAGACTTTTCAGCAATCGGTTACGCTTTTGCAACATCTAATACCAAGATGCAAAACCTAATACAAGCTGAGACTTAATCAGGGAACACGAACAAGGTTCCTAAGCTCATGAACATGGATGATTATGCCACCTGGAAACCTAGATTCAAAATTTGGATCCTTGGTGTTGACCCTCGTATGTAGGAGTTTATTGAGAGGAAATATGTAGCACTATTAGGAGAAAATGGGCAAGCAAAACCAGTTAGTACCATGATAGAGAAGGAAAGGGAGACATTTGGCTTAGAATACAAGACTTATGCAAATCTTACTCAAGCACTACATCAGGATATTTATTATCATTACAAGAGTAACAAGACCTCATAGAAGATATGGATGGCTATCGAAGCTAGTAACGAGGGTAATGATGGGTACAGAATTAAGAAGGGTAAGACATTGAGAGCCGAGTGTGATAGATTTACTACTATGAAGGAGGAGGCTCTTCATGATCTGAATTCGCATTATCGTCATCTTCTGTCTGAACTGAAAGCACGTGAAATATTCTTAGAGCAGTTTGAGATTATGGAGTGTTTGGCTGAAGCACTTCCAGAGTGTTTCAACTCTTATATTGAAATCTTGAGAACTAACAACGCACTAGAAAGATATACCTTGAATCAGTTTGTCTCTAATCTGAGAGAGAAGGAATTTCACTACAAGACAAAAGCTGCTAGTCAAGAATACAGTCGGGATCCCTCTGTATACAAGGCTCGTACTTCTACTAAGACATCAAGTCATGCTCCATTACAAACAGATTTTATCTCAAACTCAAGATTAAGTGATGACTCACAGTATGTGTACAAGTCAAGAAGCTCATCTGGAAGTATGAGTGAAAATCAATCATCAGTCGATGCTGAGACTAACACAATAATATTAAAAACAGAGAATTTCAAACGCAGGACCCTAGAAGTCGTTGAGGAAGATATGGTTATGGTGGCCTTGGTTGTCAATTCGTATGACGCCTTGTTTGCTGGTAATCTTGGGAATTGTCATCTTACAACTGAGGACTATGATCAAGTAGACAAGGACGAGATGGAAAAGATGAAAATTATGTGGCATATGGTTAGTGCCGTGAGAAAAGCAAATGAGTATATGAAGAGGACCGGTGCTAGGAACTTTACAGTAAATAAAGTCTCTAAGTTTGGTTTTGATATAAACAGAGTTAGATGCTATAATTGTGATGAACTGTGATATTTTGCGAAAACTTGTGCTAAACCAATAAAAACATGCTATTAGAATCCGTTCCCAAATTGTCAACAAGAAAACTCTACTAGAGTTGTCATACCACTGGAAGAAGTGACTAGGAATTCGGATACAGAATCTAACTCCCCGGGCTCCTACTATTACACATTCTGATGAAGCTTATGACTGGTCACTCGGTGTTGTAGATGAGAACACTCCAGTGACAATTTGGCGACCCTGGCCATAGCGGCCCAACATTAAACCCTAATTTGGTACTCCAAACCGTCACCTGATTTTAACAAATCAAGACAAAAAACGGTTGTCCATTACGTGGTGATGGCAGTGGTGCGTTGGTAGCGGTGGTCGTTACTGGTGGTGAAGGAGTGATTAATTTTGAAGAAGAGTGAGGGTGTGTTTAATTAAGGGGGAAAAGGCTGGTGTCGTTTCCCCTAATCAAACGTTACAAAATAGGGTGTTTTTTAACATTCAGTTGACTGTTGAACTATTCGTGAAAGAAATTCAAACTAATGGACTGTTCAAGTAAAAACATTGGACTATTTGTGAAATTTCTAACAAATTACGAGGACTATCCCTCTAATTTTATCTTTTCTAATTATATGAAATAAGAATAAGATATTTTAAATAAGTGTAATTAATTAATTAAACTAATTAATAATTAATGGGAGGTTATTCTCAAACACTACTTTTTGATCCATGTACACTTTTGTCTCATAAACTTACAGTTATGCCCCTAAAAAATTAAACTTATATTATTATTATTATATATATAATTAAGGGTAAAATAGGTAATTATGTGTACATGGATCAAAAAGTGGTGTGTGAGGATCACCTCCCATAATTAATACTCCGTAATATAAGAAAAAATGAAAATTTGATATACATAGTTCAAAAAAAATTGGACGGGTATATGATTTAACGTCGTCAAGTAATTAGATGTATATATGTAGTCAAAGTTCAAACGAGAACCACAAAAAGAACAAGAAATGCGAGAACTTTTTATTTGCAAAAGATTTTTATTCGATAATAGAGCACATTGTTAATCAGTAAAGACAGCTATCTCTCGAAAGCTTTTACTCCTTGTGCGCTACGTACGTACGAATTAACCGACTCAACGTTAATATTAATCGAGTTAAACTAAAATTAACACATTTTCTTCTTATTATATACATCACCAGTAACATTAATACCCTTTAACCCTTACGATTTCAATTAAACCAACAAATACCATCTGCATCACCTTCAAATACTTGTCCCCCAAGTTCTAATTTTTCTTCCTCAACTTTACGATTTTAAACCAACAAATACCATCTGCATTACCCTTTAACCCTAATTACGATTTTAAACCAACAAATACCATCTATATCTATCACCTTCAAATACTTGTCCCCCAAGTTCTAATTTTTTTGCTCAGAAAGTGTGATCAAAATCGTGATAATGGAAGCTTTGATCGAAAAGAATTTGTTTGATGAGGTCATGATGATCAAACAGAATGTTCTAGAAAAAAGTAAAGATCAATCGGAGAGTTTAGTGTTGAATTCGTTATTGAAGCTTCATTGTATGCCGTTATCTGTTAAACTTCTTGACGCAACAATGATCGGAAAATCTGTTTCTGCTCTTCGTAATCACGACTCCGAAATCATTAGAGATGTTGCGAGAATGATGATTAGAAATTGGAGGCTGATGGTGTACTCGTGGGTTGATGCTACGTATAAGAACGAAGAAAAAGGTGGCCATGATGATGCAAACGAAAACCTAACTGTACCCGAAAGTAATGAACAGAAGCGAACAATGAAAATCAAAATAAAGTTGAAGAATAATGTTCGAAAAGAAGAAGAAGAAGAAGAAGAAGAAGAAGAAAGCGCCCCGAAGGGTCCGGCGACCTCTGAACAGAAAGTTAGTAGTAATAGTAATGGAGTTGATGAGGAGGTTTTGAGGATTAAAGAAATTCTCGAAAAAAGTGGAGTCGAAAATGAATTAGTAATGTGTGACTTGTTAAGGAAACTTGAAAGGATGAAGTTGTCGGTGAAAATTCTGCAAAAGACAGGGATCGGAAAAACTGTTTGTGTTCTTAAAAATCATGAATCGAAAAATGTTGCTGAGATTGCAAGGGTTCTCACGAATAAATGGAAACGTATGGTGAAAGAATTCATCAACAAAGAATCAAATTTGGTTGTGACACCGAGTCCCAAACAAGTACGCTTGACGGTTGAAAGAAATCTCGATGCGAACTTGGGAAAAACAGAGGATTCGAATGGTGGAAGTAATGTTAAAAAATCATTTGAAGCAACAAAGTGTAATAAAGAAGAGGATAAGAAAGTATCAGAAAACACAAAGAAGTTGGGATTTGGTATTGTTAGTATTGAAGAGAAGTTTGAAGCAACAAAAAGAAAGTTGAATGCCGGTTACAAGGAAGCAGAAAACGCAAAGAAAAAGCGGAGGATACAAGTCATGGAGTTTCATCAAGTCGTAAACGAGGGTCTTCTTTGCTCAATGGCTGATCGACGACAGATTAAGCCTCTCATCAGGAAGCCCATCAAAAGAATATCGAGTTCTAAAAATGGGCGTCGCTGAAAAACTTTCGAGTAAATGTTTTTGACGATTTTGAACTTAGAAGTTTAGATATCTTGGTACAAATTAGAGTGGTAATGTGATGACAGGTTTATGTAGAATTGTTTCTTGATTGTTTTTGGAGTTCTGCTTTGAAAACAATATAGTTAATAGTTATTTGTAATTTTGTATATTGGAAGTTTGAAATCAATATTTTTGGTTGAAATAAATTTTAGTAGATATATTTGATATATTGGTTTCCTACAAGAAGAAAAATCAACCCTTAAATTTTTTTGATAATTATCTATATCAATACATATCTATATCTATACATATCAACAAAGATGATACACTTTTTTAATCCATGATAACCAAAGGAGCTGTGTTTTGTGTAACTGATATGTTGAACTTTTGTTATAACTGGTATATAAGTAGGGTTACATAAAGAAGTTTAGAAGATTGATTGCCCCTGCCTAAATAAAGAAAACTCAAGTTTAAATATACAATTTAGTTGTTAAGGCTACTAATAAATGACTAGATACATTATTGCAACCTCATATTAATACTATCATGCCGTCTCAAAGGAATGCCTTCGTGATGCATACCGTCTTCCGCATCCGCATGTTTTAAAAGTCGTGTTGGACCTGTAGTTGCAAGTTGCAAAACTTGTTGATTAGAAATGACAATATTTAGCTGCTTACTTGTATATAGTCTCTAACTGGTAATGGGTCAAATGGGTCACAATTTGTCCAAAGTGCAACTTAGTTCATATACCCTACTAGGCTACTACTTTGATAGACAAAGTTTACAACTACTGCAATGATATGTTTTTTGTAATCAAATTAAACACACTGACTATTTATAAGAAAAGTTCAAAGATTTAACAACAAAGTGTTTTAGGTCAAGACCAGTGGCGAGTTTAGCTAGGAGCTCGTTGATTACGGGACACCGCTAGTTCAAAAACTTTACGTAAAAATTACTTTTAAAATTTTATAGTACACCACTAAATTTGATTACAGGACCCATATATTTTTCGAATTAATAGTTTTTCCTTTAAATTGTATAGCACTCCACTAAATTTAACTACTCGGACCACATATATTTTTCGAATTTGTAGTTTTTTGAAGGTAAATAACCACTAAAAGAGCATTCAAATATAATTAGTACTAGAAAAATAATTTGGGACCCCATTGAGCTTTGTTCCTAGAATCGCCACTGGTCAACACAACACAATCCACCCATTCCACCAGTTTTGTACATCTACACATGATGTGGATGATTGTTTATGACATCAGATCAACCAAAATTTATTACAATAAGATGGAAATGAAAAAATAAAAAAGGATACCATCAGCCATGTCTTTGGTTTTATGAAGAAGAAAGGTTCCAGAGAGGATTGTCACAAATCCACAAAGTTCGGTTACAATTTGTGTCGGATTTTGTCCATCCCAATCCTGTTCAGGATACGAAATTTATAAGACGCATTATTGATAAAAAAAAAAATTAAAAAATAAAAATACAGTAACTAGTAATCATTACTGAACTTGACACACCGAGTTCGTTAGGATTATAGAGTTAGTTAATTAATCTTCTTAGTATAAAAACATTTGCATCCTTGATTCAACGTTTAATTATACAACTGTGTAATACATGACTCCTGTGTGACGTTCCAAAATATCTGCTAATCCTGAAAGAATTGGGGTAACAAGCTACCTTGCCACCCACCGCTAGTAATCTATACGTGCTCAAGCAAATGAAATTTAACTTCAATATTTTAACGAAGAATTACCTTGAACATAATCACGCTTGCCAGAATAGTAAGAGATGTGAACATAACATAGTATATGGGAGATACAACAGCCGTGTTGAATGTGTCAAGAGCCTGCACTCATTATTATTGTATCAATACAATAAACAAATTAATCATCTGGAAAGGTCATTTTTATTATATAAAAAAGTAACAAAATCTTGTTTGCCATAGCTTTACATACTACACATTAACGCAGGATCACTACCTTGTTCAAATAATTCATTTGCGTAATGACACAGAGCAGAACAAAGAAGGTAAAAGCCCATGTCTGAGGATAAACTAATTGATTCGTTCCGGAAAACGTAAGCTTCAAAGCAATGCCAAGACCTTTCACACTCATGACCTGCAGAAAAAAAAAACGTGAGTTGAAAACAACAAACGAAGGGAATAAGTCAAAAACAAACACAGATGAAGCTACATACCGATAAAGAACCTATTAGGGAACAAACTCCAATGTAGCACATCACGTGTGTCTGACCATATAATGGAATATAATGTAACACAAGTATAAATACAGCAACTAACACCAGTACCCCATATAGAACAAAGGCTGCAAAGGATCAGAAAATAACATTCTACAATTAATAATTTATATTTTCAGAAGATAAAAAATGATATCAAAGAGCTAGAGGTGAGAAAATGGGTGGGCTGGGAAAAGATCCAAATGGGTACTTTTGTATGGGTCATTGGGTCAACACCAGTCATGTTGGACAAACCAAACCATTTTTGTCCAGGTTCATTACACTTTCAGTATATAACTATTGTGTCGAACATGATTATCAAATCTATATTAACAATTCAGGAGAGTCTGCACATTAGAATGAAGTTAGGTTTCGACCCATTTGACAATTTCCTTATGAGTTAACTTTTTTTATTTAATCCATTCAGTAAGCTAGAAATAAAACATAACCAATATTGACCCAATCTCAAGTAGATTGGTCAAAATAGCAACCTCTACAGAACGCAATCAAACACGCTTGTTACCTGGTTCTGTAGCAAGATCCCATACTTCAGCCACTGATTCAATCGCACGTTCTTGAGGAGCATGCAGAACGATAGTTATGGAACCCACAACACATAGAGCACAACCAAGAACTCCAAAAATATGCAGCCGTTCACGTAAAATGATATGTGCCAGTACAGCACTACATTATAACACAATGATATTTAAATGTCGTGTGAACTAAGAAACAATTAACTGCAAACACAAACTTTGGTTTTGTAACTTGCCTGATTATAATACTAAGCGCCCCAAGGGGTGTAACTAGAATAGCTGGTGCAAATGCGTAGGCTGCAAAGTTTGCAACCTCTCCAACAACCACTGTAACAATATAAAGTTGCAAGTAACTTAAGATAACATATTCATACAAAATGGATGTCATCCATATAATACGTTATATGCCATTACATAAATAAATAACTAAAGAAACTCACTTGTTATCATGCCTATCCACCATAGAGGTTCGTATAAGTATGAATATCCTCCACTTCCTGAAAAAATGGTCAAATTTTTCATTAGGGAATGCACCAAGTAAATTATGACATTCATACTTAAATGCACTGGAGGATTACAAAACATGGATACTTAAACGATTTGCTATCGATTCCTCCAGCAAATATGGTAATTTTAAGAAACACTACATCATGAATCATGTGAACCAGTTTGTTATGTACGGCCACCTCTTAATAGCATTACCATAAATTGAATCAAATTGAATCACATTAAGTGATCAAATATCCTATGTAAAATCAGCTAAACAGAATAACCTAGGTGAGCACAAATGATCAAATTGCAGTAGATAATAAATAAATTGTGCAAAAATGCATAAAATTAAAACATATAGATGATCAGCGAATAATTCAGAATGATAAATAAGAAAAGTGAATAATTAACAAAATTTGAGTAAATAATACCTGCCCTAAGACCAGAAACACCAGCTTTTTTGAGGCCTTTTTTCTTAATGATGAAGCTAGAACCAATGAACAAACTGGAAGACAGTGCTAAAATTAAACCCTTGATGTTATCGGTGGACATGCCACTGTATGCATCCCTCCACGTCATCCAACAACACCAAATTCCGAAATTTTGCTGCAGTTTAATTCTTATTTTCTTCACAAATTCATGTTAATTTGATGATGTTCTAAAATATTGGATTGTTACAGACAGACTAGTAGGAAATAGGAATGATGGTTGCCAGTTGCTGTATTTATTAGGGGAGGTTTTATTTACCGGGTCGGATCGGGTGTACCTTGTTTGAATTATTAGGTCCGAGTGTTCGGCAACTCTATAGTACGGAGCATTTGATTTAAAAAATCAACTCTATAGCGCAATTCATCCGGTATCAGGTCTCGCGCTCGGGGGGCTTGATTACCCAAGGTTTTACCTTCTATGGAGGAGCCAATGTGCTCGTACATAGAAGAATTTCCTCGCTTACCCAAAAAAAAATCCAAATATAAATACATAAAAAACAAGGGTTAACGCCTTAGGGGTATTTGACTTAGCATTTTTGAACTTATAGCATATAAGGGTTAGCGCCTTAGACCATTTTTAGTGGTGATGGTGGGGTTATATGGGTTTTGGTGGGATATAGTGCTGATGTGGCAAATGTGATAGTATGATATTGGTTTGGAGTTTGTAGGGGTGGTGGTGTGATTGTGATGTTATATAAGCTAGGTCCCACCATCACGTTGTAATATATCCCTTGTAATATCAACGTGGCAAATTCTGATTGATAATCGCTTTTCATTTCCACATGTGAAGATGTCATGCCGCCGGAAAAAAAAAACCACCATCACGTCGCACTATGGCGTGATGCCAGGCGTGATGGTGTCACAACCCCTCTATTACGTCACGTTAAAATTGGTCTTAGGGGTGTTTGAATTTGGCACTTTTGAACTTATAACATGCAAGGTCATAATCAAAATTCCACGTTATCTATACTGTGTAGTGTACTAGTGTGTACCATATAGGGCTGATAAAAAAAAAGGGGGCGAACAAAGGTCACAAAAGAGGTTTTTAATAAAATTATTATTGTATTATCATAATACAACAACCTAATTCCATATGTAAAATACTTCTAAATTTTTGAACTTATCTATCTATTTTGTAAAGTTAAAAGAGCCGGAGCTTATAGAAAAGTTCATTGGTAAGCCAAAAAAATTAGAAGTTTAAGCTTATTTTCATAAGCTAAGCCAAACACCCTACAAAATACAGGGTGGTATAAAGTAGATCAAAAAGGTAAGATTAAACACAACTTATGTACATATATTTTCCATTAATCTGTTTATTCTTATTCAAGAGCTTAAGATCACACAAGTAGAATCTTGAGATGACGAAATTATATCACTGCCAATAATCGAAACCATACAACATTTGCTACAAAACACACACACAAATACACCAACTGTATTTATATAGAAGCCATTATTATACTTTCTATCAACAGACACGAGAAATCTTAATTACTGTGATAAACCTGAAAAAACCGAAACTGTACACAGATTACCTCTTTTGTGACCTTTGTTCGTGCTATATGTTACACATGTTTCTTTTATGGTTCAAGGATAATATTGCAGTTGGGCATCTATTGTAAAAGTTGAACTGCTGCAATGGCGGGAATCTTTTCACGTAATTTTTGAGTTACAGCTACTCTAACAGTCATTACGCTTGCTGCAGGACCCGATAAGCGTACTTTTACGATTGGTTCTTCTATGCACACGAATTCTAGTGATCCACCTGCTGCTCCTACAAGATACGGCCGTATTTCTTCAAGAACCTGTCATAATTTGAAAAACAAGTGAAGCAAATCAGCTAACAGAAGTAAAATGTTCATAAAAGAGAGATTGATCAAGTGGGGATTGCAAGTGGGCGGGTTAGGTAATGGATTAAGCACACTTTTAGCCCATTTGAGCTTCTATAGAATCAGACATAATCAAAATTAACACAGTTTTATATAGCGGATAACATTTCTCCCTCTAGGCCTAGGGAGATTAGCTCCTCTCCTACTTATAACAGCAAGCAAATGTAGCCCTGATGATGCTGATGTTTTAAAAAAATATAAATATCATTACAAGAAGAAAAGGAAAAAAAAAGTCAACTTTTATGTTTGTTACACATGAATATCTAATCATGTTACAAAAATACGAGTGTTAGCTTCTTAGAGAAAATACTCTGTAACAAACACCCTTCATGCATTAGAAATGCGAAAATAAGATGGACGTTTTTACTAAGTTCCTATAAGAAAATACAATATACATTATAACATATATATTTAAACAACGCACCAGGAGTTATGCATCATTCTTTAAGGAAGGTACTCTATTTGGAATCACTTACGGGGATTGAAAACCACCCACCCGATCATTTTCCATGCACACACACGCTTTCGGCGGAAACCCGAACCGCATTACACAGATCAGATCCTTAAACCATCCCGAGGGGCAGGCGGAGCTGGCCGAATTCCTGGAATACGGGCCGGTAAAACCTCCCCGGGGTCAATCCATAATGTAATGTTTTAAGAGAGGGACTCGAACTTAAGACCTCCCACCCCCATCCGTTACACAAGGTATTAGACGTACCACTTGGCCTAAAGGGCTGCATCATAATATACGTAATTTCTAAATATAGCTTTTGGTTGGATGCAAGTAAACCAGTTTGAACGTATCCAGTTGCATTCGTGGTGGTGCCATTTTGGCCTAAACTAGACCGAAAGCAATTTCTAAAGATGAGTTTGTATGTTCGATTTGACAGTGATCATTTGATATGGAATACTCTTATTTTCATAATAAGATAACTGGTTCAAGAAGGTTGTAAAAGAAAACTTTGAAACAATGATTGTAGTTCTATGGTTTGAAGTTGTAATGATCAGATAATTAGTTTTTTTAGAGTTCAGTAAATTCTGTTTGAAGAATAATAAGCTTTGTTAAAGCAGGTATGAAACTTATAACTTCACAGACAATGAGAAGTAAATGTGTTATACGACAACAAAAAACAGATTATTGCGCCTTTAACGTACAAGAATCGGATAATAAAATCCAAAGAAATGCAAACATACCTTCTCAATATTTTCCTCATTCAGTTCAAGACCGGTTTCTTCATCTGGTATTGGTTCAACAGCAACAATTTCAGGAATCTTCTCCATCAAACGTCGTTCAATGCCTAATTTCATAGTTGTTACAGAACTTGGACACGAACCACAAGCTCCTTGTAGCTTTAACCGTACAACATTTCCATCAATTTCATGTAATGCTACATTGCCACCGTCTGCAATTAGATAAGGTCTAATTTCGTCCAGTACACTCTCGATGTTTTCTGCAGTAAGAGGCAATTCTACTACTGATTCTGGAGTTGCAACCGCCTTTACAACTGCAACGAAAGACCATTTAACATTTGCAAAAAAGTTGTCATCTTAATGCATAATGTGTACTGTATATTACAATGTGACTAAAATAGTAAACATTCTAAACGCAAACGATTACATACATACATACACTTTAATGATAGGGAGAATGGTTAAGGGATAAGAGATGCAGTATGCAAAAGAAAAGGAGAGGCTGCCTACAACAATTATTGATATATCCATTGATACAAATAAATTAAAATATGCGAACAAAAGGGCGAAAGTTAATACTTAAGTTAGTTTGAAGAATGAATGGCAGTTCTACTAAGTACTATTATTTAATAAACTAGGAAGGCATTGTATTGTACTAACATTTATTCCAATATCTATTACACTTTTTGTAATGTAAACGAAGTTGTGATTTCTATTTGTGTTTGACAACAAAAATGAAAACAGTTTTGGAAATTTGCGTTTTCTTTAAGCCCGTTCTTAAGCCCTGAAAATATGTTTTTAGGATTTATTTTTCTTTGGAGGTAAACAAGTAAACAACCAACAAATATAGTTAGCCCACTGCAGGACGCCTTTGACTTTTGATCCTAGATTCGCCACTGAATATTTCCAAAGAATTTTTACATCACTGTGTAGCAAAAACCGTGTCAACTTTAGTTTAATAGTTTACACGTTCTTTTCATTTATATATTAGATATTAGATTATCATAATACTTCATTTTTGACTTATAACAGATAGACCTAATTTGCACCACACCTCATCAGAAGCCATTCAACTACACATTACACTATTGCAAAAGGAAGTAAGATACTCCCCCACCCAAAAAATGCACATGTTCGGTTGGGAAATTATTGAAGCTGCACTATATATCCCTATATCAAGTTTATTTAAAACATTTTTTCACTAGAAACCAAAACATTAAAGAATTTGGTACAAGAGTCTTCTGTTATTCTTCTTATTAATTAATTAATCGAATCGAAGATACAGGAGGTTTATATAAGCTTAACAATATCTTACAATTTATTTAGGAACTAAATAACAATAACAATTACAATTTATAACTAACTTCTAATTGTACTAGCATAAGGACTTCTTTATACTTATTCGAGTTGTAAACGCGTTCTAATCTGAACACCAAATTAATTATGATATCAGAGTGGTATAAGTATTCGAATCTCAACAACATAGCCTCAACATTCAGAGAATCAAAAAAATACAAGATGACCTAGTATCAATTTCACATCCTGAAACTCAATTTCTAACAAGATGAACTAAAATCATATCGTAAAACTCAAATTCAAACAAGATGAGCTAAAACTAATTACCTTTCCGGCGATCAAATTGTTTCTTCGACGAACATGAACCGCCCCTAGCAATAGATATTGGACTGCCGAAGAATCCAGATGATATCTGAGCAATCAAATCGTTAAATTTATTACAACATAAAACAGAATCAATAAAATATTAATCGATAGATTTTACGAACCTTAGGGTACGGATTGATAGACGAACATGAAGTTGAAGAAGAATCAAGAGTTAGTGGAGGTTTATAGATTTGATAAGATGATGATTGACTCAAAATCGTAGCAGCACTCTTCATCTTCCTTGAGTCAGCCTGTAGCTATTAATTGAATCGAATTGAATTGAAGAGGAATTTGTTTTAGGTCAAGTATAATTTTGGTGTTGGGGGATTTGTTGATTTTTTGTTTTCATGCAGGCTTCCGATTGAATAAATAATCCGTATTAATTTCGTTTTTACGAAAAATAAAAAACTTCTAGACCATTTGTAACGCACAACAAAACAAGGCGTTGGATCCGAGTTTGGGCAAAAACCCACACCCCAATCTCCCCCAACGGGTAGTTGGATTGAGGGGGTTTTCCGGCGTGCGTTGGATTCCAACGCGAAATGCTACGGGCAGTTTGCCCACGTGAACGACCTCGATTTATTTTTGACCATTTTAGTCGTTGAGTTTAATTCAAATAAAAAATATTTGAAGTTAATTTTATTTCCCTATGTATACCTTAATATATTAACTAATATTTACACATACAATTCATAATCTTCGATTTCCTCTCAAATTACGTACATATTAGATTTTCTCTTGTGCGTTCGAAAGGGTATATTTTTCTCAATATTAAAGGTTTAATGTGATATCTATCTATATTTATATTATATTATTATAATTATAATTATAATTATAATTATAATATTATATATCTTAGATCTAATTAAGGTTGTGAGTCGAGTCGGGTCGCCATTCGATTTAAGCAGTGTTCACTGCTCGTGAGGGTTGATCAAATTTGTTGAAAATTATGGCATTTAAAGGTATATTAACTTATAGTGATTAATTATATATCGGGAGTTCACCTAAATTTATCATTTTGTATTTTTAGGACACTGTTGAGTCCCCAAAATAATTAAGGATTTAATTAAGACAAACAGCAATTATGTACACTAGAATGTTATGTGCAGCCTTCATAGATTTATTTGTGTATAGACAACAATTGTTGCTGTGTCGAGTGCTTTAGTATGCTGCCTAGTCTAACAGCACAAGGTAGACAGTATTCTTCATTAAGCACAAGATGAGTACCCAACAAATCATGAAGATCAAATGAACAAGTATAGAAGAACCAGCATAGCTGGTAGCAGCATACAACACGAAGACAACTATGCTCCATTACAAGCATAGTAGTTTCCTGAGTGGTCTACATCAAATGTACTATTCAACGGAAGTCGAAGACAAAGTTGAACAGAAAAGGACACGTGTCGGCGGCTGACAAGTGACCTTACAAGACTACGTGGGAATGCAGAAGTTTAACGCATGTACAGACATGTGTAATACTTTATCAACGCCTAGAGAACCCAACATTCTATTTGTTTAATCAAATAGTGGTGCCAAACCGAATTGTGGTGTTCATGCAAATAGCTACTAAAGAGGAAAGAACAGAGCACGCTCTCTGATGCAGTTGTCTCCACAAGTACAGACATCCTATGTACCAATGGACAATGGATCAATTACACGGATAAAAGGATTACTATAAATAGAAGTATTCACTATTGTAACAACTGGTGGTGTGAGTTTTATTTAAATAGAGTTCAAAACGTGTGATAGCTTAAGATATCCTCTCTAGCTAATTTAGGTGTAATCTGTATTCAACTAACTGTTATTCAGCCAAGAACAGTTGTGATTCTTTGTGATTTATATCAATAAAGAATAACCGTTGAAAATTATCTTTGACTCTTATTTAAATTGCATGCTTGAATATTAAACTGTGACAACACTTAAGTTATTTAAAAGAATTGTATTCATCCCCCCCTACAATACTCTTGTTGTTAATCAAGGGACCAACATACACTCATGTTTGAAAATAATTTTTCAGGTCACATAAGTTTATCTTTTCGTGTTTATAGGTCACCCATACTCGAAAAATGTTTTTGTGAGCCATTCAAGTTCGTGTGTTGTTCCATAAATAACATATATGACTAAAATCTCATTTGAAAAATGTAAAAGATAACACAGAAACTAAGTTTTTTTTAATTAACATTGGTTATATAATGATTACTTGTTACCAAATAAACGAGTATATGCGTTTTATTATATTATTTCAAAGATTCATAATGTGATTCGGTATATATGTAACAACATACGAACTTGGATGACCTACAAAATTAATTTCAAATACATGTGACCCACAAACATGAAAAGATAAATTTGGGTGACCTACAAAATTATTTTCAAATATGGGTGGCTTACAAACACAAAACAATAAACTTTGATGGCGTCCCGATATATAAAACCTAAATTATACTTTTATACTAAAAATGAAAGGGTTAAAGCTACAAATCGATTATATACATTCAATTTGATTCGATGTCGGCTATATATATCTCAAAAATTACCATTGTAGGTCATAAACATTCAAAAACTGTGTTAATGTAAACAAAATGTGACCGATTACCTGATGGACCGGTAAAACTTGCAATTTCTTTGAGTTTTTTAAGGGTTAAAGCCAAATATCGCTCATATACTTTCATATGATGTCTTTCCAGAAGCACCATAGAACCCAAAGAATAGCAAACACAACCGCAATATTCATATCCTTATTGCTCGACGCACACTCATCCCCCTCAATCCAACCTGTGAAGTCTTCCCACGAGTTAAAAACCGGCAACCCATAATCAATCCAAATCCTTATCTTGCGCCAAATATCAGATGCCGCTGAACAATCAAAGAAAAGATGTGACCACGACTCGGCTCTATTGTTACAAACCGGGCAAACAATGGACATTATATCTCTAATCCTTTCGCAGATAGATTCCAACGAAGCGGAAGAGAATCTAACCTGAATCGCCAAAGGAAAACATTAACTTTTCTTGGGATAAACCTAAACTACACAGTCTTTACTTGAGACGAAACAGTAAGCTCGAGGTCCATGTACTCTCTTGCAGATTTTATCGAATAAATGACATTCGAGTTCAAAGTATAAACCCATTTATCTTCGCGATCAAAAATAAGAACATTATGGATCTTATCACGAAGTGAAACTAAGAGCTGCGCATTTCGGCAACCAATATCTTACCTTGATCAAATCCAATGCCACTCTTCATCGGCCTATTTTCAGATATTACATCATTTTTTGAGTGTCCAAGTGGTACAACCGATTATACCTATTCTCGGACCACAAATCATGCCAAAAACACACTTTTCTCCCATTACCGACCTACAGATAACATTTGCAGGTAACAAATTATTAGCAATCGTTTTTGCGTATGTATCAACAATAGACGACCAAATGCTAGTATTGATATTCCGTTTAAAAACATTACTGTGAAAAGATTTGATAATCTTCACCCAAAAATCGTCCAGATGAAATAAATAGGGGCATCTCCACTTATGAATTAACGCTTGATTAAAGGCTTTAAGACTTCCAACATTTAAACTGCCACGATCGAAAGGAGCTAAAATAGTGCTCCATTTAACCCATGCCATCTTCTTAACGTAATCACCACTACCCCCAAAAAATTCTGGCCCGAATCGACTCAAGATGTTTATAAAGTGAATCCCGAGAATATCCAATGACCGATTTAAATAAGATCAAACGGCCGCCCGATGAACTAAGACGCGCCTTCCAAGATGATAATTTAGATAGAAACTTATCAATAAGCGCGGCCCAATTCAATACCAACTTCATGTTCGAGCCTATTGGAATACCAACGTATGTAGTAGGTAATGAGCATGACCTGCAAACCTGATGCATCAATTTTCGAGCCATCAACGCCCACACCAAAAACGTGTGACTTAGCTTGGATACATTGATCATCAATCCGACACCAAATAAAACACTTCAAGAATCCAGAGAATATGATTAAAATCATGCTGACTCCACTCCGAAAAAAAAAATAACGTCATCTACGTATAAAAATGGGATAGCCGAAGATTATTGAACCTAAAAGTTTTCCTTCACATCTTGATGAAACCCTTCATAACAAAAATAAAGAGAAATGGGCTTAACAGATCACCCTGACGTAAGCCTTTCTCAATAGAGAATTCACAAGTCGAATTATCGTTAAACGGGTCCAAAGGTAATTGTCAAGTTGTAAAATAGTCAATGTCAAAAGTCGATAAACAAGACTAGATCGCACATTCATGAGTCTGTTTACCTTCGGCTAATATTTATACCATGTGCATTAAGCAAATCTCGCGCAAGATTAATATTTTTATTTGGAGGTTTGCTCTTGATAGGTTACCTACTCGCCTCAATCTATCCCGTCGTGATTTGGAGATCGAGCCGATTGGTTATGTTTCATGTAACCACTTTATCGAATCAATCCATCATATTTTGTTCGAATGTGAAGTGGCTTTGGAATTATGGAGAAGGGTGAGAATATGGATTGATATAACGCTGCCTCGTTTTTCAGAATGGTTAGATTTCATAGCTTGGTTTGAAGATTGGCATGATTCCGGGGATACAAAGTCCGGATTGTATGTCATCATCGCTTCTACAGTTTGGCACTTATGGAGGTTCAGGAATAGTCAACTATTCCAAAATGGGTCTATGAAACATTGTAATTTGTTTGATTCTGTTTGCCTTTTTTCGTTTAATTGGTATAGAAGTAGAGGTAAAAAGTCTGTAAATTGAAACGATTGACGTCTAAAGCCGTTGTAATGTGGTTTGCGGGTCTTTCCTAGCTACTTGCTAGGTAAGCTCGTGATTTTTATATGTAAAATTTTGGTCGTAAAAAAAAACATATTAAATAAAAGCATAAAACTTTTATATCAGAATACTAAAAATCTATAATAATAATAATTAAAAAAAAACTTTATTATCAAATTTAGCTACTTCGTCTGCTGATTCCTTTAAACTTAAAATGGTTGTGTAGCAAAATCGTATGTATTGCGTATTTCAAAATCTGAGACCTAACAAGGTACTCTAATGAAATAATCTATAAGTGTCTAAATTATGAATGAACGTATTTGATATTGATATTTGATATTATCTACAAAAACTAAATACGAGTACAATTTACAAATTACAACGTTAACGTTTACTTGATGTCTCGATAAATGTCAATCTTTCAAATCAATTTTGTATTGCTTGATTGGAGAGAAAAAAAATTTGAAGACAAAAAATTTAATTTGATTAATATTGATTGATGATTGATTTTTTACGAAGTCATCCTTTTATTTCATTTTATCAAATATTGAACTATTTTCGTTTTATTGGTTAATTAACCTTCTCTTTAATAATAATAATAATAATAATAATAATAATAATAATAATAATAATAATAATAACAATAATAAAAATAATAGTAATAACAAGCAGGGTGGTCAGCCGCGCGTTGCGGCGGCTACCCCTCGTTTACGTAAAACTTTTTTATAGCATCCAATTATATATTCTAATAAAAATATATTGAAGCAAAGCAGTTAACATAACTGATGTCGTAGCGTGGGGGTACGAAATAGTTTACATTTTACTAGGAAATACGATACAATTTTACACAAGATATTTATTTATTTATAGAATGGATATACTTAAACCTTGCTACAACACTTATAGGCAGTGTACCTAATCGTACAGTAGTGTAGTTTTTAGTAAGTCCGGTTCGTTCTACATGGAAAATCTTTAAACAAAGCTTAACGCTATATTAGTTTTATTTTATAAAAATACAAAAATATATATAAGTAATATTATTATTATAAAGGGGGGTTTTTTTACCGTTTAATGACCGGTTTGTCGATTTTAAAACTTAGTCGCAGTTAAAACCTAATGTAAAATATTAAAAATAAATATAACTTAATTTAAAGCGTAAAGTAAATAACGATAATGAAATTGCGATAAATAAAAGTGCGATAAAATAAACTTGCGATAATTAAAAAGTACAATTAATTAAAAGTGCAATTAAATACAATAACAATAAATAAAAGTGCGATAATTAAAAGTGCAATTAAATATAAAATAAAGGAAATTAAATATGAAATAAAATAATTATGCTTATTTAAACTTCCGTAATCATGATGTTTGATGTGTTGATTTTAGTTTTATGCCCATGAGTTAATTGTCCTTTGTCCTGGATTATTTAATATGTCCGTCTGGTTTTTGTCCATAACAGTCCATCAGTCATAAATATAAAATGCGAGTGTCCTCGTCAAATTATCCTTATACCTGAAGTCAAATATTCCAACTAATTGGGGACTTAAACTGTAACAAGGTCTTAATACTTTGGTTAATAATTACACCAGGATATCGACTGCGTGTAACCCAAGGTTTTAATACTTTGTTATCAATTATGCCAAGTGTCCTTGTACATAATTTCACCCCTGTTTTAATAATTCCATAGACTATTAATCCATTTCCGTGTCCGGTTAAATGAACGATTATTCGTACATATAAATATCCCGCCCATCGTGTCCGATCGAGTGTATATGGTTATTTATAGGTACGTTCAATTGTAAATCTTTATATTAAAATTAACAAACTATTATTTAGTTAAACAAATATAAAGCCCATTAATAGCCCATAGTCTAATTTTCACAAGTGTCGTTCTTTTGTCCAAATCCCAATTATGGTACAAAGCCCAATTACCCAATTTTAATATTTTTAGCCCAACATCATGATTACTTCATCTTAAATAAGCATAATAATAACTTAAGTACGAGACATTAATTTAAAAAGGAGAACATAGTTTACATTGATTATTTATCGCGTAGTGTTACACGGGCAGAGTTCCAACTTTAAAACCCGTAAAATAACCTTTACATTAACTCAAACTAATCTAATATAAAATTAACCTATACTATATATATATATATATATTATATATTATTATTACATAGGGAGTATTATTATTATTATTTTTGGTGTATTAAAACTCGGCAGAAAACGTTGATATTTATAGGACATTTCTGAAATTTCAAACTCCGTGAGTTGCGGCACTTTTACCCTTCAAACTCCGCGAGTCGCGGAGTTTGAATTTCCAGCTCACATTATTTTGGATCTTTGCTTGTCGACGTTATTAAATAATAATATAATATATAAATAATTTTAAGAATTATTTAAATATTATATTTTATTTATGTGCATAGTTGACTTGTAATTTTTGCACCGTTGCGTCGCGCGTTGAGAGTAGACTCATGTCCCGGTTCCGGATTTTGGAACGTCCTTTCGTATAATTTAATATCTTGTACTTTGTGTTCCGCAACTTGTACTTTTGTCATTTTTAGACGTTTCTTATCAATAAATTGAACCACTTGGATTGTATCTTGTACATTTGAGCTTTTTGGACGTTTGCGTCTTCAAATCGTCGTTTTCGCCTTTTGTCTTCGCACTTATTTAATATAAACGATTACAACTTAAAATAGGACAATTACAACTAAATAATTTACATATTGGGAGGATATTGCTACAAAATATATGTTCATTTGGAGCACTATCAAATATCCCCACACTTGAGCGTTGCTTGTCCTCAAGCAATACAGAACTTGAAATTAAATTACACGAATCACTTCTTTATTCTTCACACTTTATACATCAGTGATTTTGATACGGCGGTATAAATAATGATAGTAACGGTGTGGTTTACAGTCCCACATGACTATTAAAAATTTAGATCCTTTAAGGAAATTGGATCTTTATGAAAATATTTGATCTTTTGAAAATTCAATCTAGCTTTTACCCTAGATAAGTTTTCCGGAATAACCCTTCACAGGTGTTTGCAAAATGTTTTTGTGGGTTTTGTGGGTTTCAGATTTGAAAATTTTGGCTCAAAACTTATGGTTTTGTGTCACCCACTTGCTAACCTTGTATTAGGAAAGCAACACATCCAGTATACTTGCTCCGTATATTACCTTTCGGTAAACTACCGTCCGGTTGTAAAGGAAAGCGTTGAACAAGCAACTGTTAAGGCAATGTCCCCTGACATGCTTTTAATTATGGTCTATAAACGTGTCGGATGCTAGTACTATCCTTTGTAGGAGCAATAGTAAAGATCATCCTATGATTTTTTGGTCTGGCACAAGGTCCTGTCTCCGACCATGCTATGCAACCACCGTTCTTACGGTTGACACCCGATTTGGTTCAGGTGACCTAATGAATTCCAGTTGAATTCCTAGGATTTTACGTTCAATGGTAATGAACGCATTGAAAATAGATTTTCAGAAAACAAATCGGTTTTAATTTTGATCAAAATATTTTCTCGTTCAAGCTCGAGTTTAGATATCATTGAATTCCATAAGTTTGTAATTCTCAATCTTTAAGGTCAATCTCAAGGATTGAGTAATATCAGTCTTAGAAGCTGATTTTTAATCTTTAAGGAGATTATCCTTTCTGGGGGTCTGATTCATTAGTCTTATCAAGCTAATTTGCACGGTGCCCTCCCTATTGTACGAGACATGAAATGTCCCGTTCTTATTGATTAAAAACGTTCCATATTAATTGATTTCGTTGCGAGGTTTTGACCTCTATATGAGACGTTTTTCAAAGACTGCATTCATTTTAAAACAAACCATAACCTTTATTTCATCAATAAAGGTTTAAAAAGCTTTACGTAGATTATCAAATAATGATAATCTAAAATATCCTGTTTACACACGACCATTACATAATGGTTTACAATACAAATATGTTACAACAAAATAAGTTTCTTGAATGCAGTTTTTACACAATATCATACAAGCATGGACTCCAAATCTCGTCCTTATTTAAGTATGCGACAGCGGAAGCTCTTAATAATCACCTGAGAATAAACATGCTTAAAACGTCAACAAAAATGTTGGTGAGCTATAGGTTTAACCTATATATTATCAAATCATAATAATAGACCACAAGATTTCATATTTCAATATACATCCCATACATAGAGATAAAAATTATTCATATGGTGAACACCTGGTAATCGACATTAACAAGATGCATATATAAGAATATCCCCATCATTCCGGGACACCCTTCGGATATGATATAAATTTCGAAGTACTAAAGCATCCGGTACTTTGGATGGGGTTTGTTAGGCCCAATAGATCTATCTTTAGGATTCGCGTCAATTAGAGTGTCTGTTCCCTAATTCTTAGATTACCAGACTTAATAAAAAGGGGCATATTCGATTTCGATAATTCAACCATAGAATGTAGTTTCACGTACTTGTGTCTATTTTGTAAATCATTTATAAAACCTGCATGTATTCTCATCCCAAAAATATTAGATTTTAAAAGTGGGACTATAACTCACTTTCACAGATTTTTACTTCATTGGGAAGTAAGACTTGGCCACTGGTCGATTCACGAACCTATAACAAATATGTACATATATATCAAAGTATGTTCAAAATATATTTACAACACTTTTAATACATTTTGATGTTTTAAGTTTATTAAGTCAGTTGTCCTCGTTAGTAACCTACAACTAGTTGTCCACAGTTAGATGTATAGAAATAAATCGATATATATTATCTTGAATCAATTCACGACCCAGTGTATACATATCTCAGTATTGATCACAACTCAAACTATATATATTTTGGAATCAACCTCAACCCTGTATAGCTAACTCCAACATTCACATATAGAGTGTCTATGGTTGTTTCGAAATATATATAGATGTGTCGACATGATAGGTCGAAACATTGTATACGTGTCTATGGTATCTCAAGATTACATAATATACAATACAAGTTGATTAAGTTATGGTTGGAATAGATTTGTTACCAATTTTCACGTAGCTAAAATGAGAAAAATTATCCAATCTTGTTTTACCCATAACTTCTTCATTTTAAATCCGTTTTGAGTGAATCAAATTGCTATGGTTTCATATTGAACTCTATTTTATGAATCTAAACAGAAAAAGTATAGGTTTATAGTCGGAAAAATAAGTTACAAGTCATTTTTGTAAAGGTAGTCATTTCAGTCGAAAGAACGACGTCTAGATGACCATTTTAGAAAACATACTTCCACTTTGAGTTTAACCATAATTTTTGGATATAGTTTCATGTTCATAATAAAAATCATTTTCTCAGAATAACAACTTTTAAATCAAAGTTTATCATAGTTTATAATTAACTAACCCAAAACAGCCCGCGGTGTTACTACGACGGCGTAAATCCGGTTTTAAGGTGTTTTTCGTGTTTCCAGGTTTTAAATCATTAAGTTAGCATATCATATAGATATAGAACATGTGTTTAGTTGATTTTAAAAGTCAAGTTAGAAGGATTAACTTTTGTTTGCGAACGAGTTTAGAATTAACTAAACTATGTTCTAGTGATT
Organism: Rutidosis leptorrhynchoides; assembly: GCF_046630445.1. Lineage (NCBI taxonomy): Eukaryota > Viridiplantae > Streptophyta > Magnoliopsida > Asterales > Asteraceae > Rutidosis > Rutidosis leptorrhynchoides. Next base: position 281,083,740 of record NC_092342.1, read on the forward strand.
ACAAGTTTAAACCTTCGAATAAGATAGCTTTATATATATAAATCGAATGATGTTATGAACATCATTACTACCTTAAGTTCCTTGGATAAACCTACTGGAAAAGAGAAAAATGGATCTAGCTTCAACGGATCCTTGGATGGCTCGAAGTTCTTGAAGCAGAATCATGACACGAAAACAAGTTCAAGTAAGATCATCACTTGAAATAAGATTGTTATAGTTATAGAAATTGAACCAAAGTTTGAATATGATTATTACCTTGTATTAGAATGATAACCTACTGTAAGAAACAAAGATTTCTTGAGGTTGGATGATCACCTTACAAGATTGGAAGTGAGCTAGCAAACTTGAAAGTATTCTTGATTTTATGTAACTAGAACTTGTAGAATTTATGAAGAACACTTAGAACTTGAAGATAGAACTTGAGAGAGATCAATTAGATGAAGAAAATTGAAGAATGAAAGTGTTTGTAGGTGTTTTTAGTCGTTGGTGTATGGATTAGATATAAAGGATATGTAATTTTGTTTTCATGTAAATAAGTCATGAATGATTACTCATATTTTTGTAATTTTATGAGATATTTTATGCTAGTTGCCAAATGATGGTTCTCCCATGTGTTAGGTGACTCACATGGGCTGCTAAGAGCTGATCATTGGAGTGTATATACCAATAGTACATACATCTAAAAGCTGTGTATTGTACGAGTACGAATACGGGTGCATACGAGTAGAATTGTTGAGGAAACTGAACGAGGATGTAATTGTAAGTATTTTTGTTAAGTAGAAGTATTTTGATAAGTGTATGGAAGTCTTTCAAAAGTGTATAAATACATATTAAAACACTACATGTATATACATTTTAACTGAGTCGTTAAGTCATCGTTAGTCGTTACATGTAAGTGTTGTTTTGAAACCTTTAGGTTAACGATCTTGTTAAATGTTGTTAACCCAATATTTATAATATCAAATGAGATTTTAAATTATTATATTATCATGATATTATGATGTATGAATATCTCTTAATATGATATATATACATTAAATGTTGTTACAACGATAATTGTTACATATATGTCTCGTTTCAAAATCATTAAGTTAGTAGTCTTGCTTTTACATATGTAGTTCATTGTTAATATACTTAATGATATGTTTACTTATCCTAATATCATGTTAACTATATATATAACCATATATATGTCATCATATAGTTTTTACAAGTTTTAACGTTCGTGAATCACCGGTCAACTTGGGTGGTCAATTGTCTATATAAAACCTATTTCAATTAATCAAGTCTTAACAAGTTTGATTGCTTAACATGTTGGAAACATTTAATCATGTAAATATCAATATCAATTAATATATATAAACATGGAAAAGTTCGGGTCACTACAGTACCTACCCGTTAAATAAATTTCGTCCCGAAATTTTAAGCTGTTAAAGGTGTTGACGAATCTTCTGGAAATAGATGCGGGTATTTCTTCTTCATCTGATCTTCACACTCCCAGGTGAACTCGGGTCCTCTACGAGCATTCCATCGAACCTTAACAATTGGTATCTTGTTTTGCTTAAGTCTTTTAACCTCACGATCCATTATTTCGACGGGTTCTTCGATGAATTGAAGTTTTTCGTTGATTTGGATTTCATCTAACAGAATAGTGAGATCTTCTTTAGCAAAACATTTCTTCAAATTCGAGACGTGGAAAGTGTTATGTACAGCCGCGAGTTGTTGAGGAACTCAAGTCGGTAAGCTACTGGTCCGACACGATCAATAATCTTGAATGGTCCAATATACCTTGGATTTAATTTCCCTCGTTTACCAAATCGAACAACGCCTTTCCAAGGTGAAACTTTAAGCATGACCATCTCTCCAATTTCAAATTCTATATCTTTTCTTTTAATGTCAGCGTAGCTCTTTTGTCGACTTTGGGCGGTTTTCAACCGTTGTTGAATTTGGATGATCTTCTCTGTAGTTTCTTGTATTATCTCCGGACCCGTAATCTATCTATCCCCCACTTCACTCCAACAAATCGGAGACCTACACTTTCTACCATAAAGTGCTTCAAACGGTGCCATCTCAATGCTTGAATGGTAGCTGTTGTTGTAGGAAAATTCTGCTAACGGTAGATGTCGATCCCAACTGTTTCCAAAATCAATAACACATGCTCGTAGCATGTCTTCAAGCGTTTGTATCGTCCTTTCACTCTGCCCATCAGTTTGTGGATGATAGGCAGTACTCATGTCTAGTCGAGTTCCTAATGCTTGCTGTAATGTCTGCCAGAATCTTGAAATAAATCTGCCATCCCTATCAGAGATAATAGAGATTGGTATTCCATGTCTGGAGACGACTTCCTTCAAATACAGTCGTGCTAACTTCTCCATCGTGTCATCTTCTCTTATTGGCAGGAAGTGTGCTGATTTGGTGAGACGATCAACTATTACCCAAATAGTAACAAAACCACTTGCAGTCCTTGGCAATTTAGTGATGAAATCCATGGTAATGTTTTCCCATTTCCATTCCGGGATTTCGGGTTGTTGAAGTAGACCTGATGGTTTCTGATGCTCAGCTTTGACCTTAGAACACGTCAAACATTCTCCTACGTATTTAGCAACATCGGCTTTCATACCCGGCCACCAAAAATGTTTCTTGAGATCCTTGTACATCTTTCCCGTTCCAGGATGTATTGAGTATCTGGTTTTATGAGCTTCTCTAAGTACCATTTCTCTCATATCTCCAAATTTTGGTACCCAAATCCTTTCAGCCCTATACCGGGTTCCGTCTTCCCGAATATTAAGATGCTTCTCCGATCCTTTGGGTATTTCATCCTTTAAATTTCCCTCTTTTAAAACTCCTTGTTGCGCCTCCTTTATTTGAGTAGTAAGGTTATCATGAATCATTATATTCATAGATTTTACTCGAATGGGTTCTCTGTCCTTCCTGATCAAGGCATCGGCTACCACATTTGCCTTCCCCGGGTGGTAACGAATCTCAAAGTCGTAATCATTCAATAATTCAATCCACCTACGCTGCCTCATATTCAGTTGTTTCTGATTAAATATGTGTTGAAGACTTTTGTGGTCGGTATATATAATACTTTTGACCCCATATAAGTAGTGCCTCCAAGTCTTTAATGCAAAAACAACCGCGCCTAATTCCAAATCATGCGTCGTATAATTTTATTCGTGAATCTTCAATTGTCTAGACGCATAAGCAATCACCTTCGTTCGTTGCATTAATACACAACCGAGACCTTGCTTTGATGCGTCACAATAAATCACAAAATCATCATTCCCTTCAGGCAATGACAATATAGGTGCCGTAGTTAGCTTTTTCTTCAATAACTGAAACGCTTTCTCTTGTTCATCATTCCATTCAAATTTCTTCCCTTTATGCGTTAATGCAGTCAAGGGTTTTGCTATTCTGGAAAAGTCTTTGATGAACCTTCTGTAGTAACCAGCTAGTCCTAAAAACTGGCGTATGTGTTTCGGAGTTTTCGGGGTTTCCCACTTTTCAACAGTTTCTATCTTTGCCGGATCCACCTTAATACCTTCTTTGTTCACTATGTGACCGAGGAATTGAACTTCTTCCAACTAAAATGCACACTTTGAAAACTTAGCGTACAATTCTTCCTTCCTCAATACTTCTAACACCTTTCTCAAATGCTCACCGTGTTCTTGGTCATTCTTTGAGTAAATAAGTATGTCATCAATGAAAACAATGACAAACTTGTCAAGGTATGGTCCACACACTCGGTTCATAAGGTCCATGAACACAGCTGGTGCATTAGTTAAACCAAACGGCATGACCATAAACTCGTAATGACTGTAACGTGTTCTGAAAGCAGTCTTTAGAATATCATCTTCTTTCACCCGCATTTGATGATACCCGGAACGTAAGTCAATCTTTGAATAAACAGACGAGCCTTGTAGTTGATCAAATAAGTCATCAATTCTCGGTAGTGGGTAGCGGTTCTTGATGGTAAGTTTGTTCAACTCTCGGTAGTCGATACACAACCTGAATGTACCATCTTTCTTCTTGACAAACAAAACAGGAGCTCTCCACGGTGATGTGCTTGGTCGAATGAAACCACGCTCTAAAAGTTCTTGTAATTGGCTTTGCAGTTCTTTCATCTCGCTGGGTGCGAGTCTGTAAGGAGCACGAGCTATTGGTGCAGCTCCTGGTATAAGATCTATTTGAAATTCAACGGATCGATGTGGGGGTAATCCCGGTAATTCTTTCAGAAATACATCGGGAAATTCTTTTGCAACGGGAACATCATTGATGCTCTTTTCTTCAGTTTGTACTTTCTCGACGTGTGCTAGAACAGCATAGCAACCTTTTCTTATTAGTTTTTGTGCCTTCAAATTACTAATAAAATGTAGCTTCGTGTTGCCCTTTTCTCCGTACACCATTAAGGGTTTTCCTTTTTCTCGTATAATGCTAATTGCATTTTTGTAACAAACTGCTTTCACTTCTTTCAACCAGTCCATACTGATTATCACATCAAAACTCCCTAACTCTACTGGTATCAAATCAATCTTAAATGTTTCGCTAACCAGTTTAATTTCTCGATTCCGACATATATTATCTGCTGAGATTAATTTACCATTTGCTAATTCGAGTAAAAATTTACTATCCAAAGGCGTCAATGGACAACTTAATTTAGCACAAAAATCTCTACTCATATAGCTTCTATCCGTACCCGAATCAAATAAAACGTAAGGAGATTTATTGTCAATAAGAAACGTACCCGTAACAAGCTCCGGGTCTTCCTGTGCCTCTGCCGCATTAATATTGAAAACTCTTCCGCGGCCTTGTCCATTCGTGTTCTCCTGGTTCGGGCAATTTCTAATAATGTGGCCCGGTTTTCACATTTATAACAAACTACATTGGCATAACTTGCTCCGACACTACTTGCTCCGCCATTACTCGTTCCGACACCATTTGTTCCTTTCGTTCTATTAACCCCTGGTCTGTAGACCTCACACTTCGCCGCGCTATGACTATTTCTTTTACACTTGTTGCAAAATTTGGTGCAGAACCCCGAGTGATACTTTTCACACCTTTGGCATAGCTGCTTCTGATTGTTGTTGTTGTTGTTGCGGTTATTATTGTTGTTGGGATGATTGTTGTAGTTTCTGTTGTTGTTGTTGTTGTTGTTGGGCCGTTTGTTGTAGTTGCGATTGATGTTGCGATTGTTGGGATAATTGTTGCGATTATTGTTGTAATTGCTGTTGTTGTTGTATTGGTGATTCTTATCACCATTTTCCTCCCACTTTCTTTTGACTTGCTTCACATTGGCCTCTTCAGCAGTCTGTTCTTTAATTCTTTCTTCAATCTGGTTCACTAGTTTGTGAGCCATTCTACATGCCTGTTGTATGGAGGCGGGCTCGTGTGAACTTATATCTTCTTGGATTCTTTCCGGTAATCCTTTCACAAACGCGTCGATCTTCTCTTCCTCAACTTCGAACGCTCCCGGACACAACAGGCACAATTCTGTGAATCGTCTTTCGTACGTGGTAATATCAAATCCTTGGGTTCGTAACCCTCTAAGTTCTGTCTTGAACTTATTGACCTCGGTTCTGGGACAGTACTTCTCGTTCATCAAGTGCTTGAATGCTGACCACGGTAGTGCGTTGATATTACTCAAAATAGACATATCATTAGTCACAATATCAAGTCCTATCGTCGGTTATTTCATACGAATTTGTAATATTTCCATTATTATTCCGTTGTATTGTAATTAAGCATAGAATCATTGAATACTTGAAGAAATGTTGAAGATAATGAATGAAACAACTCAAAGATCAAAACCAGAACAAGAAACGAAGAAACAGAAAAATGAAAGCTACAGTGCGCTCCGCGCTCTATCCGCGCACACCACCGCGCACTCAAGACTTTGATCAGAACATTTGTTTAAAATGGAAACCAGAGAGCGCCCCGCGCAAGTTCAACAGAGCGCGCCGCGCACAACAGAGAGCGCCGCGCACTTCGCCGCGCACAAGTACCTGAAACGTCCAAATTGAAGTGCGATCGTGAACTGGAAAGTAAAAGTGTGGTAGGTGAGTAGTGCGCTCCGCGCACCCCTTATGTGCGCGCCGCGCACAGTGCTTTTCAGCTACTTTTCAGCCTTTTTAAACCTCTTTCCAGCTTCATTCCAAGTGTGCCAGTTTTCTTTCTGTTCAGAGACGAAAACATATCATTCAAAACAGTTCTTGAGCTTATCAAAGTGCATCAAAAACACTAAAATCATTGAAGATTCAAGGATCATTCAAGGGCTTCATCCAAGATTACTCTAAAAAGGTCAATCTTGTATTTACAATGAATTCTATCTTTGTTACTGTTATGTTTAAGTTTTCTAGCATGATTGTTGGCTAGTTCCTTTTATGTCATCTAGATAAATAACCGAGATGTTGAATGTTTACTTTTGATTGATAGTTACCATGCACGATAGTTTAATGTTTGAATACAAGAACCATTCTTGTTAAGTTTAATCTTTTCGATTCAACTAGTTAATATACTTGTTCAACTAAGAAACACCATCTTGCTGATTTAGTATATTGATTTACACCTAGTGACAAGTGTTTGCCCGTCTTTTACCAAAAAGGGGTAAGTTGCGTTCAAACGGTTAGTCTATATAGGAATGTAAGAACGACTCTCGTAGATACTTTCAGATAGCTTAATTGATATGTGTAGTTGTCTAGGTGAACGATCAATTCCCTAGAATCTGTCATGCATATTTTCACTACTCAATTCCATACAACTAATAGGTGTTAGTAATTTACCTTATCTAGTGACGTTTATAGGGATCTTATTACCACACTTAATTGATTACTTGGGTTGGGTAAATTGAACATTTAACCAGACCAAGGGAATGAACTAAGCTAAACCATTAGTTGACATAGGAGTGGATCATGATCAACACACCATTGACTTGATCATTCTTCAAGTCTTTAGACTAGTTGAATTAGTTGATTACAAATAGGAGGTCTTAGATGACAAGAACATCACTTGCGTCGTGTAATCCCGTTTGAGTGTTTATTCAAGACTACTCTTGGTAAACCGATCAATTAGTTCTCGTGCATAACCAATTGATCCGATCTTAATCCTAAATAAACATTCACATCGAGGGTAAAAAGTCTAGATGAGCATATTTCATCTCTTTGATATCAAAACTATCTTAATTGCTTTCCTTGCACTTATAAACTTAAAAGACCAAAAATATTGTTTTTACTTTTACTCTTCTCTGATTTGGCTAATCGTTAAATAAGCCACAAAACATAAATCTTGTACCTTTAAATTTCATTTACTTAGTTAATCATAATATAGTTTATAATTCTAGTTTGACTAATACAACTGTCCTTGGAACGATACACGGAACTAAACCAGTTACTATACTACTACACGATCGGGTACACTGTCCGTTAGTGTGTAGCAATCTTTAATCGGTATTTTTACATATTATTTTATACGACAATTCATATACCACTTTACGACACATCAAGTTTTTGGTGCCGCTGCCGGGGACAGTTTTGTGTCAAAATAGAATTATTAACTGATTTGTGATTAAGTAGTTTCTTAATTATTTTCAATTTTTAATAGTCTTTGATTTTTAAACTTATAGAATCGGTATGTTTAATAGTTTTTGTTAGTTGTGTGATTGACAGTTTATAGGTCGCATATGCCACATACCCGAAGTTCAGAATCCCCACTACTTACACCGTTTACAGAACCTGATAGAAAGCTTGGTAGGATTCCAAAAGAAGTACTTGAAATTTTTGAATCTTCATCAAAGCAAGAAACCTTTGATTTCGAATCAAGTATGACCAAGCCTCGATATTCAGACTTTGGTAAACCTGTTCAACCCCCAAATTTTGAAATGGAAGGAGAAAGACCGTTGGTACCACGACAATCAATGGCAGCAAAGATGAAAGCAACCCGGACCAGACAAGGTAGTGCTATTACTCCGCCTGCTGGTGAGGTAACTTTTGAAATAAAAGGACCTATTCTTCAAATGATTAATAACAGGTGTCAATTTGGTGGTGGTCCGAATGAAGATGCAAACGAACATATTCGTCTCTTTCAAGAGATATGTCTTCTTTTTAAACTTAAACCAGAAACTGACCAGGCCATATTTTTAAGACTTTTCCCTTGGACACTCCAAGGGGAAGCATGAAGTTGGTTAGATTCATTGGCCGAGGCTACGATAGAAACGTGGGATGGTATGTTGGAAAAATTTCTTAAGAAATATTTTCCAGCATCCAAGTCCGCGAGACTCCAACACGAAATTACCCAATTCTGTCAAAAGCCGATGGAAACCCTGTACGAAGCATGGAATCGATTTTCCAAAATGCTAAGAGGTTGTCCAAACCATGGTTTGGATACCTTTCAAAAGGTCCAAATCTTTTACAAAGGTTGTGATGTAGCAACCCGAATTTCAATTGACCAAGAGGCCGGTGGTTCTCTTATGGACAAAACGGAGCAAGAGGCTTATGAAATAATCGAGAAGCTAGCCGATTATTCTCATGAGTGGCATCAAGAACGCCCAATTACTCGTAATGCTCAAGTCCAAAGCGCCGACACCTATGATGACCTTAGTTCCCTAAGTGTTAAAATAGACGGTGTTGCTCGAACCATGGATAAAATCACCAAGGAAATTCATAGTATGAAAGTAGGTTGTGAATACTGTGGTGGTCTTCATTTAGGAAAAGATTGTGATGCCGGTTTAACAATGGCTCAAAAAGAAGAAGTGGCTTTCATAAGCCAAATAAATAACAATCAATTTCAAGGAAGAGCCCAATTTAACCGGAACTTTAACAACCCCTACAACCCTCAAGGTCAAAATTCCAATTACCAACAAGGGTCAAGTAGTGGGTTCCAACAACAAACTCCGAGTTTTTATCAAAAACCCCAACAGGAAGAAAAAAAGTCAAATTTGGAGAGTATGTTGGAAAAGTTGATTGCATCACAAACTCAGCTTGTCACAAATATAAACCAAACCAACGAGAAAAACGAACACCAGTTTCGAAATCAACAAGCCTCAATTCAGAATTTGGAGAAACAAATGAGTGGTTTAGCTAATTTACTTAGTGAAAGAAAACCAGGTAGTTTACCGGGCGATACAAATAAGAACCCTTGAAATGAGCACGCCAATGTTATCACCACACGGAGTGGTTTAGCATACGATGCTCCAAAAATGCCCGAAAATTCTGATTTTAGTGTTCCGTTGAACCGAAATGATGAACCGGTTAAGGACCCGGAAAAAGTGGTTGAAAAGGAAGAACGGGAAAAACCCGTAGTGAAACCATATCAACCACCGCTCCCATACCCAAGATAACAACAACAAGAAAGGCTAGAGGCCGAAAGGTCAAAATTCCTAGATATGTTTAAACAAATTAACATAAATATGCCTTTCATTGATGTAATCTCAGGTATGCCCAAGTATGCTAAGTTCTTAAAAGACTTACTTACTAATCGGAAGAAAATGGAGGAACTTTCATCCGTCACCATGAATGCTAATTGTTCAGCAATTTTGATGAACAAAATACCAAAGAAATTAGCAGATCCTGGAAGTTTTACCATACCATGTCTCCTGGGAGATTTGGAATGCATTAAAGCATTAGCAGATTTAGGGGCTAGCATAAATTTAATGCCTTATTCATTATATGTTAAGCTAAACCCCAGGGTACTAAAACCAACCCGAATGGTAATTTAACTAGCAGACCGCTCTGTTAAATTCCCTCGTGGAATTTTAGAGAATATGTTGGTAAAAGTAGGTACCCTAGTATTTTCGGCTGACTTTGTAATTTTGGACATGGAGGAGGACACACGTGTGCCTCTTATATTAGGTCGACCTTTCCTCAATACCGCTAGAGCTATGATAGATGTTCATGGGCAGAAATTGACCCTTAGTATTGAGGATATGAAGGTTACCTTTTCCGTTGACCATACCCTACAATACCCCGAGTCTACTGATGATCAATGTTATTATTTGCAAACCATAGACACATATTCGGAGTTGTTGCAGGAATTTCCATAATTGCAAGGTATGGGAGAATGCATTTTTGCGGAAGGTGATGAAGAGAATATGGTGGAAAAAGTGGAGATGTTGACCACCTTGATGGCTAACGGTTATGAGCTAAATGATGAAGAATACATAAAGTTGGATTTAGGAAATGAGTACCGATGTAAAACATCGATTGAAGAACCTCCCGTTTTAGAACTCAAGCCACTTCCAAAACACTTGGAATATGCTTACCTACAAGAAGGTTCTACTCTCCCGGTTATCATTTCATCCGAACTCTCTGTAAGTGAGAAGTCTAAACTTGTTTCCATGTTAAAAGCCCATAAAACGGCTCTAGCATGGAAAATTCATGACATCAAGGGTATAAGTCCCTCTTATTGTACGCATAAGATATTAATGGAAGATAACTATAAGCCATGTGTACAAAGACAAAGGCGACTCAACCCTAATATGCAAGAAGTTGTTAAAAAGGAGATTGTCAAAATCCTAGATGCAGGTCTCATTTATCCAATTTCGGATAGCCCTTGGGTGAGTCCGGTCCAATGCATGCCCAAAAAGGGTGGCATGACCGTTGTCACAAATGAAGACGACCAATTAATTTCTACCAGGACTATCACGGGTTGGAGGGTATGTATTGATTACAGAAAATTAAATGATGCTACCCGAAAAGACCATTTTCCTCTTCCTTACATTGATCAAATGTTGGAAAGGTTGGCAGGAAAGAACTTTTATTGTTTTCTTGACGGTTTCTCGGGATATTTCCAAATCCCTATAGCACCCGAGGACCAAGAGAAAACGACCTTTACATGCCCTTATGGTACTTTCTCCTATCGACGTATGCCCTTTGGCTTATGCAATGCTCCTGCTACCTTTCAAAGGTGTATGGTAGCTATTTTTCATGATATGATTGAAGACTTTATGGAAGTATTCATGGATGACTTTTCAGTCTTCGGTGATTCTTTTGACTCATGTCTTCATAATCTTGAGCGTATGTTGATTAGGTGTGAAGAATCAAATCTTGTGCTAAACTGGGAAAAATTCCATTTTATGATAAAAGAAGGCATTGTATTGGGTCATAAAATTTCTTGTGCAGGTCTGGAGGTGGATAGAGCTAAAGTGGAAGTCATAGCCAAATTACCACCACCGTCAAATGTAAAAGGCGTAAGAAGTTTTCTGGGGCACGCCGGTTTTTACCGGCGGTTTATTAAAGATTTTTCCAAAATTGCAACCCCCATGAACAAACTTCTTGAGAAAGACGCTCCATTTGTCTTTATGAACGAGTGTCTTACCGCCTTTAACCTACTTAAAGCAAAGCTCACACAATCACCCATTCTCATATCGCCGAATTGGTCAATACCATTCGAACTTATGTGTGACGCTAGTGACTTTGCTATTGGTGCCGTCTTGGGGCAAAGAATTGAAAAACATTTCAAGCCCATTTATTATGCTAGCAAGACATTGCAAGGAGCCCAACTTAATTACACTACCACCGAGAAGGAACTCCTGGCAATCGTCTTTTCGTTTGATAAATTCCGATCCTATTTGGTACTAGCAAAGACGGTTGTCTATACAGACCACTCGGCATTGAAGTACTTGCTTGCTAAGCAAGATGCTTAACCCCGGTTAATACGTTGGGTCTTGCTTTTGCAAGAATTCGACATCGATATTAAAGACAAAAAGGGGGCCGAAAACCTAGCTGCCGATCACCTTTCTCGACTTGAGAACCCAAATCTTGGGGTTCTCCATGAGACTGTTATCCAAGATAACTTTCCAGACGAAAATCTCATGAAGATTGAGAAAATTGATGATCCATGGTTTGTAGACATAGCCAACTATCTTGCGGGTGGATTCCTAGAAACCGGTATGTCACATCAGAAACGAAAAAAAAATTTCAGTGACATAAAATACTATTTTTGGGAAAACCCGTATCTCTTCAAACGGTGTCCCGATGGGATAATCCGTCGATGTGTCTTCGGGAAAGAATGCAATCAGATTCTTCTCCAATGTCATCTTGGTCCCACTGGTGGACATTTCGGACCCCAAGTCACGGGGAGAAAAGTCTATGAGGCCGGTTTTATTGGCCTACCATCTTCAAGGATGCCCACCAAGTATGTAAATCATGCGATTCTTGCCAAAGGGCAGGAAAAATTAGTCAGAAAGACGAAATGCCTCAAAACATAATTCAAGTTTGTGAGGTTTTCGACATTTGGGGCATTGATTTCATGGGACCATTCCCAAAATCTAATTCCAACCAATACATACTCGTTGCAGTTGACTACGTGTCAAAATGGGCGGAGGCAATGGCTCTCCCCACAAACGATGCACGAGTTGTTATAATTTTTCTTAAAGAGCTTTTTGCCCGATTTGGTACCCCGATATCATTAATTAGTGACCGTGGTACCCATTTTTGCAACACCCAATTGGAAAAGGTGTTGAAACGATATGGGGTAACCCATAAAATTTCTACATCTTATCACCCACAAACAAGTGGGCAAGTTGAAAACACGAATCGGGCATTGAAAAGGATCCTTGAGAAAATAGTTGGATCAAATCCTAAGGTGTGGTCAACAAAGCTTGACGATGCTTTGTGAGCGTTTAGAACCGCCTACAAAACTCCTATTGGAACCACACCTTACCGCCTAGTCTATGGGAAGGCATGTCATCTCCCTTTGGAGATAGAGCACAAATCACATTGGGCTCTTAAGACATGTAATCTCGATCTTACGGAAGCGGGAAACCTTCGTCTAAACCAACTTAATGAGTTGGATGAGTTGAGACAAAATGCCTATGAAAACTCACTCATTTACAAGGAAAAGACCAAAGTTTGGCACGATAACCGTCTCAAGAATCCAAAAGATTTTAAAGAGGGTGATCGTGTTTTGTTATTTAACTCACGATTTAATCTTTTCCCTGGAAAACTCAAGTCCCGATGGATGGGACCATTTGTGGTTAATAAGGTTTTTCCATATGGAACGGTGGAATTAAGGAACGCAAAAGGTGACACGTTTAAGGTAAACGGGCACAGGGTCAAACTATATGTTGATGGACCCATGAACATTGAAGATGAGGTCAACCTCGTCTTCGACCCCAAAGCTACCTAAGTTTGGGGGAAGAGTCGAGTGAAGCGACTCAATTTTTAAACCTTCACGAATGTTAGAATTAGGATTGCGCGATTTTGAGTGATTCTGTGTGATTATTTTTTACTTCTGTGATTACCTTAAAGTTACCAACTAAAGCTAAACTGATCAAAAGCGAAAAATAGTGAAGAACACATTGTGCGCGCCGCGCACCCTTGTTTGTGCGCCCCGCGCACACCACTGAATTCATTAAATCGAGAAAAATTTTGATCAGCAAGCTTCCTGAGTTAGTCTCTGGTACACTCCGCGCAAAACCAAAAAGAAAAACACCGTGCAAGCTTGTGCGCGCCGCACACACTTCAGTGTGCGCTCCGCACACCCCTCCGTTCAGCTACTTTTTGGTTCAATTATTGTGGGGCCCATTTTTAATTCTCAACCACAAAAACTCCAACCCCGATTTCTGCCATTTTTCATCCCCAAATTCTGCATCTATCTCTTCCAAACTCAAAAACCTACCAAACCCTAACCAATTTTCATCCAATCTTCACCAAATCTCTTCCATTTTCAAGCAAATTCAAGATGAGGAGAGTATGTTCATGTTCTTCTACTTTTTATTCTTTTTAATACATCGATTTTAATCTCTTAATTTCAAATTTGTTGAAGAATTTAAGTGGTTTTCTTTAAATTCATGATTTTTGTGAACATTAACATGCTCTAATTATTATGTACACCTTGTATGCCTTAAAATTGAGATTCCATTGTATTTTTATGATATTCTTATGAATCTAGGGTTTACATGCCAATAGAATTGCTAGCTTGATAATGTGTTAAGGATAGTTTGTAATTGGTAATTGTGGGTTGATTGAAGATGATTTTGGATGTTTTATGAGTCTTGTTATCTTGAATAAAAGTCTCAAAGTTGGAATGCTAACATGAATTGAATGAAAAATTGATAATGTAAGCATGAAAAGCTTTAGTGTTCCACTTAATTATGCTTGTTGTGATATGATTAATAGATTTTTGGGTAACAATAACATGATGAGTTAAATTGTGCTTAAGGATTATGTTCAAATTTGGTTTCTATAATGCTATACTAGTCATGATAATCTTTGCTCTTAAAATGATTTATTTGCTTGAAGGATTAACATAACTATTGCTATATGTATCTTTGAACATGTATTTTGATTTAACCTAACACTAACAAGGTATTATTTCTATATGCCTTTTTGTTTTGGTGTTGTTTCTTATGTGTAGACAAGGTCATCTAGTCAAGCGGCCCAACAAGGACACGGTTCAAACCAAGGAAGACAACAAGCACCCGTACTGGATCAAAATGATCCTGCTGTTTGGTTAGCTTATGTCCGGGATCATGAGGACTACGCGAAAGAATATGAATGGGTGGTAAGAAAAAAATGTGAGGCCACTTGGTATTTTGACCCGGAACCATTGGTTCAAGCAAGAGAGTACAATAGAGTCGCACGAATGTTAGAGGTGAAACACCAATTGTCATCCGGACAAGAAATCACAATTCGGGCATGGGAACGGGTTATGCGGATAAATGAAACCATTTACCCCGAGTTGTGCAAGGAATTCATCACAACTCTGAACTTTCAATGCATTTTAAATCCGAGAGGGCAGGATTTTATGAGGTTTAGATTGGGAGGTTTGGCTCGATCAATGAGCCAAATTGATTTAGCTCGTGCTTTGGACATATATAACGAGCTAGATGACGATCAATTGGACGCATATCTCCGACAGACAGAGTATTACGATTCCAGCTACAATCCCAGAATTTTTTGGAGCGACATAAGTAATTACCAATTCGCTGCTAGTCGAAGCACATTCACGAAAATACATCATCAAGAGGCGAAGTTAATTCAGAGATTGGTTTCTTGCACATTCAATGCAAGAAGGGAAGGAAACAACAAGGTAACGAGGCTAGACGTTTTTCTGATGGACAAAATCTACAATAAAAGTCCAGTTGATATTCCAACCACCGTGGCAAAATATCTAAACGAAACATGGACAAGAAATATAAACCCTATTGTAGGTGGTCACTATATCACTCGAATAGCGAGCTCGTTTGGAATTAACTTTGACCGGCTAGTAGCAAATCCGGACATGATGGAACCTTTGGGAAGTATATACTATATCAATGCCCAATTTTTGCAGCTCGACCAACACAATCGGCTCATTCCCTTTGTTCCTAGGATGGAACCACCTCAAAACCCACCCCGTGCCCACGATCATGAAGCAGGTGGTAGTGGTGTCGGACGAGAAAATGTGCAGGAGGAGGTTCACATGGAGGAACCTGAAAGTGAAGAAGAATTACCTCAGTTTCAAAGGAGAAGGCGTAGGCAGACGCAAAGGACCCGGGAAGAAGAGTTGGAGGAAGTGATTTCCGGTTTTCATGATTTTCGGGTTGGTTATCAACACAGAGATGACCAATATGAAGAACAAAGGCGACAATTTAACGAATTTCAGGAAGAACAACGGGAGCATAATAGGGCTTCAAGGTATGATCAAAGGTGGGGGAATTACAGGGGCGATTGGCTTCGCCATAATGTTAGTTTGTATATGCAACACCCACAGGATTATTATGCCACTTCCTACCAAAACCCGACCTATTATAACACACCAAACAGAATTCCGAGTCCTCCCTTATACGATGAGCAAGCGGCTATGCAGGATGCACAGACGCGCTTTGAGGACCAATACCCGTGCGGGAGACCTCGAAATGATGGTTCGGGAACCTACTCCGGATGGCCTTTTGGTAATTTCTCTAGTGATGATTAGAAGGAAAATGTACCTTATTTGATGATTGGTAACAATTTGGTGATTTTTCAGAAACTTTGGTTTGTAATAATTTGAATATTTGTATTGTAGACTAATGTTTGTGGTGGTTGTGTTAAAAACACCATTTTTATCTATTTAATTTTTGTGTGCATGTTTATTTCTTATTGTTAAGGTTTAGTGATGCTGGCATTAAGTTCAGCGACGTACAAACATTTTGGAATTTGTGATAGAGATCAAGGAATGAATGATGTTCTTATGCTGGCATTAAGTTCAGCGCCATCGCTCACCTAAGTTTCATGATCTCAGGCTTATTATCAAGGTTTTTCGAACTCTTTTCACACAAATGCCCTCGTGAATTTTTTTAATTTTTTTTTTTTGATTTTAAGTAATGAGGGCCTTACTTAATCTTAAGTATGGGGGGAGGTATTTCTCTCGGGTACATCTTGGCTTACTTTCGAATTCTTAATGGAATGGTGAATTTTTTTTTTTTTTTTTTTTTGAAATTTTATCTTCATATATTCAAATTTTGTTTAAAATTTGTAGATTTTAAAACTAGGTGTATAAACCGAAATTATTATCACGAAACAAATTTAAAAACAACCAAATGATTGAATTTATTTCGGTTAAAAGTCATAAAACTAGTAATCATATAAAAGGGATAATCAACATGTTTTACCACATTCTTAATGGAAATAATTATTAAAGCCTTAACGAAAAAGCCAAGTGTGGGGGATTTTACCAATCTTTTCGAATTACTATCACAAATTTTGCAAAATTAAAACGATTAAAGTACGTTTGGCTTGAAAAAGGAATAAAAGTCACTAAACGAAAGGATGCATCTAGTTCATCCTTGAGGGAAGTAAAGTCTTCCGAATTTCGCCTTACTTGATATAGCAAACTTCCTAAACTATGTCATTTCATACTAATATCATTTCACGATATAAGGTACAGTGGGAAGGGAAAGTCTTGAACTTTCAAACCCGAAAATAAACTTGGTAGGGTAAATCCAAGTCGCTATCCAGTGCAAGACCGATTACGATGTATAAGCTGGAGCAGGATCTGTCCCGCGCGATAGCTTAGTCTTCGCAGTTTTAACCCTTGATCTTAATTGTACAAAATTGTCATGAAAGACCAATATTTATATCGCGTCAGGGGGCGCCCGGTTAAGAGTTCCATGATACTACAATCATGGGGGCGAATAGCTTGCTAATCGCCGACTGAGACTTAGGTTTTCAGTTACCCTCAATGGGAATTTGAGGTTAAAACCGGAAAATGTGTCTAGTTAAAAAACTAGCAATGACATTTTCAAAATCTTAAAACGTTTTCTCAAAGATCCAATTTTCCCTAAGGATCCAAATTTTTAAAGAACTTTCATCGAAGTTCACCTCTCCCAAGCAATCCAAATGTGTGCGTGTGTTTCATAAATTGTGTGTGTACCCTCACGAGTGTGTATTCCAATTGTGTAAACATGTGTTCATATAGCGTGAGTTGTGTTACAAAATAATATGGGTGTTTTGTGTACTTCGTGTGAATCGTGTGATAATTGTGTACCATATAGCGTGAGTCTTTGTGTGTGTTTTGCGTGATTCATGTGATTTGTGTATAATGTACTTCAAACAATGTTTTTGATTCATATATATTTGTGTTTTGTATACGCATGATTAGAACAAGACTTTCTTGAGGACAAGCATGAGTTAAGTGTGGGGGATTTTGATATTACTCAAAATAGACATATCATTAGTCACAATATCAAGTCCTATCGTCGGTTATTTCATACGAATTTGTAATATTTCCATTATTATTCCGTTGTATTGTAATTAAGCATAGAATCATTGAATACTTGAAGAAATGTTGAAGATAATGAATGAAACAACTCAAAGATCAAAACCAGAACAAGAAACGAAGAAACAGAAAAATGAAAGCTACAGTGCGCGCCGCGCACTATCCGCGCACACCACCGCGCACTCAAGACTTTGATCAGAACATTTGATTAAAATGGAAACCAGAGAGCACCCCGCGCAAGTTCAACAGAGCGCGCCGCGCATAACAGAGAGCGCCGCGCACTTCGCCGCGCACAAGTACCTGAAACGTCCAAATTGAAGTGCGATCGTGAACTGGAAAGTAAAAGTGTGGTAGGTGAGTAGTGCGCTCCGCGCACCCCTTATGTGCGCGCCGCGCACAGTGCTTTCCAGCTACTTTTCAGCCTTTTTAAACCTCTTTCCAGCTTCATTCCAAGTGTGCCAGTTTTCTTTCTGTTCAGAGACGAAAACATATCATTCAAAACAGTTCTTGAGCTTATCAAAGTGCATCAAAAACACTAAAATCATTGAAGATTCAAGGATCATTCAAGGGCTTCATCCAAGATTACTCTAAAAAGGTCAATCTTGTATTTACAATGAATTCTATCTTTGTTACTGTTATGTTTAAGTTTTCTAGCATGATTGTTGGCTAGTTCCTTTTATGTTCATCTAGATAAATAACCGAGATGTTGAATGTTTACTTTTGATTGATAGTTACCATGCACGATAGTTTGATGTTTGAATACAATAACCATTCTTGTTAAGTTTAATCTTTTCGATTCAACTAGTTAATATACTTGTTCAACTAAGAAACACCATCTTGCTGATTTAGTATATTGATCTACACCTAGTGACAAGTGTTTGCCCATCTTTTACCAAAAAGGGGTAAGTTGCGTTCAAACGGTTAGTCTATATAGGAATGTAAGAACGACTCTTGTAGATACTTTCAGATAGCTTAATTGATATGTGTAGTTGTCTAGGTGAACGATCAATTCCCTAGAATCTGTCATGCATATTTTCACTACTCAATTCCATACAACTAATAGGTGTTAGTAATTTGCCTTATCTAGTGACGTTTATAGGGATCTTATTACCACACTTAATTGATTAATTGGGTTGGGTAAATTGAACATTTAACCAGACCAAGGGAATGAACTAAGCTAAACCATTAGTTGACATAGGAGTGGATCATGATCAACACACCATTGACTTGATCATTCTTCAAGTCTTTAGACTAGTTGAATTAGTTGATTACAAATAGGAGGTCTTAGATGACAAGAACATCACTTGCGTCGTGTAATCTCGTTTGAGTGTTTATTCAAGACTACTCTTGGTAAACCGATCAATTAGTTCTCGTGCATAACCAATCGATCCGATCTTAATCCTAAATAAACATTCACATCGAGGGTAAAAAGTCTAGATGAGCATATTTCATCTCTTTGATATCAAAACTATCTTAATTGCTTTCCTTGCACTTATAAACTTAAAAGACCAAAAATATTATTTTTACTTTTACTCTTCTCTGATTTGGCTAATCGTTAAATAAGCCACAAAACATAAATCTTGTACCTTTAAATTTCATTTACTTAGTTAATCATAATATAGTTTATAATTCTAGTTTGACTAACACAACTGTCCTTGGAACGATACACGGAACTAAACCAGTTACTATACTACTACACGATCGGGTACACTGCCCGTTAGTGTGTAGCAATCTTTAATCGGTATTTTTCCATATTATTTTATACGACAATTCATATACCACTTTACGACACATCATGCGTACGCATCATCTTGTCCCACTTGCTCTAGATAGGTATTCCACCATGTTAACGCAGAACCTGTGAAGGTATGCGTAGCGTACTTCACTTTGTCCTCTTCACTACACTTACTTATGGCAAACACCGATTCGACCTTCTCGGTCCACCATTTCAATCCGATCGGTCCTTCGGTTCCATCAAATTTCAAAGGTTTGCAGGCAGTGAATTCTTTGTAGGTGCATCCTACACGATTTCCTGTACTGCTAGATCCAAGGTTATTATTGGTATGTAGCGCAGCCTGTACTGCGGCTATGTTTGAAGCTAGAAAAGTACGGAATTCCTCTTCATTCATATTCACGGTGTGTCGAGTAGTCGGTGCCATTTCCTTCAAAATAGTCAAATGGAACAAGTTAATCATACAGAATATTAAGAGTAGTTAATAGTATTTCGTAGCATAATATGAACTCATTTATAAAAGCTTTTTCTTCATATTAGCGTTTTATAAGTTTAAATTCGGGTAGTACCTACCCGTTAAGTTCATACTTAGTAACTAATATACAATTCAACTACTACAATTCTATATGAAAAACTGATTATAATAATATTTCACGTTCAAACTTTTACACAATATTTTACAAACTTACAATACCGCTTATTTTGCATATAGCATGAAATATAGCACACAATAAATTTGATACAAGATGGTTGTGAAGATAATTCTAGCTAGTATACAAGTCGTTCAGCAAAGGCAATAAAGACACGTAATTCATACGTCCAGAAACAAGTCATGCATTCTGGTTTTACTAGGACTACTTTCCATCCTTGGTCTTGTGAAACATAACCGTTATGGCCGTTGATAAGACAGCGTGTTGTAACGTCGTCAAAGGGACGAGGGTTACGTAATGTCCAACAGTCCCGTAACAATCTAAAAACCTCATTTCTTACCCCAATTACCGACTCCGTCACTTGTGGGAACGTTTTGTTTAATAGTTGTAGCCCGATGTTCTTGTTCTCACTTTGGTGAGAAGCGACCATTACTAATCCGTAAGCATAACATGCTTCTTTATGTTGCATGTTAGCCACTTTTTCTAAATCACGAAGTCCAATATTCGGATATATTGAGTCAAAATAATTTCTTAACCCATTGCGTAAAATAGCATTTGGGTTCCCCGCAATATATGCATCAAAGTAAACACATCGTAACTTATGGATTTCCCAATGTGATATCCCCCATCTTTCGAACGAAAGCCTTTTATAAACCAAGGCATTCTTGGAACGTTCTTCGAATGTCTTACAAACTGATCTCGCATTAAATAGTTGTGTCGAAGAATTCTGACCGACTCTAGACAAGATTTCATCAATCATGTCTCCGGGTAGGTCTCTTAAAATATTGGGTTGTCTATCCATTTTGTGTTTTTATACTGTAAAATAGACAAGAGTTAGATTCATAAAAAAAATACTTATTAATACAAGCAATTTTTACATATATCATAAAGCATAAGCACACTATATTACATATATTACACCACACGAATACAACTATCTTATTCCAACTCGCTCGTTTCTTCTTCTTCGGTTTTGGTTCGTTTTGCCAAGTTTCTAGGGATATATGATGTTCCCCTAATACGAGCCGTCATTTTCCACATTGGTTTAGAAAAACCTGGTGGTTTAGAGGTTCACGGGTCATTGTTACAACTTAAGAATTGTTACAACTTAAGAACTTCGGGGGTTGACGATACATATAAAGTTCATCGGGGTTGGAATTAGATTTCTCTATTTTTATGCCCTTTCCCTTATTATTTTCTTTTGTCTTTTTAAATTCAGTTGGGGTAATTTCTATAACATCATCGGAATTCTCGTCGGAATCCGATTCATCGGAGAATTGGTAATCCTCCCAATATTTTGCTTCCTTGGCGGAAACACCATTGACCATAATTAACCTTGGTCGGTTGGTTGAGGATTTTCTTTTACTTAACCGTTTTATTATTTCCCCCACTGGTTATATTTCTTCATCCGGTTCCGATTCTTCTTCCGGTTCCGATTCTTCTTCCGGTTCCGACTCTTCTTCCGGTTCCTCTTCGAGAACTTGTGAATCAGTCCATGAATCATTCCAATTTACATTTGACTCTTCATTGTTATTAGGTGAGTCAATGGGACTTGTTCTAGAGGTAGACATCTATCACATAATATCAAACGCGTTAAGAGATTAATATATCACATAATATTCACATGTTAAAAATATATAGTTTCCAACAAAATTTGTTAAGCAATCATTTTTCAAGTAAACACGGTCGAAGTCCAGACTCACTAATGCATCCTAACAAACTCGATAAGACACACTAATGCAAAATTCTGGTTCTCTAAGACCGACACTCTAATACCAACTGAAATGTCCCGTTCTTATTGATTAAAAACGTTCCATATTAATTGATTTCGTTGCGAGGTTTTGACCTCTATATGAGACGTTTTTGAAAGGACCCGTTCATATACATTATAAACGATTCACAATAGTTGATTACATCGCGAGGTATTTGACCTCTATATGATACATTTTACAAACATTGCATTCATTTTTAAAAGACAAACTTTCTTTGCAACAAAAATTGACGGTATGCACACCATTTTATAATACATCCAACTATAATTGACTTAATAATAATCTTGATGAACTCAATGACTTGAATGCAACGTCTTTCAAAATATGCCATGAATGACTCCAAGTAATATCCTTAAAATGAGTTAATGCACAGCGGAAGATTTCTTTAATACCTGAGAATAAACATGCTTTAAAGTGTCAACCAAAAGGTTGGTGAGTTCATAGGTTTATCATAACAATCATTTCAATATATTAATAGACCACAAGATTTCCGTTTATAAATATATGTACACTCGCAAGTGTATAAAATTATTCTATAAGTTGTAGGCACCCGGTAACAAGCCTTAACGTTCATGTTTTACCCTCTGAAGTACACCAGATCAGGTGTGTTTAAAATAACCTCGAAGTACTAAAGCATCCCATAGTCAGGATGGGGTTTGTCAGGCCCAATAGATCTATCTTTAGGATTCGCGCCTACCGTACATAGACAAGTAGTTTAATGTTACCAAGCTAAGGGTATATTTCTGGTTTAAACCCACATAGAATTAGTTTTAGTACTTGTGCCTATTTCGTAAAACATTTATAAAAACAGTGCATGTATTCTCAGTCCCAAAAATATATATAAAAGGGAGCAAATGAAACTCACCATACTGTATTTCGTAGTAAAAATACATATAACGTCATTTAACAAGTGCAAGGTTGGCCTCGGATTCACGAACCTATATTAATTATATATATTTATATGTTGGTCAATATTTGTCTAACAATTTTTGGTCAAGTCATAGTGTACCACAATCCTAATGCTCGAGACTAATATGCAAAAGTCAACAAAAGTCAACTTGACCCAAAATGACTTCTAAAATTTATACGTGTTTATTATATAACTTAACTATAGTCGTTTTATATATTTAAATATATTTATTAGATTTTATAATAATAAAAGTCATTTATTAATAAAAATTTATATTAACGTTTATATATGATAAAATATACTTTTATATATCTTAAGTAGTAAAATTTATAAAGTTCACTTAATATCTTAAAACTATAGTGGTAAGTATTATTAATGTAATTATATTACGCGTGGTGAAAAATATCTTTGTATCCCCTATTTATTTGATAAAATAATATTGATCATAATAATAATAAGTAAAAGTTGTATTATTTTGTAATAATAATAATTATTATTCTATAAAAAAAATAACAATATTTATATTTACTAAAAATGTTATTATGATAAAATGATAATACTAACATAATAGTAATAATGATATTTTATAATAACAATGATATTTCTATTAAAATAATAACGACGATAGTAATAATAATCATTTTAACAATAATACTAAAATTCAGTTGACTATAACTTCAAATCCGTTCATCGAAACCATTCGATATCTAAATGAAAAGTTCTTAATTTTTCGCTAGCTTTCCAATGACATGCATATCATATACCCTATCTCAGTAGCATATGTATCTAATTCAGGATTCAACAAACCTATCTAAGGACAATATCGAATGTACAAGCATGCATAATCCTATATACTCGAGCACTAGTCAGGGATACACTATTGATATATAAAAGTTAAGTTATGAGTGCTCACGTATCAATATTGAGATTCAATATTGCAGGAAAGTACGTAGACACAACGGAGATGATAAACACTAGATTGACCTCACGAGCATACCCATGAACCATACACATCACTTCCATAGCTATAACCCATAATTTCCTTAGCTTCGACTCATTCAAAAAACTATTTTGAAATCACTCGGACATCACTCCGTCGTAATATTTTATGTATACTAATAATATCTTGAAATAATACAGAGCAAATATATATATATATATATATATATATATATATGTAAATCGATTGAGAGAGTTTAGAGAAATATATTTTCAAGTTTCTATGAAATAATGAAACCTATTGAATTCTATTTATAATAGATTTTTGAATTATTAAAGTGAATTATTAAAGTATGAATTATTAAAGTGAATTATTAAAGTATGAATTATTAAAGTGAATTATTAAAGTATGAATTATTAAAGTGAATTATTAAAGTATGAATTATTAAAGTGAATTATTAAAGTATGAATTATTAAAGTGAATTATTAAAGTTAAAGTAAAGTAAAAGTAAAGTAAAGGTAAAGTTAAAGTATAGTAAAAGTATAAAAGCTATGTATGTATAATACGAGTATAAATATATATAATATTAATTTAAATCGTTATATATATTTAATGAAATAAAATATAAATATCGTTATATTTATTATACTGGTTAAGTAATGAGTTGTCAAAAGTGATTCTAGATATTTATAAAAGTTTAATAATAAAGTTTTTTTAAAACTGAAAACGTTTTTGTACGTTTGAAAATAGATTAATAGAATATTATGGAAACCAATTCTCCACTAGCTTTTGTCTAACTTTCGTAAATGACACTTTTTATTTTTATTTATAAATAGCTTTACAAATTATTCCGAATATCGTTAAGAGGAATAGATTTCTCAAATCATAGTGGACCTCTCAACAGAGACTTGTAATCATAATTCAATGTTTCTGATAATTCAATCATTTAATATATTTTTTTTAATTTCGTCGATAATCATATTGAAACAAATACGTTCATATAAAGCATTATACTTTTAAATACTTTGTTGACATTTTCAATTTATAACATATACACATATACATACATATTCATATATGTTCATTTAATAGTTCGTGAATCATTGGAATTTGGTCGAGGTTTAAATGAATGTATAAACATAGTTTAAAATCCTTG
The DNA here is from genome assembly GCF_046630445.1 of Rutidosis leptorrhynchoides. Taxonomy (NCBI): domain Eukaryota; kingdom Viridiplantae; phylum Streptophyta; class Magnoliopsida; order Asterales; family Asteraceae; genus Rutidosis; species Rutidosis leptorrhynchoides. The sequence goes on from NC_092342.1 coordinate 281,108,573, forward strand.
AGATTTAACTTAACAAACATTGCTTATCGTGTCAGAATAATATAAAGATAAAGTTTAAATTTAGTTGGAAATTTCCGGGTCATCACAGTACCTACCCGTTAAAGAAATTTCGTCCCCGAAATTTGATAGAGGTCGTTATGGGTAACAATGAGAATGTTATTATGACGATTATGAAGTTTTATCATGTCTAAGAAGTATGGATAAAATAATTCGATTACTCAAAGCGTATGAGGGAAGTTATCGTAAATGAAGGAAATAAGATTATAGTGATTCGTCATATCTTTTGACGTCATCACAATTGATCTCCGAATTTAAAGAAAATCTTTGTAATCTATATTGAATTTGATGCTTCGGTGATTAAGGAGATTATGATTCTCTTCAAATTAATACGATAATCCATCTTGATTTCTCTGTCGGGTATTTCACTATAAATCCACCTCCTTCGTTTCCTTACAACTCACACCTTCTATTCTTTCTCCCTCAACTCATATTTTATAATATGCTTCATCCAGTACTGATTCTCGATATACTCCTCACTTTCATATCTGTCGTTCTTCTTTTTCATCTGCCTCCGGAAGAATCTATTTACTTCTACTATACTCTCGGTTTTATAGTGTTTTTAGTTCTTCCGTGTCTTTATATTGCTATATGCATCGATATATACGGTTTATAATTTTTGGGTGGTTGTTGGGTTTTATATCTTCCCTTATATTTCAAAGCCCCTGCTTTTGTCTTCTATAATCACTGACGTCCACAGTTAATGCTCCCTTCTATTTGCTGCGATTTATACTCCAATTTCTATTTTGGAGTTTTGTCCTTTTGTTTCTTCTTCTTGCGATTAAGCAACGTTTGTAATGGTCCAGTATTCGTAGATAGGAATTTCAGAATGAACATAGTTAATGTTCTAAGAAGGAAATTGTAATGGCACGATCTTGATTTGTCAATTTATCAGAATACCCTAAAAAGACCGAATCATCAAGAAAATATATTCTTGATATTTTTAGAGATTAAATAGAATACAAGAGTCGTGTAACATGGAACATGATGACGGCATGGTCTGTGAATCGTCATATCCCATTAGAAACTCAGCATGATTTACTGTAATATAATCACGTTGATCAAGTGTCATTATATTATACTAACTCATGCTTCAGTTCCCAACACTACTTCAAAACATTCATAATTTAAACTCGAAATTTTATAGAATATAGAAACTAATAGTTTCTTATATGATGTAACACTGATAGCGCAAAGAGATAAATGACTTCAGATAAGTCTAGTTGTGAAAATATCTTCAGAAATATCGCAGATATTTATAATGAAAGATATGATAATATCTTAGAATTTCTAATATTGATGGATGATGATGAAGATTTGTCTGTAAAGGTTTAGAATAAAGAGTAAGGTATTCGTTAATTACTTTAGCAGGCACTGAATCATTTGGATTCTTTCAAGGCAGATTTAGTCTTTGTGATTTGTCCACAGCCTCCTTCATAGTCTGTTCAATCCGTTTTCTAGTTCCAAACCTTCTCTTTTTCTCAGCTTTACCACCTTACTATTCTTTGTCATCAAACTTTTTACTGTTAAGATCGTTTACAGTTTTTGATGCTTCGTAGCATTTCAAGAACTAGTTTGCAGTTCAAAATATTTTTCAGAACTTCACATTCAAAGTATGTAAGTCCAGGAGATAGACGTTTTACGTACACATATAACTGTTGGCGTAGACATGCTGCGAGATTTCAAAATACTGATTGCTAATTTCTGATGATTCATATGGCAATTCTCGTTACAAGATGCAGATGAGTAAATGATGGGATTTTGATAAATATAAAGATTTTTCAGAAAGTCAAAGATCAATGAAGTTGTTAATAAGTTTACTGCTAATGTGGCGAGATATGAAAGGTTCTCCGGTAATAATGATGAAGGGGTAATCATTATAATAAGGCTTATTCGAATGAACAATTGAAGTTGGTTTGCTGGAGCTGTGACAAAATCGTCTATTTTTAGAAGGGATTGAAAAGTTATTTTAGCTAGTAAATGCCACATGGATACATGTTAAATTATGACTTTGGTTTCAAGAGTTTTTCAGGTACGTAACTGTGGATAACATGTGGTTGGATCATCATCTCGATTGTTCATTATTTGAAGTGTCTTCAGGTATTTCGAAGGGCTTGAACACAGATTATAATCGTTAATATACATACGATGTTCTAACACAGTTTTGAAGTTAAAGTATAGCTTTGAAAGATGTAAGAATCTAAGAGTGATGATATCGTTTATAACTTGAATTGAATTCGGCGATTTCAAAATCAGAATATGTAATTAGATTTTTGAATGAGTATGGTTGTTTTGATTTCTATAAAAGAATGTATATTGTTGTGAAAGTAGGGAGTATAATGGATGATTTGCTGAATCAGATTCGAAGAATGTAACATATTAATTGTGAATTTATATATCTCTCGGGTATTACCTACCCGTTAAAAAAAATGTCACAATTAATATTTTGTACAAAAGAATTTTATTACAGTCTTTATGGAAATATATGTGTATATTTCTTCAGATGTAATATAGATTTAATGAGTTAATATTAAATTAAACTCACTTGATTTATGGTTAAGGCTAGGATAGATAATTTCTAAACTTTAGAAATTACATAATCGTCGTAGAATGTTTTCCCAATGAAGTTATGAATCAATACTTCATCGTTGTGGTATTCCTTAGTATTTACAGGGCGTATGACGTCGATGCTCATGGGACAGATTGTGAAGTTGAGGTTTGCGATACGGTTGTTGTTGGTGGTGGTAATGGTACTGTTGGTGTTGCTGATGGTGGTACTGTTTATGCTGCTGGTGCTGCTGCTGGTGTTTGTAACCTTTGCACCATATTCTCCAAAGCCATTACCCGAGCGCGAAGCTCGTTGACTTCTTTTATTACACCGGAGTGATTGTCAGTTTGGACGAGCGGATAAATAAAATCTAGAATTTGGTGTAGTATGTAATCGTGACGAGATACTCTAGAAATAAGAGAGAAAATGGTGTTTCGGATAGGTTCGCCGGTAAGTGCTTCAGGTTCTTCGCCAAGAGGGCAATGTGGTGGATGGAAGGGATCACCTTTTTCTTGTCTCCAATGATTAAGGAGGCTACGAACCCATCCCCAATTCATCCAGAATAGATGATGACTAATTGGTTGATCCATTCCGGTCACACTGCTTTCGGAACTTGAGTGGGATTCTATTTTGGAATCCGAGGGACTTGAACTAATGACGAATTCCATTTCGTACGATTGAATAAAGAATTTTTGGATATGAAATGATTTTCCGGCTATCGGGTGGTATTCTAATTATATAGAGCAAAAGGTTTCGTAGATTACGGAGGAATTTACGGAATATGTCAGGCAAAGTTTACAGTGACAGATACGCTAAGATATGAATTAGCAGATACGCTAAGATATGAATTTTGTCTATACACTATTCATGCAATCAATGCAATAAGATGTGTCTAGACTAAGAATGATAAGCAGGTAATTTCCGACAAGAATGATGAGCAAAACTTTTGAAATGCAGACACGGTCGAAGTCCAGACTCACTAATGCATCCTAACGACTATCAGTTAGACACACTAATGCAGACCTGGTTCGCTAAGACCACCGCTCTGATACCAACTGAAAGGACCCGTTCATATACATTATAAACGATTCACAATAGTTGATTACATCGCGAGGTATTTGACCTCTATATGATACATTTTACAAACATTGCATTCATTTTTAAAAGACAAACTTTCTTTGCAACAAAAATTGACGGTATGCACACCATTTCATAATACATCCAACTATAATTGACTTAATAATAATCTTGATGAACTCAATGACTTGAATGCAACGTCTTTCAAAATATGCCATGAATGACTCCAAGTAATATCCTTAAAATGAGTTAATGCACAGCGGAAGATTTCTTTAATACCTGAGAATAAACATGCTTTAAAGTGTCAACCAAAAGGTTGGTGAGTTCATAGGTTTATCATAACAATCATTTCAATATATTAATAGACCACAAGATTTCCGTTTATAAATATATGTACACTCGCAAGTGTATAAAATTATTCTATAAGTTGTAGGCACCCGGTAACAAGCCTTAACGTTCATGTTTTACCCTCTGAAGTACACCAGATCAGGTGTGTTTAAAATAACCTCGAAGTACTAAAGCATCCCATAGTCAGGATGGGGTTTGTCAGGCCCAATAGATCTATCTTTAGGATTCGCGCCTACCGTACATAGACAAGTAGTTTAATGTTACCAAGCTAAGGGTATATTTCTGGTTTAAACCCACATAGAATTAGTTTTAGTACTTGTGCCTATTTCGTAAAACATTTATAAAAACAGCGCATGTATTCTCAGTCCCAAAAATATATATAAAAGAGAGCAAATGAAACTCACCATACTGTATTTCGTAGTAAAAATACATATAACGTCATTTAACAAGTGCAAGGTTGGCCTCGGATTCACGAACCTATATTAATTATATATATTTATATGTTGGTCAATATTTGTCTAACAATTTTTGGTCAAGTCATAGTGTACCACAATCCTAATGCTCGAGACTAATATGCAAAAGTCAACAAAAGTCAACTTGACCCAAAATGACTTCTAAAATTTATACGTGTTTATTATATAACTTAACTATAGTCGTTTTATATATTTAAATATATTTATTAGATTTTATAATAATAAAAGTCATTTATTAATAAAAATTTATATTAACGTTTATATATGATAAAATATACTTTTATATATCTTAAGTAGTAAAATTTATAAAGTTCACTTAATATCTTAAAACTATAGTGGTAAGTATTATTAATGTAATTATATTACGCGTGGTGAAAAATATCTTTGTATCCCCTATTTATTTGATAAAATAATATTGATCATAATAATAATAAGTAAAAGTTGTATTATTTTGTAATAATAATTATTATTATTCTATAAAAAAATAACAATATTTATATTTACTAAAAATGTTATTATGATAAAATGATAATACTAACATAATAGTAATAATGATATTTTATAATAACAATGATATTTCTATTAAAATAATAACGACGATAGTAATAATAATCATTTTAACAATAATACTAAAATTCAGTTGACTATAACTTCAAATCCGTTCATCGAAACCATTCGATATCTAAATGAAAAGTTCTTAATTTTTCGCTAGCTTTCCAATGACATGCATATCATATACCCTATCTCAGTAGCATATGTATCTAATTCAGGATTCAACAAACCTATCTAAGGACAATATCGAATGTACAAGCATGCATAATCCTATATACTCGAGCACTAGTCAGGGATACACTATTGATATATAAAAGTTAAGTTATGAGTGCTCACGTATCAATATTGAGATTCAATATTGCAGGAAAGTACGTAGACACAACGGAGATGATAAACACTAGATTGACCTCACGAGCATACCCATGAACCATACCCATCACTTCCATAGCTATAACCCATAATTTCCTTAGCTTCGACTCATTCAAAAAACTATTTTGAAATCACTCGGACATCACTCCGTCGTAATATTTTATGTATACTAATAATATCTTGAAATAATACAGAGCAAATATATATATATATATATATATATATATATATATATATATATATATATATATATATATATATATATATATATATATATATATAAATCGATTGAGAGAGTTTAGAGAAATATATTTTCAAGTTTCTATGAAATAATGAAACCTATTGAATTCTATTTATAATAGATTTTTGAATTATTAAAGTGAATTATTAAAGTATGAATTATTAAAGTGAATTATTAAAGTATGAATTATTAAAGTGAATTATTAAAGTATGAATTATTAAAGTGAATTATTAAAGTATGAATTATTAAAGTGAATTATTAAAGTTAAAGTAAAGTAAAAGTAAAGTAAAGATAAAGTTAAAGTATAGTAAAAGTATAAAAGCTATGTATGTATAATACGCGTATAAATATATATAATATTAATTTAAATCATTATATATATTTAATGAAATAAAATATAAATATCGTTATATTTATTATACTGGTTAAGTAATGAGTTGTCAAAAGTGATTCTAGATATTTATAAAAGTTTAATAATAAAGTTTTTTTAAAACTGAAAACGTTTTTGTACGTTTGAAAATAGATTAATAGAATATTATGGAAACCAATTCTCCACTAGCTTTTGTCTAACTTTCGTAAATGACACTTTTTATTTTTATTTATAAATAGCTTTACAAATTATTCCGAATATCATTAAGAGGAATAGATTTCTCAAATCATAGTGGACCTCTCAACAGAGACTTGTAATCATAATTCAATGTTTCTGATAATTCAATCATTTAATATATTTTTTTTAATTTCGTCGATAATCATATTGAAACAAATACGTTCATATAAAGCATTATACTTTTAAATACTTTGTTGACATTTTCAATTTATAACATATACACATATACATACATATTCATATATGTTCATTTAATAGTTCGTGAATCATTGGAATTTGGTCGAGGTTTAAATGAATGTATAAACATAGTTTAAAATTCTTGAGATTTAACTTAACAAACATTGCTTATCGTATCAGAATAATATAAAGATAAAGTTTAAATTTAGTTGGAAATTTCCGGGTCATCACAGTACCTACCCGTTAAAGAAATTTCGTCCCCGAAATTTGATAGAGGTCGTTATGGGTAACAATGAGAATGTTATTATGACGATTATGAAGTTTTATCATGTCTAAGAAGTATGGATAAAATAATTCGATTACTCAAAGCGTATGAGGGAAGTTATCATAAATGAAGGAAATAAGATTATAGTGATTCATCATATCTTTTGACGTCATCACAATTGATCTCCGAATTTAAAGAAAATCTTTGTAATCTATATTGGATTTGATGCTTCGGTGATTAAGGAGATTATGATTCTCTTCAAATTAATACGATAATCCATCTTGATTTCTCTGTCGGGTATTTCACTATAAATCCACCTCCTTCGTTTCCTTACAACTCACACCTTCTATTCTTTCTCCCTCAACTCATATTTTATAATATGCTTCATCCAGTACTGATTCTCGATATACTCCTCACTTTCATATCTGTCGTTCTTCTTTTTCATCTGCCTCCGGAAGAATCTATTTACTTCTACTATACTCTCGGTTTTATAGTGTTTTTAGTTCTTCCGTGTCTTTATATTGCTATATGCATCGATATATACGGTTTATAATTTTTGGGTGGTTGTTGGGTTTTATATCTTCCCTTATATTTCAAAGCCCCTGCTTTTGTCTTCTATAATCACTGACGTCCACAGTTAATGCTCCCTTCTATTTGCTGCGATTTATACTCCAATTTCTATTTTGGAGTTTTGTCCTTTTGTTTCTTCTTCTTGCGATTAAGCAACGTTTGTAATGGTCCAGTATTCGTAGATATGAATTTCAGAATGAACATAGTTAATGTTCTAAGAAGGAAATTGTAATGGCACGATCTTGATTTGTTAATTTACCAGAATACCCTGAAAAGACCGAATCATCAAGAAAATATATTCTTGATATTTTTAGAGATTAAATAGAATACAAGAGTCGTGTAACATGGAACATGATGACGGCATGGTCTGTGAATCGTCATATCCCATTAGAAACTCAGCATGACTTACTGTAATATAATCACGTTGATCAAGTGTCATTATATTATACTAACTCATGCTTCAGTTCCCAACACTACTTCAAAACATTCATAATTTAAACTCGAAAGTTTATAGAATATAGAAACTAATAGTTTCTTATATGATGTAACACTGATAGCGCAAAGAGATAAATGACTTCAGATAAGATTAGTTGTGAAAATATCTTCAGAAATATCGCGGATATTTATAATGAAAGATATGATAATATCTTAGAATTTCTAATATTGATGGATGATGATGAAGATTTGTCTGTAAAGGTTTAGAATAAAGAGTAAGGTATTCGTTAATGACTTTAGCAGGCACTGAATCATTTGGATTCTTTCAAGGCAGATTTAGTATTTGTGATTTGTCCACAGCCTCCTTCATAGTCTGTTCAATCCGTTTTCTAGTTCCAAACCTTCTCTTTTTCTCAGCTTTACCACCTTACTATTCTTTGTCATCAAACTTTTTACTGTTAAGATCGTTTACAGTTTTTGATGCTTCGTCAGCATTTCAAGAACTAGTTTGCAGTTCAAAATATTTTTCAGAACTTCACATTCAAAGTATGTAAGTCCAGGAGATAGACGTTTTACGTACACATATAACTGTTGGCGTAGACATGCTGCGAGATTTCAAAATACTGATTGCTAATTTCTGATGATTCATATGGCAATTCTCGTTACAAGATGCAGATGAGTAAATGATGGGATTTTGATAAATATAAAGATTTTTCGGAAAGTCAAAGATCAATGAAGTTGTTAATAAGTTTACTGCTAATGTGGCGAGATATGAAAGGTTCTCCGGTAATAATGATGAAGGGGTAATCATTATAATAAGGCTTATTCGAATGAACAATTGAAGTTGGTTTGCTGGAGCTGTGACAAAATCGTCTATTTTTAGAAGGGATTGAAAAGTTATTTTAGCTAGTAAATGCCACATGGATACATGTTAAATTATGACTTTGGTTTCAAGAGTTTTTCAGGTACGTAACTGTGGATAACATGTGGTTGGATCATCATCTCGATTGTTCATTATTTGAAGTGTCTTCAGGTATTTCGAAGGGCTTGAACACAGATTATAATCGTTAATATACATACGATGTTCTAACACAGTTTTGAAGTTAAAGTATAGCTTTGAAAGATGTAAGAATCTAAGAGTGATGATATCGTTTATAACTTGAATTGAATTCGGCGATTTCAAAATCAGAATATGTAATTAGATTTTTGAATGAGTATGTGATAGTGCTTCAAATGAACATATATTTAGTAGCAATATCCTCCCAATATGTAAATTATTTAGTTGTAATTGTCCTATTTTAAGTTGTAATCATTTATGTTAAATAAGTGCGAAGACAAAAGGCGAAAACGACGATTTGAAGACGCAAATGACCAAAAAGCTCAAATGTACAAGATACAATCCAAGTGGTTCAATTTATTGATGCGAAACGTCTAAAAATGACAAAAGTACAAGTTGCGAAACGCAAAGTACAAGATATTAAATTATACGAAAGGACGTTCAAAAATCCAAAACCGGGACCTGAGCCAACTATCAACGCCCGACGCAACGGACCAAAAATTATGAGTCTACTATGCACAAGAATATAATATAATATATATATAATTATATAAAATTATATATATTATATTATATAATTAAATAAAACGTCGACAAGCTAGAAAACAAAGCAATTGGGCATGGCCAGACTGGCCATGCGATCGCATGAGATTAACACTGAGAACCCATGCGATCGCATGGGCCTCAGGATCAGACCACATCTATAAAAGGCAACGAGTTTTGGCCATAAAAATAATAATAATAATACTCTGTAAGATATAATAAATAAATATATATAATATATATATATATATATATATATATATATATATATATATATATATATATATATATATATATATAGTATAGGGTAGTTTTATATTAGATTAGTTCGGGTTATGTAAAGGTTATTTTACGGGTTTTAAAGTCAGAGCTCTGTCCGTGTAACACTACGCGATAAATAATCAATGTAAGCTATGTTCTCCTTTTTAAATTGATGTCTCGTACTTAAGTTATTATTATGCTTATTTAAGACGAAGTAATCATGATGTTGGACTAAAAATAATTAAAATTGGGTAATTGGGCTTTGTACCTTAATTGGGGTTTGGACAAAAGAACGACACTTGTGGAAATTAGACTATGGGCTATTAATGGGCTTTATATTTGTTTAACTAAATGATAGTTTGTTAATTTTAATATAAAGATTTACAATTGGACGTCCCTATAAATAACCATATACACTCGATCGGATACGATGGGCGGGATATTTATATGTACGAATAATCGTTCATTTAACCGGACACGGGAATGGATTAATAATCTATGGAATTATTATAACAGGGGTGAAATTATGTACAAGGACACTTGGCATAATTGATAACAAAGTATTAAAACCTTGGGTTACACGCAGTCGATATCCTGGTGTTGGTGTAATTATTAAACAAAGTATTAAAACCTTGTTACAGTTTAAGTCCCCAATTAGTTGGAATATTTGACTTCGGGTATAAGGATAATTTGACGAGAACACTCGCACTTTAAATTTATGACCGATGGACTGTTATGGACAAAAACCAGACGAACATATTAAATAATCCAGGACAAAGGACAATTAACCCATGGGCATAAAATTAAAATCAACACGTCAACCATCATGGTTACGGAAGTTTAAATAAGCATAATATATTTTATTTCATATTTCATTGTACTTTTATTTACTCGCTATTTTATTTAACGTCATTTATTTATTGTCATTTATTTTTCGCTACTTTAATTATCGTCATTTATATTTTGCATTAGGTTTTAATTGTAACTTAAAATATAAAATCGACAAACCAGTCATTAAACGGTAAACCCCCTTTTATATATTATCAATATAATATATTTTGTACAAATATAATTGTTTAAAAATATAGTGTGCAATAAGCCCGCTCCCTGTGGAACGAACCGGACTTACTAAAAACTATACTACTCTACGATTAGGTACACTGCCTATAGTGTTGTAGCAAGGTTTAGGTATATTCATTTTGTAAATAAATAATTAAAACTTGTGTAATATTTCGTCGTATTTCGTATTTAAATTAATACTATTTCGTACACCCCGCTGCACACATCAGTATGGTTGTTTTGATTTCTATAAAAGAATGTATATTGTTGTGAAAGTAGGGAGTATAATGGATGATTTGCTGAATCAGATTCGAAAAATGTAACATATTAATTGTGAATTTATATATCTCTCGGGTATTACCTACCCGTTAAAAAAAATGTCACAATTAATATTTTGTACAAAAGAATTTTATTACAGTCTTTATGGAAATATATGTGTATATTTCTTCAGATGTAATATAGATTTAATGAGTTAATATTAAATTAAACTCACTTGATTTATGGTTAAGGCTAGGATAGATAATTTCTAAACTTTAGAAATTACATAATCGTCGTAGAATGTTTTCCCAATGAAGTTATGAATCAATACTTCATCGTTGTGGTATTCCTTAGTATCTACAGGGCGTATGACGTCGATGCTCATGGGACAGATTATGAAGTTGAGGTTTGCGATACGGTTGTTGTTGGTGGTGGTAATGGTACTGTTGGTGTTGCTGATGGTGGTACTGTTTATGCTGCTGGTGTTTGTAACCTTTGCACCATATTCTCCAAAGCCATTGCCCGAGCGCGAAGCTCGTTGACTTCTTTTATTACACCGGGGTGATTGTCGGTTTGGACGAGCGGATAAATAAAATCTAGAATTTGGTGTAGTATGTAATCGTGAAGAGATACTCTAGAAATAAGAGAGAAAATGGTGTTTCGGATAGGTTCGCCGGTAAGTGCTTCAGGTTCTTCGCCAAGAGGGCAATGTGGTGGATGGAAGGGATCACCTTTTTCTTGTCTCCAATGATTAAGGAGGCTACGAACCCATCCCCAATTCATCCAGAATAGATGATGACTAATTGGTTGATCCATTCCGGTCACACTTCTTTCGGAACTTGAGTGGGATTCTATTTTGGAATCCGAGGGACTTGAACTAATGACGAATTCCATTTCGTACGATTGAATAAAGAATTTTTGGATATGAAATGATTTTCCGGCTATCGGGTGGTATTCTAATTATATAGAGCAAAAGGTTTCGTAGATTACGGAGGAATTTACGGAATATGTCAGGCAAAGTTTACAGTAACAGATACGCTAAGATATGAATTAGCAGATACGCTAAGATATGAATTTTGTCTATACATTATTCATGCAATCAATGCAATAAGATGTGTCTAGACTAAGAATGATAAGTAGGTAATTTCCGACAAGAATGATGAGCAAAACTTTTGAAATGCAGACACGGTCGAAGTCCAGACTCACTAATGCATCCTAACGACTATCAGTTAGACACACTAATGCAGACCTGGTTCGCTAAGACCACCGCTCTGATACCAACTGAAAGGACCCGTTCATATACATTATAAACGATTCACAATAGTTGATTACATCGCGAGGTATTTGACCTCTATATGATACATTTTACAAATATTGCATTCATTTTTAAAAGACAAACTTTCTTTGCAACAAAAATTGACGGTATGCACACCATTTCATAATACATCCAACTATAATTGACTTAATAATAATCTTGATGAACTCAATGACTTGAATGCAGCGTCTTTCAAAATATGCCATGAATGACTCCAAGTAATATCCTTAAAATGAGTTAATGCACAGCGGAAGATTTCTTTAATACCTGAGAATAAACATGCTTTAAAGTGTCAACCAAAAGGTTGGTGAGTTCATAGGTTTATCATAACAATCATTTCAATATATTAATAGACCACAAGATTTCCGTTTATAAATATATGTACACTCGCAAGTGTATAAAATTATTCTATAAGTTGTAGGCACCCGGTAACAAGCCTTAACGTTCATGTTTTACCCTCTGAAGTACACCAGATCAGGTGTGTTTAAAATAACCTCGAAGTACTAAAGCATCCAATAGTCAGGATGGGGTTTGTCAGGCCCAATAGATCTATCTTTAGGATTCGCGCCTACCGTACATAGACAAGTAGTTTAATGTTACCAAGCTAAGGGTATATTTCTGGTTTAAACCCACATAGAATTAGTTTTAGTACTTGTGCCTATTTCGTAAAACATTTATAAAAACAGCGCATGTATTCTCAGTCCCAAAAATATATATAAAAGGGAGCAAATGAAACTCACCATACTGTATTTCGTAGTAAAAATACATATAACGTCATTTAACAAGTGCAAGGTTGGCCTCGGATTCACGAACCTATATTAATTATATATATTTATATGTTGGTCAATATTTGTCTAACAATTTTTGGTCAAGTCATAGTGTACCACAATCCTAATGCTCGAGACTAATATGCAAAAGTCAACAAAAGTCAACTTGACCCAAAATGACTTCTAAAATTTATACGTGTTTATTATATAACTTAACTATAGTCGTTTTATATATTTAAATATATTTATTAGATTTTATAATAATAAAAGTCATTTATTAATAAAAATTTATATTAACGTTTATATATGATAAAATATACTTTTATATATCTTAAGTAGTAAAATTTATAAAGTTCACTTAATATCTTAAAACTATAGTGGTAAGTATTATTAATGTAATTATATTACGCGTGGTGAAAAATATCTTTGTATCCCCTATTTATTTGATAAAATAATATTGATCATAATAATAATAAGTAAAAGTTGTATTATTTTGTAATAATAATAATAATTATTCTATAAAAAAAATAACAATATTTATATTTACTAAAAATGTTATTATGATAAAATGATAATACTAACATAATAGTAATAATGATATTTTATAATAACAATGATATTTCTATTAAAATAATAACGACGATAGTAATAATAATCATTTTAACAATAATACTAAAATTCAGTTGACTATAACTTCAAATCCGTTCATCGAAACCATTCGATATCTAAATGAAAAGTTCTTAATTTTTCGCTAGCTTTCCAATGACATGCATATCATATACCCTATCTCAGTAGCATATGTATCTAATTCAGGATTCAACAAACCTATCTAAGGACAATATCGAATGTACAAGCATGCATAATCCTATATACTCGAGCACTAGTCAGGGATACACTATTGATATATAAAAGTTAAGTTATGAGTGCTCACGTATCAATATTGAGATTCAATATTGCAGGAAAGTACGTAGACACAACGGAGATGATAAACACTAGATTGACCTCACGAGCATACCCATGAACCATACCCATCACTTCCATAGCTATAACCCATAATTTCCTTAGCTTCGACTCATTCAAAAAACTATTTTGAAATCACTCGGACATCACTCCATCGTAATATTTTATGTATACTAATAATATCTTGAAATAATACAGAGCAAATATATATATATATATATATATATATATATATATATATATATATATATATATATATATATATATATATATATATATATATATATATATATATATATATATATGTAAATCGATTGAGAGAGTTTAGAGAAATATATTTTCAAGTTTCTATGAAATAATGAAACCTATTGAATTCTATTTATAATAGATTTTTGAATTATTAAAGTGAATTATTAAAGTGAATTATTAAAGTATGAATTATTAAAGTGAATTATTAAAGTATGAATTATTAAAGTGAATTATTAAAGTATGAATTATTAAAGTATGAATTATTAAAGTGAATTATTAAAGTTAAAGTAAAGTAAAAGTAAAGTAAAGGTAAAGTTAAAGTATAGTAAAAGTATAAAAGCTATGTATGCATAATACGCATATAAATATATATAATATTAATTTAAATCGTTATATATATTTAATGAAATAAAATATAAATATCGTTACATTTATTATACTAGTTAAGTAATGAGTTGTCAAAAGTGATTCTAGATATTTATAAAAGTTTAATAATAAAGTTTTTTTTAAACTGAAAACGTTTTTGTACGTTTGAAAATAGATTAATAGAATATTATGGAAACCAATTCTCCACTAGCTTTTGTCTAACTTTCGTAAATGACACTTTTTATTTTTATTTATAAATAGCTTTACAAATTATTCCGAATATCGTTAAGAGGAATAGATTTCTCAAATCATAGTGGACCTCTCAACAGAGACTTGTAATTATAATTCAATGTTTCTGATAATTCAATCATTTAATATATTTTTTTTAATTTCGTCGATAATCATATTGAAACAAATACGTTCATATAAAGCATTATACTTTTAAATACTTTGTTGACATTTTCAATTTATAACATATACACATATACATACATATTCATATATGTTCATTTAATAGTTCGTGAATCATTGGAATTTGGTCGAGGTTTAAATGAATGTATAAACATAGTTTAAAATCCTTGAGATTTAACTTAACAAACATTGCTTATCGTGTCAGAATAATATAAAGATAAAGTTTAAATTTAGTTGGAAATTTCCGGGTCATCACAGTTTTTCAAAGACTGCATTCATTTTAAAACAAACCATACCCTTTATTTCATCAATAAAGGTTTAAAAATCTTTACGTAGATTATCAAATAATGATAATCTAAAATATCATGTTTACACACGACCATTACATAATGATTTACAATACAAATATGTTACAACAAAATAAGTTTCTTGAATGCAGTTTTTACACAATATCATACAAGCATGGACTCCAAATCTCGTCCTTATTTAAGTATGCGACAGCGGAAGCTCTTAATAATCACCTGAGAATAAACATGCTTAAAACGTCAACAAAAATGTTGGTGAGCTATAGGTTTAACCTATATATTATCAAATCATAATAATAGACCACAAGATTTCATATTTCAATATACATCCCATACATAGAGATAAATATTATTCATATGGTGAACACCTGGTAATCGACATTAACAAGATGCATATATAAGAATATCCCCATCATTCCGGGACACCCTTCGGATATGATATAAATTTCGAAGTACTAAAGCATCTGGTACTTTGGATGGGGTTTGTTAGGCCCAATAGATCTATCTTTAGGATTTGCGTCAATTAGGGTGTCTGTTCCCTAATTCTTAGATTATCAGACTTAATAAAAAGGGGCATATTCGATTTCGATAATTCAACCATAGAATGTAATTTCACGTACTTGTGTCTATTTTGTAAATCATTTATAAAACCTGCATTTATTCTCATCCCAAAAATATTAGATTTTAAAAGTGGGACTATAACTCACTTTCACAGATTTTTACTTCATCGGGAATTAAGACTTGGCCACTGGTCGATTCACGAACCTATAACAAATATGTACATATATATCAAAGTATGTTCAAAATATATTTACAATACTTTTAATACATTTTGATGTTTTAAGTTTATTAAGTCAGCTGTCCTCGTTAGTAACCTACAACTAGTTGTCCACAGTTAGATGTACAGAAATAAATCGATATATATTATCTTGAATCAATCCACGACCCAGTGTATACATATCTCATTATTGACACAATTCAAACTATATATATTTTGGAATCAACCTCAACCCTGTATAGCTAACTCCAACATTCACATATAGAATGTCTATGGTTGTTCCGAAATATATATAGATGTGTCGACATGATAGGTCGAAACATTGTATACGTGTCTATGGTATTTCAAGATTACATAATATATAATACAAGTTGATTAAGTTATGGTTGGAATAGATTTGTTACCAATTTTCACGTAGCTAAAATGAGAAAAATTATCCAATCTTGTTTTACCCATAACTTCTTCATTTTAAATCCGTTTTGAGTGAATCAAATTGCTATGGTTTCATATTGAAATCTATTTTATGAATCTAAACATAAAAAGTATAGGTTTATAGTCAGAAAAATAAGTTACAAGTCGTTTTTGTAAAGGTAGTCATTTCAGTCGAAAGAACGACGTCTAGATGACCATTTTAGAAAACATACTTCCACTTTGAGTTTAACCATAATTTTTGGATATAGTTTCATGTTCATAATAAAAATCATTTTCTCAGAATAACAACTTTTAAATCAAAGTTTATCATAGTTTTTAATTAACTAACCCAAAACAGCCCGCGGTGTTACTACGACGGCGTAAATCTGGTTTTACGGTGTTTTTCGTGTTTCCAGGTTTTAAATCATTAAGTTAGCATATCATATAGATATAGAACATGTGTTTAGTTGATTTTAAAAGTCAAGTTAGAAGGATTAACTTTTGTTTGCGAACAAGTTTAGAATTAACTAAACTATGTTCTAGTGATTACAAGTTTAAACCTTCGAATAAGATAGCTTTATATATATGAATCGAATGATGTTATGAACATCATTACTACCTTAAGTTCCTTGGATAAACCTACTGGAAAAGAGAAAAATGGATCTAGCTTTAACGGATCCTTGGATGGCTCGAAGTTCTTGAAGCAGAATCATGACACGAAAACAAGTTCAAGTAAGATCATCACTTGAAATAAGATTGTTATAGTTATAGAAATTGAACCAAAGTTTGAATATGATTATTACCTTGTATTAGAATGATAACCTACTGTAAGAAACAAAGATTTCTTGAGGTTGGATGATCACCTTACAAGATTGGAAGTGAGCTAGCAATCTTGAAAGTATTCTTGATTTTATGTAACTAGAACTTGTAGAATTTATGAAGAACACTTAAAACTTGAAGATAGAACTTGAGAGAGATCAATTAGATGAAGAAAATTGAAGAATGAAAGTGTTTGTAGGTGTTTTTGGTCGTTGGTGTATAGATTAGATATAAAGGATATGTAATTTTGTTTTCATGTAAATAAGTCATGAATGATTACTCATATTTTTGTAATTTTATGAGATATTTCATGCTAGTTGCCAAATGATGGTTCTCACATGTGTTAGGTGACTCACATGGGCTGCTAAGAGCTGATCATTGGAGTGTATATACCAATAGTACATACATTTAAAAGCTGTGTATTGTACGAGTACGAATACGGGTGCATACAAGTAGAATTGTTGATGAAACTGAACGAGGATGTAATTGTAAGTATTTTTGTTAAGTAGAAGTATTTTGATAAGTGTATGGAAGTCTTTCAAAAGTTTATAAATACATATTAAAACACTACAAGTATATACATTTTAACTGAGTCGTTAAGTCATCGTTAGTCGTTACATGTAAGTGTTGTTTTAAAACCTTTAGGTTAACGATCTTGTTAAATGTTGTTAACCCAATATTTATAATATCAAATGAGATTTTAAATTATTATATTATCATGATATTATGATGTATGAATATCTCTTAATATGATATATATACATTAAATGTTGTTACAACGATAATTGTTACATATATGTCTCGTTTCAAAATCATTAAGTTAGTAGTCTTGCTTTTACATATGTAGTTCATTGTTAATATACTTAATGATATGTTTACTTATCCTAATATCATGTTAACTATATATATAACCATATATATGTCATCATATAGTTTTTACAAGTTTTAACGTTCGTGAATCACCGGTCAACTTGGGTGGTCAATTGTCTATATAAAACCTATTTCAATTAATCAAGTCTTAACAAGTTTGATTGCTTAACATGTTGGAAACATTTAATCATGTAAATATCAATCTCAATTAATATATATAAACATGGAAAAGTTCGGGTCACTACAAGACAGATCCTCTCATGGTTAGGATAAGTCTGACCACTTGGCGACCCTGTTTGATGCTGAGGTCCATGGATTTCCTGCTGATTTTAGAGATGACTTTTCAAGATTTTTCGTCAACCTACAGCTGGTCTGGACGACAACTTCTTGACCTAAATCAAGAAGCGCGTGTCTTTTTCGGAAGACTTTACTTCCTTTTAATGATGGAATTGATTCATCGTGTAGATCCATCTTTTCTTTTCTTTCATCGGGTAAAATAGTTAATTTAGTCCAAAACAAAAGCACCTGCAATAAACTTTACAGAAACATGTGCTAGATAGTTTTTAATTGAATAACTAGGTACATTCTCCCCACACTTAGTTTCTTTCTTTGCCTTTTTATTCTCCTTTATTCCATTTTAAATGAATTCAAGCATTTTAGGGTGTTTCTCAATTTATGTCCTTTCCGAGGTAACGATAATTTCGGTATTAACACCTAGTTTTTACCGTTCATAAATATATATAAACATGATTTTAAATTCATTTAGTTGAAAATTTTTCAAATTTTCATAAAATTTGGCAAATAAACCAAGTATAAACTCGAGAGAATTTATAACCCTTCCCCACACTTGAGATCATGCAATGCCCTCATTTGCATGAAATCAGACTCTAATTATAAATTCATGAGGGTGATTAGTGTAGAAAAGTGATTGAAAATACCCATTTTGTAATTACAAAGCTCGTCGAATGATAGATGGCGCGCCTCATCGTTCATTCCTTCTTGTTTTATCACACATGTTTTTCTTCAAAAACGGTTGCTTTTCTGAACTGTTTGCTAATATTTGAAAATGCGTCTTTTACCCTAATCATGCATTTTTATTAACGAGTTATGCACTAACCCGAACCCCTAATTTAACGTTAAGTGGGGTTAGACTTCCCCACACTTAGCTTACGACATGTGAAGTCGGTAGAATAAGTTCCACGAATTAAAATAGTGAGCCACTTATTTACATCTCGGGTGGTATAAAATATATTAATGGGTTTAAAGTTTAGACCCACCCGAATATCACTACTTAATTCTTTTTTAAGTGTAGCTTTTAGTAAATGGATATGTCTCTTTTCTGGTTCTTGGTCAAATGGATTGATATACACCGACATACATATTATAGGGTGGACAATTTCTAACGTTCCCTTCCTTTTATTCTCGAGATCAAAGTTTTCACCTCTATTACCCAATTGGGTGAAATCCGAGGTGTCATTATCTATTACAGCTCGTAGTTCATCTTCGGTAGATGACTCGTCTATTGAGAATATTGGGTTGGAAAGTTGTGGAATAGTGAATTTCGGGATTGGAGTAGATTCTTCTTCATTAACGGTACTTATCGGTCCCACCACTTTGGTCTCGGGGGTAAAATTTTCAACGTTATCGTTTTTCCAAGAGTACCAATTTGTCACCCTTACTTCTTATTCATTCATTGATTGGTCGATGATTTCGTCGGTAGAGGCTAATGTGTCGATATGTTGTGAAATTGGTAAAGCTGAATAAAAAGTATCATCGGGATAGTTGGTGATTTCGGAGCTCTCGAATTCATCAAAATTCGATGATATGAGATTTTTTTGCACACGACTCCTCAGATCAACAGGTGTGTAATCTGATAGAGTTTCAGCTTGCCTATTTACAAACTCTCTCATTTGTTCATTTTGAGCATCAAGTTCTTCGAGTTTGATTTTCATATTGTCTAATAAATTTTCAGACACGTAATTTTCCTCGTCTACTGGTTGTTGAGTTTGGAAATATTCTTGGGAATAATCCCAATTTGAATTGTATTCTTCATAATCATTCCATTCGGGTTCCGTGGGTGTGTAATTTTCCATAGGAACGTAATAATAACATTCCCATGTTGAGTGATAATCTCCACAGATTTCACAACCAGTTATTGTTTCGTCATTCGTGATCCAAGATTGACCGAACGAATTGTCATCAACACTCGGTTGAGAGTATTGATTTCGTATGTCGTAAAGAGTTTCCAAAATATCTTCGAGACTTTTCATAATGCGCTTATTACCAAATTTTAATTATCCTATTAGTTATAAATATAAAAATTATATAAGTTATCAAATTAATAGACTTTTCTGCTTTTGCCCACGTTTCGAATAGCCAATAGATGCAGCAGGGAGCCAGAACCCTTTAAATCGGAAGCTCACAACTCAGCCACTAACAAATCCAACTATTACTACGAAGCAGAAAATTTGGATGTCTATCAATTTAACCGCTTAAAATAATTTTTCGTTTTGAAATTTTAGAGAAGAAATAGAGAAAATTTCTAAGTCCTAAAAACTAGCGTGTCGAGAAATAAGAAAGAAAAAGATTGCGCGTCGAAAAATGTCGAAAAATAAAAATAAGAAAGAAAAACGTCGAAACTTAAAAGTCTAAAAATTAAATCTAAAAAGTTACGCCTAAAGGTATTAAAGCTTAAAGGAATTCTATATCCAAAACGGCAATAACTTAAAAGGCACTAAAATTTAAAACGGCGTCGTAAAATTCTAAAGCGCCTAAATCTTAATCTAAAGAAAAAGTACTTAAGGGATTTTACGGCAAAGCCTAAAAATCTAGAAATAAAAATAAGCTACGGCAAAATACTAAATTTAAAACTAGCTACGAACAATAAAAATACAAATATTATGCTAAAAACAAATAAAAATAAACAAAAAAATAAAAATAAACTTAAAGTTGTAAAAAGTACAATTTTTATAAAAATATTATTTTTATCTTTATTATTTTATAAAAGTATTAATTTTTATTTATAATAAAACTAATTAAAATACAAAATACAAATTAATTTAAAAACTAAAACTAAATATTATAATAATTAAGTAAATAGGGTTAAATAAAAAATAAAAAATAAAAAATAATAATTACTCCGTAATAAATGCGAATTAGGGTTTCTGGTTAGGGCGGCTCCGCGAGTCGTGGTTGGCCCAGTTCAATATCTCCGCAAGTCGCGAAGATTGCAGGTTCAAAAGAGACAGGTCAAGTTTCGACAGGTTCAACGTAATTTTTTTTTTCTATTTTTAATTTAATTAATATATTTATATAAATTTAATAAAACTTATATTTTAAAAACTAAAATAAAAATAAAGATACTTATAATTTTATAAATAAAAATCTTAAAAATAAATTTATAAATATTTTTTTTTTCGGTTTTTGATTTTTTATATATATTTTTTTATATTTAAAAAGTATATATTTTACAAAAACTAATTAAAACTTAATAAGAATTTTTTTTGTGTGTGGCGTTTCGCTTCGTCGTTCCCCGGCAGCGGCGCCAAAAACTTGATGTCGTAGCGTGGGGGTACGAAATAGTTTATATTTTACTAGGAAATACTATTAAATATGATACAATTTTACACAAGATATTTATTTATTTATAGAATGGATATACTTAAATCTTGCTACAACACTTATAGGCAGTGTACCTAATCGTACAGTAGTGTAGTTTTTAGTAAGTCCGGTTCGTTCCACAGGAAAAATCTTTAAACAAAGCTTAACGCTATATTAGTTTTATTTTATAAAAATACAAAAATATATATAAGTAATATTATTATTATAAAGGGGGGTTTTTTTACCGTTTAATGACCGGTTTGTCGATTTTAAAACTTAGTCGCAGTTAAAACCTAATGTAAAATATTAAAAATAAATATAACTTAATTTAAAGCATAAAGTAAATAACGATAATGAAATTGCGATAAATAAAAGTGCGATAAAATAAACTTGTGATAATTAAAAAGTACAATTAATTAAAAGTGCAATTAAATACAATAACAATAAATAAAAGTGCGATAATTAAAAGTGCAATTAAATATAAAATAAAGGAAATTAAATATGAAATAAAATAATTATGCTTATTTAAACTTCCGTAATCATGATGTTTGATGTGTTGATTTTAGTTTTATGCCCATGGGTTAATTGTCCTTTGTCCTGGATTATTTAATATGTCCGTCTGGTTTTTGTCCATAACAGTCCATCAGTCATAAATATAAAATGCGAGTGTCCTCGTCAAATTATCCTTATACCCGAAGTCAAATATTCCAACTAATTGGGGACTTAAACTGTAACAAGGTCTTAATACTTTGGTTAATAATTACACCAGGATATCGACTGCGTGAAACCCAAGGTTTTAATACTTTGTTATCAATTATGCCAAGTGTCCTTGTACATAATTTCACCCCTGTTTTAATAATTCCATAGACTATTAATCCATTCCCGTGTCCGGTTAAATGAACGATTATTCGTACATATAAATATCCCGCCCATCGTGTCCGATCGAGTGTATATGGTTATTTATAGGTACGTTCAATTGTAAATCTTTATATTAAAATTAACAAACTATCATTTAGTTAAACAAATATAAAGCTCATAGTATAATTTCCACAAGTGTCGTTCTTTTGTCCAAACCCCAATTATGGTACAAAGCCCAATTACCCAATTTTAATATTTTTAGCCCAACATCATGATTACTTCATCTTAAATAAGCATAATAATAACTTAAGTACGAGACATTAATTTAAAAAGGAGAACATAGCTTACATTGATTATTTATCGCGTAGTGTTACACGGACAGAGTTCCAACTTTAAAACCCGTAAAATAACCTTTACATTAACCCAAACTAATCTAATATAAAACTAACCTATACTATATATATATATATTATATATATATTATTATTACATAGGGAGTATTATTATTATTATTTTTGGTGTATTAAAACTCGGCAGAAAACGTTGATATTTATAGGACATTTCTGAAATTTCAAACTCCGCGAGTTGCGGTACTTTTACCCTTCAAACTCCGCGAGTCGCGGAGTTTAAATTTCCAGCTCACATGATTTTGGATCTTTGCTTGTCGACGTTATTAAATAATAATATAATATATAAATAATTTTAAGAATTATTTAAATATTATATTTTATTTATGTGCATAGTTGACTTGTAATTTTTGCACCGTTGCGTCGCGCGTTGAGAGTAGACTCATGTCCCGATTCCGGATTTTCGAACGTCCTTTCGTATAATTTAATATCTTGTACTTTGTGTTCCGCAACTTGTACTTTTGTCATTTTTAGACGTTTCTTATCAATAAATTGAACCACTTGGATTGTATCTTGTACATTTGAGCTTTTTGGACGTTTGCGCCTTCAAATCGTCTTTTTTGCCTTTTGTCTTCGCACTTATTTAATATAAACGATTACAACTTAAAATAGGACAATTACAACTAAATAATCTACATATTGGGAGGATGAAGTGGGTTTATGGTGACTAGTTGTTGTTGATACTTGGTGCGTTTTGGGTTAGTTGACGTTTTGACCATGATTAGGCTTTGATTTTGGGTATAATCACTAGTGTAAGTGATTATGGAAGAGTTAGAACCCATTTGGATGTATTTGGGTTGACTAATTTTGAAATGGGTCAAAATTAGGGTTTAGGTGTCAAATTAGGCAAGATAGGTGTTTAACACTCATGATTTGGTTTAATTGGTGTGTTGGGACCATTCTCACTTGTGTTAGTGATTATTGGTTAGTTTGGGCGTGGTTTGTGCTTGGAAGTGCTTTCGGGTCAAAATTGCACTAAGTGTCAATTTGGGTTGATTTGTAAATTCACCCTAATTGTGTTGTTGTTATGTGATAAATGGAATAGGTACTTTCCATTGGTGACTGCGGATTTTGGTTTGTGCATCCATCAAGACGACAAGGTGAGTGGTAATATACTATGTGCATATGTATGTATAGGATGGGTGCGGGTTGGGTGAAGTGAACCTCGGCGATAGAGCTCACTTCACATATAGGTGGATTTGATGGGCTTGTGTATAGGTCCAATTGGCACGGTTGTGCGTTTTGGTTGACCACCTTTGGCGAGGTGCACACTTTGTGTGTACGTTATCACATGGTCTCGTGATATGGATAATCCCGATGGCATGGGATTGGTATTTGATATGCGGTTGAGTAACCCCGATAATGTGGATTTTTATAATCCCGAGACCGTGGATTTTGATTTGGGAGGTGAATCACGTGTGGTGCGGATTCATGATGATGCGTGTAGATTCGGTCATCATATTGAGGTAGTGGTCACGTATGGTGCGGATTCACTAAGGCTCGTGTAGTTTCGGCCAACCTCGATGTTGTGATGGTAATGAAGATAGTAGTCTCGTGTGGTGCGGACTTACTAAGGCTCGTGTAGTTTTGGCCAATCTTCATTTTGGTTTGGTATTTGGCTTTCGGTATTGAGTTAAGGGGTTAACCTTGGGTGGTTTACGCTTTGTTATATATATATATATATATATATATATATATATATATATATATATATATATATATATATATATATATATATATTATTGATGTATTGTTGTGTTGTAGCTAACCCTCCGGGTGTAGCTTGATGGCGTTGTACATATCGTTGTTGGTGTACTTACATTGTGGATATATTAGCTTGTTGTATAGCGATCGTACGGTATGCTTAGATCAGCTTGCCTTTATGCTTGGATGCTCCGATATGTGCTATTTGATTATTATTGTGTGGCGTATCCATTTTATGCATATATATGTATGTAGTATATTCTCACTCACTAAGCGTTAGCTTACCCTCTCGTTGACTTTATTTTTATAGGTTCGCACGATGGCGGCAAGGGTAAGTACCGGGACTAGTGAGCTAGCTTGTGATGCTTAGAAGACTTGGCTTTTGGATTTCATAGGATTGGATAGATCGTTCCCAATCACCATGCTCGGTCTTTTTGTTGGAAAACTTATTAGTGTCTTTTGGTTATGTCAAATGGGTCTTGGGTTGAACGCCCGTTTGGATATTTAAACTTATGTAATAAATGTTTTAGATTCGATTAAACTTACTATTGTAATGAAGATGTTTTTGGAAACATAATTGGGACCTAAATGTTGTAAATATTGTTACGATAAAAAGAAAAAAAATATGGGCCAGTTTAACGACGGGTTGGGTCGTTTCATTTAATATATTAAACATCTAATACAATTAAAAAGAAACATAGTGTCATATATTACTATATGAGTTGTAACAAATTAATTATCCTGAGCTGTCCAAATTATATTGTATAATTTTTTTTTGAGATGTATCAAATTAATTGTTATAAATAATTACTATATAACACGTAAATAAATTTTTATACACGTAATAAAAATTACTCCGTATAAATTAGAAGAATGATTTAATAAGGTTTGAAAATTTAAGTTAGAAAAGAATGACCAAATTTTGATGTAATTTATAATTGTAATTGTAATGTAATTTGTGTTACATATTAAAGGAATATTTTATTAATGACTCAAAGTCTTTAATTGGAGCAAGGACTATATCTATGTAGCTAGTATTAAAAAAAGTCATCACGTGCTCCCTTCTCTATTCCTCTCTTACTTGAAAATCTGCTCATCTCATTTTGGCTTTTCCATTTGATTCTCTGGTCTCCGGTCTTCTTCTCAGGAACCATTTACAATATCTTCTGAATATTTGCTCTATGTGTCTCAACATTTTTGTTGACTCTGCCTTCTCTCATGTGTCTCGCCTAAAACCTGATTTTTTTCGACGTCGTTCTGGCTCTTGGTATCCTCCGAACGACCGGACTTTTCTTCTTTCTTTCCTTTTTCCGTCGCTGATATCTTTTGTTCCCACTGAAGAACACATCTATACTACATGGAATGTAGTGACCCGAACTTTTCCATGATTATATATATTATGTGAGATTAATATTTACATGAATAAATGTTTCCAACATGTTAAGCAATCAAACTTATTAAGACCCGATTAATTGAAACGGATTTTGTGTTAACGTTTGACCACCCAGTTTGTCCGATGATTCACGAACGTTATAACTTGTATATGACATGATGATATATATATATTGACATATAGATATGTTTAACATGAGGAAATGATATTTAAGTATCTCATTATGTATATTAACAATGAACTTTATACATAAAACAAGACTACTAACTTAAGAAATTCAAAACGATATCTATACGTAACGATTATCGTTGTAATAACGTCTTAATACTTATATATCATATTAAGACATATTAGAACATCATGTTATCATAATAATGTAACAATTTATCATCACATTAAATATAATAACAATGGGATTAATTACATTTAACGAGATCGTTAACTTAAAGGTTCCGAAACAACACTTACATGTAACGACTAACGATGACTTAACGACTCAGTTAAAATGTATATACATGTAGTGTATTAAGATGTATTAATATAATTTTGGAAGACTTCAAGACACATATCAAAATACTCATACTTAATAAAAATGCTTACAATTACATTCTCATTCATTTTCATCAACAATTCTACTCGTATGCACCCGTATTCGTACTCGTATGATACGCAGCTTTTAGATGTATTTACTATTGGTATATACATTTAAATTATTAGCTCTTAGCAGCCATAATGAGTCACCTAAACATGTGAGAACTATCATTTGACAACTAGCATGAAATATCTCACAAAATTACAAACTAAATGGAACCTTATATGGAGAGCTAAATCACGTTTTTCACCATCACCATTATCACTTTCATTTTTCAACTTCCATGCATTAAACTACTCTCTCTCAAGTTATCTCTTGATGTTCTAAGTGTTCTTAATCATCCTCATCAAAATCTACATCAATCTAGTTCAAAAAATCGTAACTTAGATCAACTTACAAAACAACTACTCAAGAACACATCAAGAACACTTTCAAGTTTGCAAGTCTACTTCCAAGCTTTCTAATACATTCCAATCAATCATCTAAGATCAAGAAACCTTTGTTATTTACAGTAGATTATCTTTCTAATTCAAGGTAATATTCATATTCAAGCTTTGATTCAATTTCTATAACTATAACTATCTTAATTCGAGTAGTAATCTTACTTGAACTTGT
Source organism: Rutidosis leptorrhynchoides (assembly GCF_046630445.1). Classification (NCBI taxonomy): domain Eukaryota; kingdom Viridiplantae; phylum Streptophyta; class Magnoliopsida; order Asterales; family Asteraceae; genus Rutidosis; species Rutidosis leptorrhynchoides. The sequence continues at coordinate 281,135,890 of NC_092342.1, forward strand.
TTTCGTGTCATGATTCTACTTCAAGAACTTTCAAGCCATCCAAGATCCTTTGAAGCTCTAGATCATTTCTTGTCATTTCCAGTAGGTTTACCTACTAAATTTGAGGTAGTAATGATGTTCATAACATCATTCGATTCATATATATATAACTATCTTATTCGAAGATTTAAACTTGTAATCACTAGAACATAGTTTAGTTAATTCTAAACTTGTTCGCAAACAAAGTTAATTCTTCTAACTTAACTTTTAAAATAAACTAAACACATGTTCTATATCTATATGATATGCTAACTTAATGATTTACAACTAGAAACACGAAGAACACCGTAAAACCGAACATACGCCGTTGTAGTAAAACCGGGGGCTGTTTTGGGTTGGAAAAATATTAACTATCTTAATATTTGAATTTGAATTTTATTTTCTGGAAAAATAATATTTCATATGAACATGATACTATATCCAAAAATCATGGTTAAACTCAAAGTGAAAGTATGTCTTTCAAAATGGTCATCAAGATGTCGTTCTTTCGACTGAAATGACCACCTCTTTCAAAAACGACTTGTAACCTGTATTTAAGACTATAAACTTATACTTTCTCTGTTTAGTTTCATAAATTTCAGTTCATTAGGAAACCATAGCAACTTGATTCACTCAAAACGGATTTATAACGAAGGAATTAAGGGTAAAACAAAATTGGTTAGATTTACTAGTTTAGCTACGAAAATTTTATAACAAATCTATACTAACCATAACTTAACTAACTTATATTGTATTATACATGTAATCTAACATATATTATGTAATCTTGATAGACCATAGACACGTATACAATGTTTTGACATATCATATTGACGTCATATATATATATATTATTTGGAATAACCATAGACACTCTATATGCGGTAATGCTCGAGTTAGCTATACATGGTTGAGGTTGATTCCAAAATAATATATACACTTTGAGTTGTGATCGAGTCTGAGACTTGTATACACTGGGTCGTGGATTGATTCGAGATAATATATATTGATTTATTTCTATACTACTAACTGTGGACAACTAATTGTGGAATACTAACATTGGACTGTTAACTTAACAAATTTAAATCGCTAAAACGTAATAAAAAATGCTGTTAATATATTTCGATCATACTTTAATATATATGTATATATTTGTTATAGGTTCGTGAATCGACCAGTGGCCAAGTCTAATTCTCGACGAATTGATAATCTGTGAAAGTGAGTTATAGTCCCATTTTTACTATCGAATATTTTTGGGATGAGAATACATGCAGTTTTATAAATGTTTTACAAAATAGGCACAAATACTTGAAACTACATTCTATGGCTGGATTATTATATCGAATATCACCCTTTTTAGTCTGGTAATCGAAGAATTAGGGAACAGACACCCTAATTGACGCGAATCCTAAAGATAGATTCTATTGGACCCAATAAGCCCTATCTGAGTTACGGATGCTTTAGTACTTCGAATTTATCATATCCGATGAGAGTCCCGGAATGATGGGGATATTCTTTATGCATTCAGTTAAGGTCGGTTACCAGGTGTTCACCATATGAATGATTTTTATACACATGTTATGTGTATCATGTTTTGTACACAGGTTACGTGTGCGGTAAAATTTAAATCTTGTGATCTATTAATAATACGATTTGATATATAGGATAAACCTATAACTCACCAACATTTTTGTTGACTTTTAAGCATGTTTATTCTCAGGTGATTATTAAGAGCTTCCGCTGTTGCATGCTAATTAAAGACAAGATTTGGAGTCAGCATGCTTGTATAATAATGTTTAAAGAAAAACTGCATTCGGAAAATAAATTGATGTAATATATTATTGTAATCCATTATGTAATGGTTGTGTGTAAACGTTGTACTTTAGATTACAAATATTTGGTAATCTACGCTATGTCTTTTAAACCTTTATCGATAAAATAAAGGTTATGGTTTGTTTTAAAGACGAATGCAGTCTTTGAAAAACGTCTCATATAGAGGTCAAAAACTCGCAACGAAACCAATTAATATGAAACGTTTATAATCAATATGAACGGGACATTTCATGGAAAAACTCAGAAAAAGTGGCGGGAGAAATTTCCGATGACCTATGTGTGTGGCGTGTGGCAGTGTGCTTCAGACCGTTGCTGGTAAAAATTGTACGTCGAAAATATGCTGCAAGTTAATTTGTGTAGGTGGTGTCTTTTAATTTCGCTAGAAAAATGAAAGGATTTGTCTTCAAAATTTGGGGTGGGTTTATGAGGTTTTTTAGTTTTAAAAGCTACGTGGGTAGGTTCTAAAAGCTGTGTTGCCGGAAGTATGGCGGTTAGATGTTGTTGGAACAAAGACGAAAATAATTTGGGATGAAAAAAAAAAAAAACAAAGGACAAAAAAGTTATTATTGAGGAATAGTAACTTTGGATTTGCTCAAATGTATATAAGTAAATATGCTGCAAGTTAATTTTTGTAGGTGGTGTCTTTTTATTTCGCTAGAAAAATGAAAGGATTTGCCTGCAAAATTTGGGATGAGTTTATGAGGTTTTTTAGTTTTAAAAACTATGTGGGTATGTTCTAAAAGCTGTGTTGCCGGAAGTATGACGGTTAGATGTTATTGGAACAAAGACGAAAATAATTTGGGATGAAAAAAAAAGAAAAAGGACAAAAAAAAATTACTATTGAGGAATAGTAACTTTGGATTTGCTCAAATGTATATAAGTATAACTACTGAGGAGTAGTAACTTTGAATTTGCTCAAATGTATATAAGTATAATATAATAATAATAATAATAATAATATAATATACTAATAATCAAGATAATAATAATAATAATAATAATAATAATAATAATAATAAGAATCATCATCATCATCATCATCATCATCATCATCATCATCATAGCTAAAATCATTTTTTTTTAACGGCAAGCTTGCATCAGTGCAGTGGCGGTACCAGGATTTTTTTTACTGGGGGCAAAAAAAAAAATCCGTAGCAACTTTTTTGAGCAAAATATGAAAGTTTTGGGGCAAAAAATAGAGGTTTTTAGGCAAATAATGAAGGTTTTTGGGCAAAATTTGAAAGTTTTGGAGTAAAATTTGAAGATTTTTGGTCAAAATCTGAAGGTTTTGGGGCAAAATATGTAGATTTTGGGGCAAAAAAATTTCACCGGGGGCAGAGTTAAAAAATCCAAAATTTTTACACTGAAAATTGCAAATCTACTGGGGCCCCGCTTGCCCCTAAATAAAACCGCCCCTGCATTAGTGTATCATTTATTTCAACGACACTTATCATTTGCACACACACGTGTTCGGAAGGAAATCCGAATCGCATTATAGTAACTCGATTTAACCATCCCGAGAGGCAGGTTAAATTTTTTTTTTTTTACTTAATTGTACCATTTTTTATTACCGGCGAACCAGTTTTGAATAGCTAAAATTAATTGTACCATTGTTTTTACTTAATAAATACTACTCCGTATTATTTTTATTTACTTTCATTAGTATCGCGCGGACGCCCAAAATTTCCCTTTTGACTAAATTAAATATGATTCAATGGCCAATTTTAAGCAAATATAATCTTGCAAAAAATAACAAGATCTTGATATAATTTTGCAAGAAACTAATTTTTTAATTGACAAATTTCGTTTTTTAAAATGGAAACTATGCGTATTATAAATAATACTTCTACACCACCCTTTTTTTTATCACTTTCTCTTCTCCTTCTAAACCACTAAAAAAAACATCAGCCAACTCCAAAAGGTAAATCTTTACATTTTTACATACGCATTTATGTAATGAATATGCATATAAACATGTTCATATTTTTTTTTTTTCCTGAAAAACACATCAAGCAACTCTGTTGTATGTTCATGATCATATTAGTATGTTCATGTTATTAATCATTATGTGTTCTTTTTTTCCTGTTTGCAGATGGGACGTGCTAAGTTGCGAATGGAACTCATATCGAAAGACAAAATACGAAACAACACGTATCAAAAAAGAAAACTTGGGATCATTAATGATACCGCAACCCGCATGCTCACCGCGAATGTATGCGGACAATCACTATTGTGCGTATGCGTGTTCTTGTGTGCGGTATGCGGCGTGCGAATGCCTTTGTTCCCGGTACGGCGGTTGCTTAGCTGTCAAGTAAATATCTTTTCCATAATTATATCCGTGATTCGGGGGAGTCAGTTATGGATGAGATTATCATGATCTGGGACGGTTCTAGAATTAGGGTTTGCCTATAAATACAAACCCTAATCATCGTTTACCACACACAGCACATTACGTAACCATCGCATACGATACACATTACGTAGAACAGCATCATTCAGCATCTTTTCAAGGTTAACAGGTTAGTCTTTTGTAAGCTAGTACCTACGACCTTATTTGGGGCCTTCCGATCAGCGACCGCTATCGAAGGTGGACTTAATCACTTGGCCACCCCGCCGACATCATCATGTCGGCCAGGGTTATTCACGGTAGCCGGACCGGAGAGCCACGTTCTAAGATCCTTAAACCCCTCTTTACGTATTGAGCAGGCATATTAAACCCCACGGTTAAAATATGCATGATCAAGTGGTGCTTTCATTGAGAGTCGAATTAATTCAAGACTGTTTAATTGCTTTTTCTTTTAAGGTTTTGAATTGTATGACTCGTTATTTACAAAATTTTTAAATTTTTTTCTTTAACAGTATCATGACTTCCGAGGAATCATCGGAACATACCCAAACAGATGTTCAGAACGCACCGTCTGGTAGTCAACATACACCGGTTATGACTACGGGGGCCGCTACTCAGGAGGGATACACGATATACCCTCCACCTATATCCGGCGTACCCTTTCAGAGGTACAAGCCGATATATTCAGACGGGGTCACACCGCCAAGAGCAAACTCACCAGTCACAACCACGCGGCTGGACTTTGCGTCAGTGGATCCAAGGGTCATCTTTGCAGGCACTGGCGGTGGAACAACGGGGCCGCATGTGGTTTGCTGCGGCCAGGTACCTATTTACAGTACCACTGTTTCAATACCTCTGCATACGCAGAGCATTCAGCAGAATTCGTCATTTACACCGTTGCAACCTTGGCAACCACCGCGCCCAGTTTCACAATTTTTAACTCCTCCGGATGCGCAGGCGTTACTTAATAGTTGGGGATTTGGGGTCATCCCAGATGCGAACTCTCATTGGGCGCCGATAACAGCGCAGCAGCAAAGCACAGCGCATACAGTTGGGCTTTTAAGTGTGTATCCTCAAGTTTCGCAGATATCTGCGCCACAGGTTTCACTTCCTTTACAGCCACCTGTGTACTCTGCGTCTTCAAGTTATCCCTCTTTTCCAACGCAGCAGCCTTGGTTATATCCACAGACGCAGGGTCAACCTTGGCAAAATGTTCAAGGGCAGGCAAATCTTGCAAGTCAATTCATGCAGGCCGCACCTCCTGATATGGTTCACTTATTTTCACAACCTGACTTTGTTCAGGACATGATGAAGCGTTTCTTTGCAAATTTGAAAGGGGACCCTGTTAAACCACCCTTCGAGCTACCGACTACCTTTGACAAGTTTCCTCCGTATATATCCGCATACCCGTTTCCATCAGCACCAAAGATACCTAGCACGTTGGGTACTTACAATGGCCTGACCGATCCAGATGATTTTTTACAGCGCTTCGAAGGCGCAATGCGCACTCAAGGCTGGGTGGATCCGGTTGCGTGTCAGATATTTCCTATGACACTACAGGGTATTGCTCGTGAGTGGTTTAATAAGTTGCCGGCGGGTAGTATTGCCGGGTTTATAGATCTGCGGACAAAGTTTTTACTGCAATATCAGAATCAGAGACCACGCAAGCGCACTCACATTGAATGCCATGACATCGTGCAGAAGCCCAAGGAATCTTTGGGCGAATTTCTCACAAGGTATACTAATGAGTGCCTGCGTATACCAGATCTCAAACCAGAGCAACGGATTTCCGGACTCATACATGGTATAAACTCAGAACGTCATCCAACACTGGTAAGGCGTCTGCGCCATACAGTCCCAACAACTTATGCTGAGGCGCTTAATGAATGCCACGACTATATGCGGAGTGGCGAAGATAATGACATTCCAACAGCTAGCTCACGCAACGAGAGAAAGGACGATGATGATCGTTCGCGCGATCAAAGTCGTGGTAACAACTCTCGTGGAAGGTATCCTAGCGGTGGTCCCATCAGGAATGATAAAGGGAAATCAAGTGGCAATTATCGAAACAATAATCAGCGCGGCATCAATAATCAGAACTATGCGCTACTCAAAAGTTTGTCCAAAACGCCCAAGGAAATTTTGGCAACAGAGCCAGTATGCGCGACCTTCGCGGTTCCAACTGTGACAATCCGGAAATTTCCAACCAAATTTAAACTTTAATCTTTATATGTTTCCGACACGATAAGCAATATTTGTTAAGTTAAATTTCAAGAATTTTAAACTATGTTCATACATTCATTCAACCTCGACCAAGTTCCAAAGATTCACGAACCATTAAACGAATATGATTATATATGTATATGTGTATATATATTATAACTTGAAACGTAAACAAAATATTAGATTAAATACTTTACATGATTGTATCTGTTTCAAAATATTTATCAATGGAATTAGAAGATAAGATCAAATGATTGAATTATCAGATATATTAAATTATGATTACAAGTCTCTGTTGAAAGGCCCACATTGATTTGAGAAATCTTTCCATTTTAACAATAAATGGTAAAGTGATTTATAAATAAGAACAAATTGTCAATCATTGAGAACTAGACAAATGATAGTGGAAGATTGAATCTCATAAAGAATCGATTGATCTATTTAGTTTCAAACGTACAAAAACATTTTCAGTTTAAAAAGAACTTTATTATTAAAACGTATATAACTTTTATAAATATCTAGAACCACTTTTGACAACTCATTACTTAACTAGAATGATAAAGATAACGATATTTATATTTTATTTTATTATATATATATATATAACGATTTAAATTAATATTATATATATTTATACGCGTATTATACGTACATAGTTTTATACTTTTACTATACTTAAACTTTACCTTTACTTTATTTTTACTTTACTTTAACTTTAATAATTCACTTTAATAATTCATACTTTAATAATTCACTTTAATAATTCATACTTTAATAATTCACTTTAATAATTCATACTTTAATAATTCACTTTAATAATTCATACTTTAATAATTCACTTTAATAATTCATACTTTAATAATTCACTTTAATAATTCAAAAATCTATTATAAATAGAATTCAATAGGTTTCATTATTTCATAGAAACTTGAAAATATTTTTCTCTAAACTCTCTCAATCGATTTACATATATATATTTACTCCGTATTATTTCAAGATATTATTAGTATACATAAAATATTACGACGGAGTGCTGTCCGAGTGATTTCGAAATTGTTTTTCGAGTAGGATAGGATTAAGGAAATTATGGGTTATAGCTATGGAGGTGATTGAGTATGGTTCATGGGTATGCTCGTGAGGTCAATATAGTGTTTATCATTTCCGTTGCGTCTACGTACCTTTCCTGCAATATTGAATCTCAATATTGATACGTGAGTACTCATAATTTAACTTTTACATACTAATAGTGTATTCCTGACTAGTGCTCGAGTATTTAGGATTATGCATGCTTGTACTTTTGATATTGCCCTTAGACAGGTTAGGTTGAATCTTGAATTAGTTACTCTTGCGGTTGAGATAAGGTATAAGATATGCATGTGCTTGGAAAGCTAGCGAAAAATTAAGAACTTTTCCTTTAGATATCGAATGGTTTCGATGAACGGATTAGAAGTTATAATCAATTGAATTTTCGATATTTTTATTAAAAATGATTATTATTATCGTCGTTTTTATCGTCGTTCCAGTTTTATCTTATTATTATCATTATTATTATCTTTATCAATAAAAGGGATTTATCATTAAAAATTGTTATTTTTTTATTATTACTTTCATTATTATCATTAAAGTTATAATTAGTATTATTATTATTATCCAATTATTATTATTATTATTATTATTATTATTATTATTATTATTATTATTATTATTATTATTATTATTATTATCATTATTAATATATATATCATTATTTAAAAATGGTTATTGTTATTGTTATTATTATTATTACTATATTATCATTAAGATAATTATTAGTATTATCGTTAGTAATGTTATAGTAACTATCATTATTAATATTAGTGTAACTAAAACAAATATTTGTAACACCTAATTATTTTGATTACTATTATTATCATTATTATGAACACGATATAAAAGACGATTAAAAGCTATTAAACGAAACGATTAGGAAATAATGAGTAAGAGTATCATGATGAAATTAAAATATTATAAGATATTGATTAGATAAAATTATCGTTCTTATTATTTTTTATCATTACTATTATTATTAAAAGTATCGTTAGTATTAAAACTATCATTTTAACAAAAATTATCATTTTAATAGAAATGTCATTGTTACTATAAAATATCATTATTGTTATTATTTTAAATAGAATTATTATTTTAAAGATAATATTAAAAATTATCATAAATATTAAAGTTATAATAATTAGAATTATCGTTTTATCATAATGTCATCTTAGTAATTATAAATATTGATATTTTAATAATAATAATTATTATTACAAAATAATACAACTTTTACTTACTATCATTATAGATATTATTTTATCAAATAAATATGTGATACCAACATATTTTACTACGTGTAATAACTTACTTTAATAATACCTATCATATTATCTTTATGATATTAAATGAACCCTATAAATTTTATTACTTAATATATATAAAAGTATGTTTTATTATATAAATTTAATATAAAATTTTATTTATTAATAAATAAATTATATTATTTACTCTAATAAATCTTTTAAAAATATTTAAAAATATAAAACGACGATATTTAAACTATATATTAATCATGTATAGATTTTTGGAAATTATTTTGAGTCAAATTTACTTTTGTTGACTTTTGCATATTAGTCTCGAGCATTAGGATTGTGGTACACTATGACTTGACCTAATTTGTTAGACAAATATTGACCAACACATAAATATATATAATTAATTTAGGTTCGTGAATCCGAGGCCAACCTTGCACTTGTTCAATGACGTTATATGTATTTTTACTACGAAATACAGTATGGTGAGTTTCATTTGGCTTTTTACCCTTTATATTTTTGGGACTGAGAATACATGCGCTTTTATAAATGTTTGACGAAATAGACACAAGTAATTGAAACTACATTCTATGGTTGAATTATCGAAATCGAATATGCCCCTTTTTATTAAAGTCTGGTAATATAAGAATTAGGGAACAGACACCCTAATTGACGCGAATCCTAAAGATAGATCTATTGGGCCTAACAAACCCCATCCAAAGTACCGGATGCTTTAGTACTTCGAAATTTATATCATGTCCGAAGGAGGATCCCGGAATGATAGGGGATATTCTTATATGTATCTAGTTAATGTCGGTTACCAGGTGTTCACCATATGAATGATTATTTTTGTCTCTATGCATGGGACGTATATTTATGAGAACTGTAAATGAAATTCTTGTGGTCTATTAAAATGATGGAAATAAATGATTATGATAAACTAATGAACTCACCAACCTTTTGGTTGACACTTTAAAGCATGTTTATTCTCAGGTGTTAAAGAAATCTTCCGCTGTGCATTTGCTCATTTTAAAGATATTACTTGGAGTCTTTCATAGCATATTTCGAAGAACGTTGCATTCGAGTCATTGAGTTCATCAAAGATTATTATTAAATCAATTTATAGTTGGATAGTGGATATTATGAAATGGTATGCATGCCTGTCAATTTTCGATGTAAAGAAAGTTTGTCTTTTAAAAACGAATACAATGTTTGTAAAATGTATCATATAGAGGTCAAATACCTCGCAATGTAATCAACTATTGTGAATCGTTTATAATGTATATAAACGGGTCCTTTCAGTTGGTATCAGAGCGGTGGTCTTAGCGAACCAGGTCTGCATTAGTGTGTCTAACTGATAAGTCGATAGGATGCATTAGTGAGTCTGGACTTCGACCGTGTCTGCATGTCAAAAGTTTTGCTTATCATTTTGTGTCGAAAATTAACTACTTATCATTCTCAGAAAATTACCTGCTTATCTTTTTTAGTCTAAGACACGTCTTGCTGCATTGATTGCATGAATAGTGTATAGACAAAAATTCATATCTTAGCATATCTGCTAAATCATATCTTATCGTATCTGTTACTTTAAACTTTGCCTGACATATCCCGCAAAGTCCTCCGTAATCTACGAAATCTTTTGATCTATATATATATATATATATATATATATATATATATATATATATATATATATATATATATATATATATATATATATATATATATATATATATATATATATATATATATTCTATGTAATTAGAATACCATCCGTTAGCCAAAATCATTTCATATCGGAAAAAAAAATCCTTTATCCAATCGTACGAAATGGAATTAGTCATCAGTTCAAGTCACTCAGATTCCGAAATGGAATCTCATTCAAGCTCCGAAAGCAGTGTGACCGGAATAGATCAACCAATTAGTCATCACCTATTCTGGATGAATTGGGGATGGGTTCGTAGCCTCCTCAATCATTGGAGACAAGAAGAAGGTGATCCCTTCCATCCACCACATTGCCCTCTTGACGAAGAACCTGAAGCACTTACCGGAGAACCTGTCCGAAACACCATTTTCTCGCTCATTTCCAGAGTATCTCGTCACGATTATATATTACATCAAATTTTAGATTTTATTTATCCGCTCGTCCGAACCGACAATCACCCAGTGTAATAGAAGAAGTCAACGAGCTTCGCGCTCGGGTAGTGGCTTTGGAGAATATGATGCAGAGATTACAAACACCAGCAGCAGCATCAACAGCATAACCAGTACCACCATCATCAACGCCAACAGTACCAATACCACCTTCAACCACAACCGCGTCGTAAACCTCAACTTCACAATCTGTCCCACGAGCATCAACGTCATACGCACCATAGATACCAAGGAGTACCAACAACAATAACTGACGAAGTATTAATTCATAACTTCATTGGAGAAACATTTCCGCGGCGATTATGTAATCTCTAAAGTCTTAGAGATTATCTAATCTAGCCCTAACCATAAATCAGTTAATCGAACCAAAATGATAGAAGGAAGAGTAGAAACCCTGACAAAAATGGTGTGTGATTAACAAGCTAAACTTGCTTTACCAACAGCATCAACAGTACCGTCAGCGTTACCAGCATCGTCAGTACAGTCAACATCCGAATCAACAACATCGATAACATCACAAACTCCGTCAGTTCAAGAATCACTGTGGACATCATTACGAATCAATAACGTGTATATTGTATCAACGAGTTATGAAGAATTAACTCATTCCCTCTGAAGAAATTATATGTATATTATATATATATATATATATATATATATATATATATATATATATATATATATATATATATATATATATATATATATATATATATATATATATATATTTTGAAATAAATCTTTCCGTGCTAAGCTATTGAGTGTGAATCTTAACTACTCGGTTAATTCATATTACAAATATGCAATAATGTACGTCCTTCGGCTGCAACTTAACCAGCGTTAACTACAATCTCTGTCGCAACTCAACAAATTCCAATTCATAATAAATCAAGTATATATTTGATTTTACACTTTCATCATCGATGTACCCGAAACTTTTCAGATAACATCATTCGTACTTTGCGAAATTCACAAGAATTCCACGAACCGAACATCATACATCAACACATAACGAAGTATTGATTCATAATTTCAATGTCATTAAAGAAATACTGCGTAAAAGTTATGTACTTTTTAAAGCCTTTAGGGATTATTCAATTCTAGTTTCAACCGTAAATCAAATGAGTTTAATTTAACATTAACTCATTAAATCTATGTTACATCTGAAGAAAATATACATATATATATTTTCATAAAGACTGTAATAAAATTCTTTTGTACAAAATATTAATTGTGAAATTTTTTTTAACGGGTAGGTAATACCCGAGAGATATATAAATTCACAATTAATATGTTACATTCTTCGAATCTGATTCAGCAAATCATCCATTATACTCCCTACTTTCACAACAATATACATTCTTTTATAGAAATCAAAACAACCATACTCATTCAAAATTTAATTACATATTCTGATTTTGAAATCTCAATATTCAACTTGAGATATGACCAAAATCATCACTCTTAGATCCTTACATCTTTCACAAGCTATATTTTGACTTCAAAACTGTGTTAGAACATCAAATGTATATTAACGATTACAATCTGTGTTCAAACCCTTCAAAAATTTCTGAAGACAGTTCGAATGATGAGCAATCGAGATGATGATCCAATCACATGTTACTCACAGTTATGTACCCGAAAAACTCTTAAAACCAAAGTAAAAGTTTAAACAACATATCCGCGTCAGATTCTTTGGCATTTATTAGCAAAAATAACTTTGCGACTCCTATTCAAAGTAGCCAGTTTTGTCACAGCTCCAGCAAGTCAACTTCGACTTTTCAGTTAGACTAACCTTATTATAACCTTGAGATATACACCATCGTTACCAGGGAACCTTTTACATTCCACCACATTATTAGCAGATGTATCAACAACTTCATTACCCTTTGACTTTAGCCTCTCCAAAAAGTCATTATAATTATTCATTGAAACCCCATCATTTACTCATTCGCATCTTGTAATGAGAATTGCCATACGAATCATTGGGAATTAGCAATCAGTATTTTGAAATCTCGCAGCATGTCTACGCCAACAGTTATATGTGTATATATATAACGTCTATCTTCTGGACTTAATTTGAATGTGAAGTTTCTGAAAAACACTCCGAACTACGAATTGGTTCTCCGAAAATGGAAAAAAAAAATGCTGATGAAGCAGCAAAAAACTATAAACGACTTTAAACGGTAAAAGCTGGATGATAATGATGAAGTGTGCTGGCAAAGCGCAGAAAAAGAGAAGTTTTGAAACTGAAAAACGGATTGAGCAAAGTAGGAAGGAGGCTGTGGATAAATTACAAAGACAGAACCTGACTTCAAAGGATCCAAATGATTCAGTACCTGCTGAAGTCATTAACGAATACCTTGCTCCTGACTCTAAACCCCTGCGGACAATATTCTTCATCATCCTCTGATATTAGAAATTCTAAAATATCATCATATCTTTCATTATAAATATCCTCCATATTTCTGAAGATATTTTCTTAATTTTTCTTATTTGAAATCATTTACCTATTCGCGCTATCTGTATTACATCATAAAAGAAACTATTTTAGTTTCTAAATTCTGAAACATTCAAGTTTAAAATTGGAATATTTTGAAGTAGTGTTGGGAACTGAAGCATGAATTAGTATAATATAATGACACTTGATCAATGTGATTATATTACAGTAAGTCATGCTGAGTTTCTAAATGGAACGTGATGATTCACGGATCATAACATCATCATGTGCCATGTTATACGACTCTTGTATTCTATTTAACCTCTAAAATATCAAGAAAATATTTCTTGATGATTCAGCCTTTTCCAAGGTATTCTAGTAATTTGACAAGTCAAGATCGTGCCATCACAATTTCCTTCCTAGAACATTAACAATGTTCATTCTGAAATTTATATCTGTGAATTCTGGACCATTACAAGCGGTGCTTAATCGCAAGAAGAAGAAACGAAAGGACAAAACTCCGAAATAGAAATTGGGGTATAAATTGCAGCAAATAAAAGAGAGCATTAACTGTGAATGATAATGATTATAGAAGACAGAAGCAGAGACTTTGAAATATAAGGGAACATATAAAGCCCAACGACAAACCAGAAATTATAAACCATATATATCGATGCATATAGCAATATAAAGACACGGGAGAACTAGAAACACTATAAACCCAAGAGTATAGTAGAAGTAAATAGATTCTTCCGGCGGTAGATGAAAAAGAAGAATGACCGATATGAAAGTTAGAAGTATATCGAGAATCAGAACTGAATGGAGCATATTGATGAATACTTTAAAATATGAGTTGAGGGGGAAAGAATAGAAGGTGATGAAACATGACTAGGAACTTAGAAATCAACAGATTTAACTCACACAATGGCGGAATAAGTGAATCAAACCCTCTAGTGAATAGGTTAAGTTTTTTTTTGATTAATTTAGTCAAACCACAACTAAATCAAGTGTGATTAGATCAACACCTAGAGCTATTATTCACCACCTGGGTGATTTGGACTGAGAGAGAATCGGAGGAGCTCACTAGATCTGAGTGTGTGTAACAAATGAGAGGCTTAACCTAAAATGAAGAACATAAGACTTTATATACCCCTGCTGTTGACTCACCCATACGATTCATTCATCACACGTATGAGTTGGCTTCATCAGCCGTACGGGTGATCACTCACTCGTGTCTTCTCATTTAGGTTGTAATTGTGACTTAGCTCAGCATCAACCGTGCGTATGAGCCTGTCAGCCGTACTAGTGAGGCTTCACTTGTACGTCTGACTAAGTCTAATATAGTCAAACATCTAAATCTCGTTCCTGCAGTTCCTGTAACCACATACAAACACGGATAGGAAAATAACGAGCAATCATGGTGGCCTGTAAACTGTTGTACCTGCAATGGACGTGGGTAGATGTCTAGGGACTTGCATAAAATGCATCAACAGGAGGTGTGAGTTGTAAGGATACGAAGGAGGTGAATTTATAAGAAAATATCCGATAGAACAATTAAAATGGACGATCGCATTTAAAGTGGATCCTAATTCCCTTGATTACCGGATAGTCAAATCTTATTAAGAAGATTTTCTTCAAATCCATTGAAATCTGGGAATCAATCATATCTACGTCAAATGATAAGATGAATCTACACTTACTCATTTCACTCTTCTATGTTAGCTTCATTCGTACTCTTCATATAAATGGATTGTTTATCCAAATTATTCGCTGATGATAAAACTCTAATTTTCAGCCCGTATGCATCATGAAAACATACTTATTATCATTCACGACCTTTCCACTCAAATTTCGGGACGAAATTTCTTTAACGGGTAGGTACTGTGACAACCCGGAAATTTCCAACCAAATTTAAACTTTAATCTTTATATGTTTCCGACACGATAAGCAATATTTGTTAAGTTAAATTTCAAGAATTTTAAACTATGTTCATACATTCATTCAACCTCGACCAAGTTCCAAAGATTCACGAACCATTAAACGAATATGATTATATATGTATATGTGTATATATATTATAACTTGAAACGTAAACAAAATATTAGATTAAATACTTTACATGATTGTATCTGTTTCAAAATGTTTATCAATGGAATTAGAAGATAAGATCAAATGATTGAATTATCAGATATATTAAATTATGATTACAAGTCTCTGTTGAAAGGCCCACATTGATTTGAGAAATCTTTCCATTTTAACAATAAATGGTAAAGTGATTTATAAATAAGAACAAATTGTCAATCATTGAGAACTAGACAAATGATAGTGGAAGATTGAATCTCATAAAGAATCGATTGATCTATTTAGTTTCAAACGTACAAAAACATTTTCAGTTTAAAAAGAACTTTATTATTAAAACGTATATAACTTTTATAAATATCTAGAACCACTTTTGACAACTCATTACTTAACTAGAATGATAAAGATAACGATATTTATATTTTATTTTATTATATATATATATAACGATTTAAATTAATATTATATATATTTATACGCGTATTATACGTACATAGTTTTATACTTTTACTATACTTAAACTTTACCTTTACTTTATTTTTACTTTACTTTAACTTTAATAATTCACTTTAATAATTCATACTTTAATAATTCACTTTAATAATTAATACTTTAATAATTCACTTTAATAATTCATACTTTAATAATTCACTTTAATAATTCATACTTTAATAATTCACTTTAATAATTCATACTTTAATAATTCACTTTAATAATTCAAAAATCTATTATAAATAGAATTCAATAGGTTTCATTATTTCATAGAAACTTGAAAATATTTTTCTCTAAACTCTCTCAATCGATTTACATATATATATTTACTCCGTATTATTTCAAGATATTATTAGTATACATAAAATATTACGACGGAGTGCTGTCCGAGTGATTTCGAAATTGTTTTTCGAGTAGGATAGGATTAAGGAAATTATGGGTTATAGCTATGGAGGGGATTGAGTATGGTTCATGGGTATGCTCGTGAGGTCAATATAGTGTTTATCATTTCCGTTGCGTCTACGTACCTTTCCTGCAATATTGAATCTCAATATTGATACGTGAGTACTCATAATTTAACTTTTACATACTAATAGTGTATCCCTGACTAGTGCTCGAGTATTTAGGATTATGCATGCTTGTACTTTTGATATTGCCCTTAGACAGGTTAGGTTGAATCTTGAATTAGTTACTCTTGCGGTTGAGATAAGGTATAAGATATGCATGTCCTTGGAAAGCTAGCAAAAAATTAAGAACTTTTCCTTTAGATATCGAATGGTTTCGATGAACGGATTAGAAGTTATAATCAATTGAATTTTCGATATTTTTATTAAAAATAATTATTATTATCGTCGTTTTTATCGTCGTTCCAGTTTTATCTTATTATTATCATTATTATTATCTTTATCAATAAAAGGGATTTATCATTAAAAATTGTTTTTTTTTTATTATTACTATCATTATTGTCATTAAAGTTATAATTAGTATTATTATTATTATCCAATTATTATTATTATTATTATTATTATTATTATTATTATTATTATTATTATTATTATTATTATTATTATTATTATTATTATCATTATCATTATTAATATATATATCATTATTTAAAAATGGTTATTGTTATTGTTATTATTATTATTACTATTACTATATTATCATTAAGATAATTATTAGTATTATCGTTAGTAATGTTATAGTAACTATCATTATTAATATTAGTGTAACTAAAACAAATATTTGTAACCCCTAATTATTTTGATTACTATTATTATCATTATTATGAACACGATATAAAAGACGATTAAAAGCTATTAAACGAAACGATTAGGAAATAATGAGTAAGAGTATCATGATGAAATTAAAATATTATAAGATATTGATTAGATAAAATTATCGTTCTTATTATTTTTTATCATTACTATTATTATTAAAAGTATCGTTAGTATTAAAACTATCATTTTAACAAAAATTATCATTTTAATAGAAATGTCATTGTTACTATAAAATATCATTATTGTTATTATTTTAAATAGAATTATTATTTTAAAGATAATATTAAAAATTATCATAAATATTAAAGTTATCATAATTAGAATTATCGTTTTATCATAATGTCATTTTAGTAATTATAAATATTGATATTTTTATAATAATAATTATTATTACAAAATAATACAACTTTTACTTACTATCATTATAGATATTATTTTATCAAATAAATATGTGATACCAACACATTTTACTACGTGTAATAACTTACTTTAATAATACCTATCATATTATCTTTATGATATTAAATGAACCATATATATTTTATTACTTAATATATATAAAAGTATATTTTATTATATAAATTTAATATAAAATTTTATTTATTAATAAATAAATTATATTATTTACTCTAATAAATCTTTTAAAAATATTTAAAAATATAAAACGACGATATTTAAACTATATATTAATCATGTATAGATTTTTGGAAATTATTTTGAGTCAAATTTACTTTTGTTGACTTTTGCATATTAGTCTCGAGCATTAGGATTGTGGTACACTATGACTTGACCTAATTTGTTAGAAAAATATTGACAAACACATAAATATATATAATTAATTTAGGTTCGTGAATCCGAGGCCAACCTTGCACTTGTTCAATGACGTTATATGTATTTTTACTACGAAATACAGTATGGTGAGTTTCATTTGCCTTTTTACCCTTTATATTTTTGGGACTGAGTATACATGCGCTTTTATAAATGTTTGACGAAATAGACACAAGTAATTGAAACTACATTCTATGGTTGAATTATCAAAATCGAATATGCCCCTTTTTATTAAAGTCTGGTAATCTAAGAATTAGGGAACAGACACCCTAATTGACGCGAATCCTAAAGATAGATCTATTGGGCCTAACAAACCCCATCCAAAGTACCGGATGCTTTAGTACTTCGAAATTTATATCATGTCCGAAGGAGGATCCCGGAATGATAGGGGATATTCTTATATGTATCTAGTTAATGTCGGTTACCAGGTGTTCACCATATGAATGATTATTTTTGTCTCTATGCATGGGACGTATATTTATGAGAACTGTAAATGAAATTCTTGTGGTCTATTAAAATGATGGAAATAAATGATTATGATAAACTAATGAACTCATCAACCTTTTGGTTGACACTTTAAAGCATGTTTATTCTCAGGTGTTTAAGAAATCTTCCGCTGTGCATTTGCTCATTTTAAAGATATTACTTGGAGTCTTTCATAGCATATTTCAAAGAACGTTGCATTCGAGTCATTGAGTTCATCAAAGATTATTATTAAATCAATTTATAGTTGGATAGTGGATATTATGAAATGGTATGCATGCCTGTCAATTTTCGATGTAAAGAAAGTTTGTCTTTTAAAAACGAATACAATATTTGTAAAATGTATCATATAGAGGTCAAATACCTCGCAATGTAATCAACTATTGTGAATCGTTTATAATGTATATGAACGGGTCCTTTCACCAACTCCGCTTACAGAATTTGGCAAGCGGGACAAAACAAAGTATTGTGAATTTCATGACGATTATGGTCACGACACCAATCGGTGTAAAAACTTGATGGAACGGGTTCTGGAAGCGCTTCGCGCGGGCAAATTGGATCATCTAAAACCACCTAAAAAGGACAAGGGAAAGACCGCAGAAGAGGCTTCGAAGTCTAAGACTTTCGCGTGGCAGAAAGTTGACAAAGCGAAAAATGCCGATTTAACCATTAACATGGTTGACGCAGAGAAAATCAGCCAGCGGAGAAAGTACAACGATCACCAGGATTGGGAGCTTCTCCCGATCACTTTCCCTCCTGTAATGTCAATTGATTCTGTTAACGAGCCCATTATCATCAAGTGTCGCATCCCCGATTGCGGAATCCAGGTTAAGCGCATGCATGTTGACACTGGCAGCGGTGTCGATATTATGTATGAGCATTGTTATCGTTTCCTTCAGGCAGAAGTCAAAGCGCAGTTACGCCAGCCTGATATTACGCTATCAGGGTTTTCTGGAGAAAACTCGTGGCCGCTAGGCCGAATAGAGTTAATGATAGAGCTTGCGGATGACAGGAACCCGCAGATGATCAGGCGTGAATTGGTCGATTTTTATGTGGTTCGTTCAACTTCACGATATAACGCACTGCTAGGGAGAAACTTCATACGGCGTTTTAACATTATCCCATCGGTAGTGCATGGCTTGATTAAGTTTCCCACACTAGGAGGTGTTGCCACAGTTGCGTCACATCAAGCAACCGAGTTGTGTGGCTCAGTTGCGCCTATAAGCACTCCTAGCGTGGGAGAACAACTGGCAAATTGTGCAGTCATAGCAAATCGCTTGCATCCGGATAAGCGAATTAAAATCGGCGCAGGCTTGTCAGCCGAAACAAAGGCCAAATTGCATGGAATTTTGTCCGCAAACGCAGATGTTTTCGCGTGGCGAGAGTCAGACATGACTGGGGTTCCGCGTGATATTGCGGAACATAAGTTAAATGTTAATCCATCATTGACACCCGTTAGGCAAAAGAAGCGGCATATGGCTCTAGACCTTTGGACGTGCTAAGTTGCGAATGGAACTCATATCGAAAGACAAAATACGAAACAACACGTATCAAAAAAGAAAGCTTGGGATCATAAAGAAAGCGAACGAGTTCAAGATCCTTTGTGACGTCGAAACAGCTATCATCTTTTACCCACCCAATTCAAACGAGCCCGAAATTTGGCCCGAAAAGCATGATGACATCAAGAAAACCATTGCTTCTTACAAGTCAAAAAAGGGTGAAACCGCAAAGAAAATGTATGATCTCAACGATTTCTTTGAAGACCGAAAGAAAAAGATTGAAGACGAGCTTCTTAAAGCCCGAAAAAAGAATCTTGAAGCCAAATACGCCACATGGTTCGATGAATTAAACGGTTTAAACGAGTATCAGTTAACTCAATTTGCTCTGGCTTTAGAGAAAAAAGAGAATTTAGTACGAACTCATCTTGAACTCAAGAAAAGAAACATGAATATACAGTTACCACAAATGTATGATTTATTTCCCGGATTTGAAAACAAGCATCCGGGTATGGTTCACCATCCGGGTATGGGTATGGGTATGGGTCTTGATCATGTTCAAATGTTTAACCGTGATTGTGGGTGGTTTAATAATGAAGCGACGACTTCATCGATTAAGTTCGAACAGCCAATGGGGCACCCTGTGTTTTATAATAATGATAAGTTGAATCAATGGACGTTTCAGCAGCAAATGGTGCATGATGGGATGTATGCAAATGATTTTGTAATGCAAGAACTTGAAGGCCATGTTAACAATGGGGAAGTTGTTAAGGATGACTTTCACGAAAGGTTTGGCTGATTATTTTTGGTTATATTGTTTAATTGATTGAACTTTTATATTAGGTTTGATATAATCAAAGTTAATGGGTTGATTTTTTATGTCCTTTTGAATATTTTGGTTGCATTGCTTTGTTTTTTTAATATAGACTTTATATTGAACTTTTTGAGATTATTTTAAGGTTTTTTTTTTTTTTTTTGGGTAATATTGTTGAATATTGTGTGATTTGCTTTTGAGTGTGGATCTTCCTGCTAGTTTTTAAGCTTGAGAATGATATCCAAAGTTGTTTTTATGCTTCTAATTAAAACGTGTTAATGATAGCCGTCAGTTAGCATTTTCCATAAATAAAAAGTGGCATATTAAATGGTTTATAATAATAAATTATTTAAATTTAAATTTAAATTAAACGTAAAAAGAAAAGCAATTATTTAAGAAATCATTGACATCTTTTATCAAGATACCAGTCATTATCTAATTAGCTCAAGCTTAGGAATTGACAGCAATATGAGATTTTATCATTTAGGATAATTATTTATAGAAAATTGAATCATTTTAGTCGAATTATAGTCTAACTTGAATCAAATGGTTAAAAATGATTACGAAGCACCTGGTCGCATAATTTGAGAAAAAAATACTCACTTTTTTAAATACTTGAATTGAGAAAATTTTATCCGTTTATCCATATAGTCTAACATGTGAACCGAGACATGAGAATTTGTTTTTATAAAAATAGATAATTATAGAAACTTTCGCCCTAATAAATGAAGACATCTGTAGAATTAGAAGCTTGCCCTATTAAATGAAGACAATATATGTGAAGATGAAGACCATGTTAGGCGAAACTATCTGGTTTGGTAGCTGATAGCTAGAGGTTTTAGATATATTTATATGTTTGACAAAATTGTTTGGGTTGTTAAAAAAATGGTAAAATGTTAAAAATTGGTACGAGAGGAAAAAGCACTTAATGCTGACATATGTACTTAAAAACTAAATAACTTGGTTATATGTAATAAAAGACTTGATGACATGTTAGCAGATTAACATATCGTCATATCGGTTGCATTTGTTATTAAATAAGAAATTATATGTACTTGTCTAACTATATCTAGTGCTATAACTTAAAGGATAGATATGATAGAAGTGTTATCAAATAAAAACTCCATTGGATTTGCCCACATCTAAAGCGAGGCATGTGCGTTGTCATCAAATATCGAGTAGGTATTTGAGTAAATTATATTCCAAAAGCTCTTCTCCAACGTTAAACGTTTCTTGGACTAGCGTTTAAAATTTAAGCTTTTTCCAACCTCTAAAATTAGAAGCTCATCTAATCAAACGAAGCTACATGTTAGGAATTTTTTCATAAAAGCTCCTAAAAGCTTTCAACCAAACATGTCCGAACGAGTTAACGGAACGGGTTTTAACCAGTTAATGAGACCTTGTATATGTTACACATACCACACCTACTATCATCGGTTAATTACAACAAAGGTACAGATAATTAATGATATCAAAATGATCTTTCTCTGTTAATTATAACATACCCAAAACTTTCGTCTTGGCATCTACGGTCGAAGCTTCCTAGGCTATCAAGAAACTTTCTGGACTTTCAACTTAAACAGATATGAATAAAAAACAAATATATATATATATATATATATATATATATATATATATATATATATATATATATATATATATATATATATATATATATATATATATATATATATATATATATATATATATATGGACAGGATCAATGAGAAAGTAACCAATCGGGGGGAAACGGGGGGAAGCAAATTTATTTTATTTTTTTCGTTTTTTTTGAAATTTTTTTTCCCGGCATCAAGATCACACGAAAATATGAACATTTAAAATAGACACTTCGTGATGAATGTTATAATTTAGGCGGGAAAACGATCGACAAAAATAACATTCAAGATAATATTGTTCGTGAAGAATATGAACGTTTTTTTTTTCATGTTTTGTGAAGTAAAATTTAGCCCGATTTAGAGTTTAAGGTTTAGGGTTTAGGGTTTGGTGTTTTGGGTTTATTCCATAAACCCAAAACACCAAATCCTAAACCCTAAACCCTAAACCCTAAACCCTAAACTCTAAACCGTTCGTGTTAAAAACTCAATCTAAATCCTAAATCTAAACCCTAAATCTAAACCATAAACCCTAAATTTCTAAACCCTAATATCTAAACCCTATAAACCCTAATATCTAAACTCCAATAGCTAAAACCTCAAAATACGCTCGAAAAACACGATAATTGTTATATATTACTTCTTTGAGCGTTTTTTCCGCCAAAATAAAAACATTTATCAGAAAGTGTCTCTACTAAATGTTCATATTTTCATCTCATCTATAATGTTCGTGAACAAAGTTTTTTCAAAAAACGAAAAAAAAAAGTTTTTGCTTCCCCCCGCTTCCCCCCGAATGGTTACTTCCCTCTTGATCCTACCACTATATATATATATATATATATATATATATATATATATATATATATATATATATATATATATATATATATATATATATATATATATATATATATATATATATATATATATATGAGAGATCAAGGGATAAGTGATATTTTTGGAATAAGGGGATAAGTAAAATTTGATTTTTATATCTTTTACATTAGAGCTCCGATTTAAAAAAAAAAATTTCTAAGCCCTAAACCCTAAACTCTAAACCGTTCGTATTAAAAACTCGTTCTAAACCCTAATTTTTAACCCTGAACCCTAATTTCTAAACCCTAATTACTAAACCCTAAACACTGTTTTTCATTAATCAAAAGTCTTTTTTTTTTTTTTTTTTTTTTTTTTTTGTTAACATACATATGATGCATGAAAAGTAGTTAACATGCATCAAACAGCAGCTAACATGCATTAGATGCATCTTAACGTTCCAGTTAAAAAAATTATTTTTTTCTGAATCTACACAATGAAAATAGATACCAGCAAATTTTTTTTTTTTTTAAAAATCGGAGCTGTAGAACTAAAGATATAAAAATCACAAAATTACTTATCCCCTTATCCCACTTATACCCACTTAGCGCTGGATCTCTACCCTATATATATATATATATATATATATATATATATATATATATATATATATATATATATATATATATATATATATATATATATATATATATATATAGGGGCATGATCAATGGGGAAGTAACCAATCGGGGGGAAGCGGGGGAAGCAAATTTTTTTTCTTTTCGTTTTTTTAGAATTTTTTTTTCCCGGCATCAAGATCACACAAAAATATGAACATTTAGAAGAGACACTTCGTGATAAATCACCCCAAATATTGAAACGGTCTTGACTCAATAATCGAAAAATGACGACTTTTTAAAAAAACTGATGCGGCGCATCATGGTTTAGGTGCGGCGCACCACAAGTTGATGACCCAAATTCAGCGTTTTTAACGCTTGCAAACTTGCTAAAACAACTCAAAACCATTTTATCATTCACAAATGATTATAACCTACTTAAAATTCGAAATTTGCTTTCGAAACAACATATCATACCAAACATGTACACTTGACCATTGGGTACACCCAACCCATTTAAACAACAAAAGTATTAATCGTGATCCAAATGTACAAAACGACAACATTGACGAAGTATTAGAGCATAAGTTCCTGGATCATCTACCCTTCGATTATTAACTACCCAAAAGCATTAAAGCAACACAAGCATCAAATCAAGTGTTTAAGCACAAGCAAGCATCCACTAATCTATTGCCTCCACATCTTAACTTTTTCGTTGTTGTGACTTGATTCTACAAAAATTGTAAACAACAACGAAATAAGCGAAACGCTTAGTGAATACAACAAATATATACGTTTATGCATACCGTCAGCCACAATCAATCCATCCCGTACATCATCGTATATCAACCAAGGATAACTCATATATCATCCGAAGGTTTGACCATATCATGATAGAAACCCCCTTAGCATGTGACGCCCCGCCAAAATCGTCATTGACGCGGTACGTCAAAATCTGGTCCCATTGCGAGGTATTGACATCTAGATGATGCACAATGATGATTTTGAATGCAGAGTCTTTCAAATTATCCATAAATGACTCGTTGTAATGTTGCTTTCAATTAGCAAATGCACAGCGAAAGCATTATGTAATACCTGAGAATAAACATGCTAAAAGTGTCAACCAAAAGGTTGGTGAGTTCATAAGTTTATCATAAATCATGATTTCAGTATATATATAATAGACCACAAGATTTCAGTTTCAATAAATAAATACGTACACCGCAGTGTATAAAAGTATTCCATGTTGTGAGCACCCGATAACTAGCCTTAACAAATTTTTACCCCATGAGTTATAATAATAGGTACACCGAATCAAGTGCATGTTTGTTTAACCTCGAAGTACTAAACACCCGTTATTCTAAGCCAATATAAATCCTTGACTAGTACAACATACTGGGTGGGGGTGTTAAACCCGATAGATCTATCTTTAGGATTCGCGCCATCGGTACAAAGACCAATGTTTAAAGTTACCAAGCTAGGGGATTTTTGATTCAAACCCACGTAGAACGAAGTTTTAGTACTTGTGTCTATTTTGTCAAACAGTTATAAAATAGTGCATGTATTCTCAGCCCAAAAATATAGATAAAAAGAGAGCAAATGAACTCACGATACTGTATTTCGTAGTATTTATGCGTATGACGGCACTAAACAAGTGCATAGTTGACCTCGGATTCACGAACCTATATCAAGTATGTATATTAAAACATATAATGACAATTAACCAGTTTATATATTAATATTATTAATATACTTCTTATATTAATAATTAATTACTTGATTAGCTATATTCATTTTATATATTTTAAATTAATACTTAATATATGTATATATCATATTTAAAGTATATGATATGTCTTTTATTATAAATATCATATTTTGGTGTTTAGACGTATCATATCATGTATTAAAACTTAATATATATTTGTTTTCAATATTTGAAATAAGTATTTAATGTTAATTTAAAAATGTAAATTAAAATATTTTAGTATTAGTAATAATAATCATAAAAATAATGATATTAGTATTAATGTTAATAACTTTAATAATAATTGTAGTGATAATAAGGTTACTAAAATAATAGTGATAATGATTATTCTAATAATAATAGTGATAGTTTTTATTGATAATAAAAAGATAACTTTAGTAAAATGTTACTTTAAATGAAAATGATAATTTTTTATAAAATGATAGATTTAAAAATAATGATACCGATAATAATAGTAACTATAAAATAATCAATTTACTACGAATGATATTAATGATAATAAGTTTAATAATAACAATACTAATAATCTTATTAATATTAATGATGCTAATATTAATAATAATACTTCGTTATTAATAATAATGATGATAATACTAAAATGATAAAATTAATAATAATAACAACATTAATAATACTTATAATAATAATTAATAATTAATAATAATAATAATAGTAATAATATAATAATAATAATAATAATAATAGTTATAATACTTATAACTATGATAATAATAATTATTATTATGATACTAATAATAATAATAATAATAATAATAATAATAATAATAATAATAATAATAATAATAATAATAATAGTTATAATACTTATAACTATGATAATAATTATTATTATTATGATAATAATAATAATAATAATAATAATAATAATAATAATAATAATAATAATAATAATAATAATAATAATTTTTGGAAATGAAATCTACCTTCCCAAAGCTTTTCTAAAAAAAAATGCACCGAACCGGGCTCGAACCCGAGACCTCTCGAATAATACAAACACCCTGAACCATCTACTCTGCTTACTATTTTCTGTTTTATATTCCGAATTAAAACTATTTAACCCATTAAACCGTCACCCACTGTTTCTTCTTCTTCTTCATTTATACATCGACCAGAGGTAAAACTCGATCCAAAAATTTTCAATTTAAAACAAAGATTTAGATACTTCAACATAATTTACATATTAACTAATAGACAAAACTTATGAATAGTACCAGGGATATTTTCGACTTTTCACCCTTTTTTTTTACATTTTAACTAAATTTCATTTTACCAACAAAGGCCCCCACATTTTTTTGAAAAATTCAAATCGACCCCCAAACAGGGGGGTAAAGTGTCAAATAACCATTTTCATAAAAAATCTTAAATAAACTTCACCCAAATATTCAACGGGTCATATCTTCTCGCTCGCAACGAGTTAAATTTTTCCGACACCATCGTTAAACTCGAAATAATTTTAGGAACACAATGTCACTAGCTATACGCAAAACGGACGCTTTTTAAAAAATGCTAAATATTTGGGGTACTTTTCAAACACGTTTATTTTGCGTTAAATTTTTTAAAGTCGACAATTCCATAGCGAAACGCGGAGATGCACATATATTGTTAATTTAAAATAACATTTAAATCTCTCACGGGTTATACCTTTTAGTTCGACTCGAGTTGCGCTTCAACGATATCATCGTTAGCCACAAAATAATTTTACTAAACGCAATAAAATACATTAAAAATCGAACCACCGACGCGAAGCGAGGGTTCAATAACTAGTAATAACTAATTAATATCAAGTGTTTATAGGATTGAAAATAAAAAAATTAAAAAAATTAAAACCGCTCCTACTGCAGCTCGCAATTTAAAAAAAAAAAAACTTGATTTTTAATTTGAGAACGTTTTAGATAAAGATTACAACACAAAATGTGTTGCAAAACACTCCTAGAAACTTTATCAATCGTTAATTGATCCAAAAACATCAACATGACTTCGAATTTCATGATGAACATTGAGTTGACTTTTTGAAATTAAAAACTTTGACTCGCAAATTCGAATTCGTTATCAAGAATTGGCGTTTGAAACTTTGCATATAGTTTAAACACATGATTTCCAATAACTCTGCATTTAAGGATTTTAAAATTCGATTTATAATCGGGTTTTGGCTAAAAAGTGGAAAAAGAGAGGTATGAGCATGTTTTCTTAATTTTTCTGTATAATTCAACAAATAAAACTGATGTAATTGATAATGATGATAGATAGTCGAGTGAGTTCCTTATGATTAATCGATTGTTATATAATGGTTTATGGATTCGACAGAAGACAAAATCAGAACCAGTAGAGATAAAAAAATACTCAGGAGGTATATAAAGAAATATAAAGTTTGATCACCATGGCTAATAATAATAATTTTGGAGCAGATAGGATTTTTAATAAAAAAATTAAAGGTTCGATCATGATCTGAAAAAAATAATAATTCAAAAGCAGATAAAAATATATATATTTCGTGTACTGCTTTTGACTTCTTTATATTTTTTTAATTGATATTATTATTAAGTATATTAATAAATATATAATAATTATAATTATAAATATGATAATAATAATAATAATAATAATAATAATAATAATGAAAATAATAATAATAATAATAATAATAATAATAATAATAAGTATAACAACAACAATAATAATAATAATATTAGTAATGATAATAATAATAATAATAATAATAATAATAATAATAATAATAATAATAATAATTATGTTAATGATATTAATAATCATATTAATCATAATAATAATAAATGATAAATGATAATAATAATAATTTTGATAATAATAATATTAATAATAATGACAATACTGATAATGATAATTGCAAATAATAATAATTAATGATAATATTGTTAATTATTATATTTATAATAATAATAATACTAATGAATTATTATTTACGAATAATTGTTCGTGAATCGTCGGAATTTGTTCGAAGTTAAATGAAATCATGTAAAGATTTTGTTTAAATTTTGTCGAAAATTTTCCGGGTTGTCATAGTACCTACCCGTTAAAAGAAATTTCGTCCCGAAATTTGATTGTGGTCATCATGGCTAACAATAAAAAATTTTTCATGACGAATATGAGTTGAAAAATAGAGTTTTATCACTATTGGGTAATATGGATGAAATGATTCGATTACAGGAAGAGTATAAATGAAGCTATCACAAAAGAGTGAAATGAGGAAATAACTGCTCGCCTTAACTTTTGACATGGTTACAGCTGATTTCCGGAATTCAAGGGATTTAAAGAAAATCTTCATAATCTGTATAAGGTTTGATTCTCCGGTAATTAAGGAAATTAGGATTTTCTTTAATTAAATGCGATCATCTGCCTCGATTGCTATGTCGGATATTTCGCTATAAATTAACATCTTCCGTTTCATTATTTTCACCACTCCTATAATCTTCTTCCTTATTTCATACATCCCAATAGATTGTAAAAATGCTAAATCCAGTCCTGATTCTTGACATTTTTCTGGCTATCGTATATGTCATTCTTCTTTTTCTTTTTCCACCGGAGGAATCTATTTACTTCTACTATTACCTTGGGGTTATAGTGTTTTTAATTCTCCCGTGTCTTTACGTTGCAATACGTATTGATATACACGGTTTGTAATTTATGTGTGGTTGTCAGGATTTATATTTTCATTTATATTTAGGAGCTCCGTGCTTTTGTTTTTCCTTCCCGACTTCAAGTCAAGCGAATAATGGTAGGTATGGAGTTTCGAATGATCATAATATACAAAGCAGAAAGGGAAGGTAATAGCACGATTTGATTTGTCAAATTACCAGAATATCCGGAAAAGGCCGAATCATCAAGAAAAATATTTTCTTGATATGTTTAGAGGTTAAATAGAATGAAAGAGTTATGTAACATGGTTCATGATGAGGGTATGATCTATGAACCTTTATCACGTTCCATTAGAAACTCAGCATGACTTACTGTAATATAACCACGTTGGCCCGACGTCATTATATTATACTAACTCATGCTTCAATTCCCAACACTACTCCAGAAATCATTCATAATTTAAATATGAATTTTACAGAATATAGAAACTAAAACAGTTTCTTTTATGATGTAACATAGATAGCACGAGAAAATGGATAATTTCGGACAAAAATATTTATGAAGATATCTTCAGAAATATCGAAGATATTTATAATGAAAGATACGATGATATCTTGAAAATTTCAAGAATGAAGAAAATTCTTCCGTAAGGATTTAAGATAAGTAAGGAGCAAGGTATTCGCTAAGGATTTCAGCAGATACTGAATCATCTGGATTCTTTGAATACATGTTTAGTCCTTGTGATTTGTCCACAGCCTCCTTCATAGTTTGCTCAATCCGTTTTCCAGTTCCAAATCTGAGCTTTTTCAACACACCATTCTTTATTTATCAAGCTTTTGGCCATTAAGACCATCTATAGCTTTTGCTGCTTCATCAACATTCACACCGTTAACATATCTGAATCATTGGTTAGCAATCCGAGGTGTTTTCAAGAATTTGAAGTTGAAGTGTTTATGCGTAGGATGTATCCATCAATGAATCTAACGGTTGACGAATAGACGTTGTTGATTTCAAAAGTAATGATAATTTCGGTGGTTTGATGTGATAATTCATCACAGAATACAAATGAATATAATTCATGAATGTAGTGATTTTTAGGAAGATAACACCTGCTAAAGCTTTACTTGGATTCTGATATGTCAAAATCAGAATATGTAATTGAATTTGTATGAAAATGGTTGTTCTTTAGTGAAAGGATACATATATCTTGTGAATGTAAGTAGTATAGTTAACGACCGTTGAATCAGAATTGAAGAATGTACAATGTAACATATTAATGTGAGATATAAATATTTCTCGGGTATTACCTACCCGTTAAAATATTTTCACAATTAACAGTTTGTACAAAAGAATTTTTAATTACAATCTTTATGAAAATGTATATTTTCTGCAGATGTAATGTAGATTTAATGAGTTAATATACTATTAAACTCATTTGATTTTAGCTGGAACTAGAAATGAATAATCCTTAAAACTTTAGAGATTACATAATCGTCGCGGAATATTTCTCCAATGAAGTTATGAATCAATACTACATCGGTTAATGTTGTGGGTATTCCTTGGTATCTATGGGGCGTATGATGTTGATGTTCGAGGTATCGAGTGTGATGTTGAGGTGTGTGATGCGGATGTTGTTGTTGGTCGTACTAGTGTTGTTGGTGGTGTTGCTGTTGCTGATACTGGTGGTGATGTCGGTGCTGGTTATGCTGCTGATGCTCTTAGATTTTGCACCATATTCTCCAGAGCCACTATTCGAGCGCGAAGCTCGTTGACTTCTTCCATTATTCCGGGATGATTAGCAGTTCGGACAAGGGGATGAATCAATTTTAAAATTTTAGATATTATATAGTCGTTGCGAGCTATTCTAGAAATGAGGGTGAAGATGGTGTTCCGGATTGGTTCGCCGGTAAGTGGTTCAGGTTCTTCACCGAGAGGGAAATTTGGTGGATGGAAAGGATCGCCTTCTTCTTGTCTCCATTGATCTAGTCGACTACGAACCCATCCCCATTTCATCCAGAACAGATGATGGCTAATAGGTTGGTTCATTCTGGTTACGTTGCCATTGGAGCTCGAGGAGTTCGAGGAATTAAGTGAGAAATCCATATTATATGATCGGATAAAGGGTTTTTGTTATGAATGAGTGTTGAATACTGAATGATATATTCGTCTTCTCGAATACGTATATATAGCAAAAAGATTCCGTAATTTACGGAGGGAATTTAGGAAAAGTGTCAGACAAAGTCTATTGGGATAGATATGATAAGATATAATTTTTCTATACTCCATTTATGCAATAATTGCAGTATGACGTGTCGAGATAAAAAAAATGATAAGTATGTAATCAGATAATCTTTTGATTAAAGACTTTCAATTCGTAATGGCCTATTCAGGTCTAGGGGCTTGAGCTATAGGATCCTTTAATCGGTAATCCAAACCCTTCCATTCTAGAGTTTCGTAGACGCCACCTGTCAATAAAGTTCAATGATCAAAAATAACGAGAAAACAAAAATTTAAAAGTAATGAATATAAATAGTGATGACATTATAATGTCTTTGAGTTATCGAGAATCTTTATGAGTCAATAATGACATTTTTCGGTTCGCAAACCAATGCACAAAGGCATAAGGGCACATAGGTACATAATATAACAGGGAGGTTATATACATGTGAGTATAAGTAGTAATTGAGATAGAAATTTCAAAAATCATGGATGATATTTCATGTAATACATACGTAATACACAAAACCAGAATAGATGACATAGGAATGTCAAGAATTTCAGAAATCATAAGTGACATCCCTCAGTTCCATTAACCAAGGTAGTTTTATAAAGATAACTCGTGTGAGTTATAAAATATTGTGAATCACAATGGGAGTTCCCCCGGAGTGATAGAATAAAAGATATGTATATGTATGATGCAAGTAATAATGTTCTAAAGCTATAGGTCAGGCTGTGGACTAGACTTTAATGCAACCTATTAATCTGGGTTATCCACATTAAGACTGCCTAGTTCCCTATAACCACCGCTCTGATACCAACTGTGACGATCCCTCGAAATCCATTTGGACGAATACATCATTCATCGATTTCATAGTGAGGTACTGACCTCTACATGATACGTTTTGTAAATATTGCATTCTTTTGAAAAGGCACACCATAAATGAATATCTAATTCCAAGGCTTTTGACGACTGATGATTTCTACATATAGACAATCACCATAAATAATAGTTTATAATACTACATTCGTTGATAATGCAGTCGAAATAAGATACATGGTGATGATTTTGTGAATGCAACGTTTTCTCGAATAAAGCATGTATGACTCCATGCACATAGCTTGTATAACATATAAGCAAACAGCGGAAGACTTCTAGGAACCTGAGAATAAACATGCTTAAAAGTGTTAACACAAAGGTTGGTGAGTTCATAGTTTTAATGTTACGCATAATCTGTATATATAGGTGGATCACAAGATTTCAGTTGTTTCATCCAGAAACGTTTATCAAAATATTCTACAAGATTGAGCACCCTGGTAACTAAGCTTTAATGTTATAATAAGTACCCATGTTTTAACATACATGCAACCAACATGTACAATACACGCAATCCAACGTGTACTAACCTTAAATAGCATACGTCTGTTTTATAGTTCAGGCTAGGGTTTCTATAACTGGAACAGACGGGGATGTCAAGCCTTATGGATCCATATACAACTACTCGCGCCCACTAGTTCTTATAACTGGCAGTTACTAGTTACCAAAGCTAAGGGATTTTCGGTTCAAACTCAGTGTAGAATTTAGTATGTACTTGTATCCATTGCGTTTAAAATAAAGTGCATGTATTCTCAACCCAAAAATATAGATTGCAAAAGCAATTAAAAAGGGAGCATATGAAACTCACCTTAGCAGCACATAAGGTCATTCACCGAAATGTGTCCGAAACTCGGAATGCAAAATAATCGTAGATCTCAACCTAGAGAACATATGTTGGTCAATACATGTCTAACAAGCTAGGTCGGGTCATAGTGTATCACAATCCTGATGCCCGAGACCGACATGCAAAAGTTAACAAAAGTCATCTCAAAAAGTCAACTTTGACAATTGTTTAACAAAACGAGACGTGTCTTATATAAGAATTCATTTACTCGACTAGTATTATTCAAAAATCCAATTTATTAATCTTATTAACAAGTTGTTTAAATATTAATTGTAGATTCAAAAGCAATTTCAATTAACGTCAATCATAATACAGTTGACCATAGCTTTTAATCCGTTCATCGAAATCACGTGATTTCTAAATGAAAAGTTATTAATTTTTCGATAGCTTTCCAACGACATGCATATCATATACTTTATATTAGTAGCATATGTGTTAAATTTGTGATTCATCATAAACTATTTAACGACGAAATTAAGCATACAAGCATGCATAATCATATATACTCGAGCACTAGACATGGATACCCTATTAATATATAAAAGATAAGATATGAGTGCTTGAAATGTCCCGTTCATATTGATTATAGACGTTCCATATTAATTGATTTCGTTGCGAGGTTTTGACCTCTATATGAGACGTTTTTCAAAGACTGCATTCGTTTTTAAAACAAGCCATAACCTTTATTTTATCGACAAGGTTAAAAAGTCACCACCTAGATTATCCAGAAATGATAATCTAAAAATATCACACTTACACACTACCAATACATATTGGTTTACAATATTAATATGTTACAACAAAGTAAATCTCGAATGCAGTTTTAAACAATATAATACAAGCATGCTGACACCAAATCTTGTCCATAATTTAGCATGCAACAGCGGAAGCTCTTAATAATCACCTGAGAATAAACATGCTTTAAACGTCAACAAAAATTTGGCGAGTTATAGGTTTAACCTATATATCAAATTGTAATAATAGACCACAAGATTTCATCTTTCAATAACATGCAATCTGCATAAAAATCATTCGTATGGTTGAACACCTGGTAACCGACATTAACAAATGCATCTAGAATATCCCCATATATAAATATCAAAGTACTAAAGCAGTCCAAATTCTCTGACTGGGGCTTGTCAATGGCCCATAGATCTATCTTTAGGATTCGCGTCAATTGGTGGCAATTATAATAAACACCAATTCTTAGGTTACCAAGTTCAACAAGGGCGATATCCGGTATAACGATTCAACATAGAATGTAGTTTCAATACTTGTGTCTATTTTGTAAATCATTTTCAAAACTGCATGTATTCTCATCCCAAAATATTAGATTTTAAAAGTGGGACTATAACTCACTTTCACATATTTTACTTCGTCGGAAAGTAAGACTTGGCCACTGGTCGATTCACGAACCTATAACAAATATGTACATATATATCAAAGTATGTTCAAAATATATTTACAACATTTTTAATACGTTTTAATGTTTTAAGTTTATTAAGTCAGCTGTCCTCGTTAGTAACGTACAACTAGTTGTCCACAGTTAGATGTACAGAAATAAAGGAATATATATTATCTCGAATCAAGCCATGACCTCGTGTATACAAGCCTCAGGCTAGATCACAACTCAAAGTATATATAATATTTTGGAATCAACCTCAACCCTGTATAGCTAACTCCAACATTACTGCATATAGAGTGTCTATGGTTGTTCTGAAATATATATATAGATGGGTCGATATGATACGTCAAAACATTGTATTCGTGTCTATGGTATCCCAAGATTACATAATATATTAAAATACATGTATAATACAATATGAGTTAGCTAGGATATGATTAATATAGATTTGTTACCAATTTTCACGTAGCTACAACAAGAAAAATTATCCAATCTTGTTTTACCCATAACTTCTTCGTTTTAAATCTGTTTTGAGTGATTCAAGTTGCTATGGTTTCATATTGAACTTAAGTTTATGAATCTAAACAGAAAAAGTATAAGTTTATAGTCGGAAATTCAGGTTACAAGTCTTTTTTGTAAAGGTAGTCATTTCAGTCGAAAGAGCGACGTCTAGATGACCATTTTGGAAAACATACTTTCACTTTGAGTTTAACCATGATTTTTGGATATAGCTTCATGTTCATAAGAAAAATCATTTTTCCAGAAGAACAACTTTTAAATCAAAGTTTATCATAGTTTTTAATTAACTAACCCAAAACTGCCCGCGGTGTTACTACGACGGCGTATATTCGGTTTTACGATGTTTTTCGTGTTTTCAGGTTTAAATCATTAAGTTATCATATCATATAGATATACAACATGTGTTTAGTTGATTTTAAAATTCAAGTTATAAGGATTAACTTTTGTTTGCGAACAAGTTTAGAATTAACTAAACTATGTTCTAGTGATTACAAGCTTAAACCTTCGAATAAGGTAGTTTTATATATATGAATCGAATGATGTTATGAACATCATTACTACCTCAGGTTTTGTGGATAAACCTACTGGAAATGAGAAAAATAGATCTAGCTTCAAAGGATCCTTGGATGGCTTGAAAGTTCTTGAAGTAGAATCATGACACGAAAACAAATTCAAGTAAGATTTCCACTCGAAATAAGATTGTTAAAGTTATAGAAATTGAATCGAAGTTTGAATATGAGTATTACCTTATATTAGAAAGATATCTTACTGTAAATAAGAAAGATTTCTTGAGGTTGGATGATCACTCAAAGTGGATTTGCAAGATTGAAAGTAAGCTAGCAAACTTGGAAGTGTTGTTGGTGTGTTCTTGAGTAGTTGTTTTATAACTTGGTTTATGTATGGATTTATGAACTAGATTGAGCTAGATTTTGATGAAGATGATGAAGAACACTTAGAACAAAGGAATAACACTTGAGAGAGAGTAATTTGATTCATGAAAATTGAAATCAAAATGTGTTTGTGGTGTGTCAAATTCACGTGAAGTATGGAGTACATATAGGCTCCATTAGTTTGTTGTTTTGTTAGATATTTCTTGCTAGATGTTAAATGATGGTTCCTACATGTGTTAGGTGACTCACAAGGGCTGCTAAGAGCTGATAATTGGAGTGTATATACCAATAGTAAATACATTTAGAAGCTGGGTATTGTACGAGTACGAATACGAGTGCATACGAGTAGAATTGTTGATGAAAATGAATGAGGATGTACTTGTAAGCATTTTTGTTAAGTAGAAGTACTTTGATAAGTGTATTGAAGTCTTTAAAAAGTGTATGAATACATATTAAAACACTACATGTATATACCTTTTAACTGATTCGTTAAGTCATCGTTAGTCGTTACATGTAAGTGTTGTTTTGAAACCTTTAAGTTAACGATCTTGTTAAATGTTGTTAACCCATTGTTTATTATATCTAATGATATGTTAAATTATTACATTATCATGATATTATGATGTATTAATATATCTTAATATGATATATATACATTTAAATGTCGTTACAACGATAATCGTTACATATATGTCTCGTTTCGAAATCCTTAAGTTAGTAGTCTTGTTTTTACATATGTAGTTCATTGTTAATATACTTAATGATATGTTTACTTATCATTTATCATGTTTATATATAGTGTATCAATATCTTAAAATGAAACATATGTAATTAGTAAGACGTTATTATAACGATAATCGTCATATATATCGTTTTCGAGTTTCTTAATTCAATAGTCTCATTTTTATATATATAACTCATTGTTAAAATACCTAATGAAATACTTACTTATCATAATATCATGTTAACTATATATATAACCATATATATGTCATCATATAGTTTTTACAAGTTTTAACGTTCGTGAATCACCGGTCAACTTGGGTGGTCAATTGTCTATATAAAACCTATTTCAATTAATCAAGTTGATGTGGTAGCGTGGGGGTACGTGATAGTACTATATTTTACTACGAAATACGTTACAAATTACACAAGTTTTAATTATTTATTTACAAATGGGATATACCTTAAACCTTGCTACAACACTTATAGGCAGTGTACCTAATCGTACAATAGTGTAGTTTTTAGTAAGTCCGGTTCGTTCCACAGGGAAAATCTTTAAACAAAGCTTAACGCTATATTAGTTTACTTTTATAAAAATACAAATATATATAAGTAATATTATTATTATAAAGGGGGGTTTTTACCGTTTAATGACCGGTTTGTCGATTTTAAAACTTTAGTCGCAGTTAAAACCAAATGTAAAATATTAAAAATAAATACAAGACTTAAATTAAAGCGTAAAGTAAATAACGATAATGAAATTTCGATAAATAAAAGTGCGATAAAATAAACTTGCGATAATTAAAAAGTACGAAAATTAAAGTGTAATTAAATACAATAACAATAAATAAAATGCGATAATTAGAAGTGCAATTAAATATAAAATAAAGAAAATAAAATATGAAATAAAATAATTATGCTTATTTAAACTTCCGTAATCATAATGTTTGATGTTTTGATTTTAGTTTTATGCCCATGGGTTAATTGTCCTTTGTCCTGGATTATTTAATATGTCCGTCTGGTTTTTGTCCATAACAGTCCATCAGTCATAAATATAAAGTGCGAGTGTCCTCGTCAAATTATTCTTATACCTGAAGTTAAATATTCCAACTAATTGGGGACTTAAACTGTAACAAGATTTTAATACTTTGTTTAATAATTACACCAGGATGTCGACTGAGTGTAACCCAAGGTTTTAATACTTTGTTAACAATTATGCCAAGTGTCCTTGTACATAATCTCACCCCTGTTTTAATAATTCTAGTGACTGTTAATCCATTCCCGTGTCCGGTTAAATGAACGATTATTCGTACATATAAATACCCCGTCCATCGTGTCCGATCGAGTGTATATGATAATTTATAGGGACGCCCAATTGTAAATCTTTATATTAACATTAACAAACTATCATTTAGTTAAACAAATATAAAGCCCATTAATAGCCCATAGTCTAATTTCCACAAGTGTCGTTCTTTTGTCCAAACTCCAATTATGGTACAAAACCCAATTACCCAATTTTAATATTTTTAGCCCAACATCATGATTACTTCGGATTAAATAAGCATAATAATAACTTAGCTACGAGACATTAATGTAAAAGGTTGAACATAACTTACAATGATTAAAAATAGCGTAGCGTTACACGGACAGAATTGGGACTTACACCCTTACAACATTCGCTAACATACCCTTATTATTAGAATTATAATTAAAATTAAAATTAAAATATAAATTATAAATATAAATATTACGTATGAATGGAGAAGAGAAAAGATATATTTTTTTGCGTTCACCAAACTGCGAATTTATAGGGGATGTGGCCTGACTTTTCATGCCATGCGATCGCATGGACTTTCTTCTTCCTGGCCATGCGATCGCATGGCCAGCTGGGAGAGCTCACATGTTGCTTGTTTCCTTGTGCCGACGTTTTATAAATATAATATAATATATATATTAATTTTAAGAATTAATTATATATTATATTATATTCATATGCATAGTTGACTTGTAATTTTTAGTCCGTTGCGTCGAGCGTTGAGAGTTGACTCTGGTCCCGGTTCCGGATTTTCGAACGTCCTTGCGTACAATTTAATATCTTGTACTTTGCGTTTTGAATCTTGTACTCTTGTGATTTCGAGACGTTTCTTATCAATAATTGGAACCTCTTTGATTGTATTTTGTACTTTTGAGCTTTTTGGACCTTTGCGTCTTCAATTCGTCGAATCTGTCTTTTGTCTTTACCTTTTATTATTTAAACGAATATCACTTGTAAATAAAACAATTGCAACTAAAAGCTTGTCTTTCTTGAGGAATAATGCTATGAAATATATGTTCGCTTTTAGCATTATCAAATATTCCCACACTTGAGCGTTGCTTGTCCTCAATCAATATAGTCTTGAAATACTAGAATCACTTCTTTATTCTTCACACTTTGTACATCAGTGATTTCTATACGGCGGTATAAACAATGGTAGTAACGATGTGGTTTACAGTCCCATATGACTATATAAAAATTTAGATCCATTAAGGAAATTGGATCTTTATGAAAACATTTGATCTTTGAAAATTCAATCTAGCTTTTACCCTAGATAAGTTTTCCGGAATAACCCTTCACCGGTGTTTGCAAAATATTTTTGTGGGCTTGGTGGGTTTCAGATTTGAAAATTTTAGCTCAAAACTTATGGTTTTGTGTCACCCACTTGCTAACCTTGTATTTAGGAAAGCAACACGTCCAGTTTACTTGTCCCGTATATTACCTTTCGGTAAACTACCGTCCGGTTGTAAAGGAAAGCGTTGAACAAGCAACTGTTAAGGCAATATCTCCTGACATGCTTTTAATTATGGTCTATAACGTGTCGGACGCAATTACTATCCTTTGTAGGAGCAATAGTAAAGCTCACCCTTATAATTTGTCGGTCTGGCACAAGGTCCTGTCTTTAACCATGCTATGCAACCACCGTTCTTACGGTTGACACCCGATTTGGTTCAGATGACCTAATGAATTCCAGGTGAATTCCTAGAATTTTACGTTCAATGGTAATGAACGCATTGAAAATGAGTTTTCAGAAAACAAATCGGTTTATAATTTGATCAAAATATTTTCTCGTTCAAGCTCGAGTTTAGATATCATTGAATTCCATGAGTTTGAATTCTCAATCTTTAAGGTCAATTCTCTAGGATTGAGTAATATCAGGCTTAAAAGCTAATTTTTAATCTTTAAGGAGATTATCCTTTCTGGGGATCTGATTCATTAGTCTTATCCAGCTAATTTGCACGGTGCCCCCCATTTTACGAGATAAATCCTTCTCATGGTTAGGATAAATCTGACCACTTGGCAACCCTGTTTAATGCTGAGGTCCGTGGATTTCCTGCAGATTTTAGTGATGACTTTTCTAGGTTTTTCGTCAACCTACAGCTGGTCTGGACGACAACTTCATGACCTAAATCAAGAAGCGCGTGTCTTTTTCGGAAGACTTTACTTTCTTTTAGTGATGGAATTGATTCATCGTGTAGATCCATCTTTCTTACAGTAAATCAGGTAAAACTTTTTAGTTTAGTCCAAAGCAAAAGTATTTTCAGTTATTTGTACAAAAATATGTGATATATGTTTTGAAAAACTTGGTAAATTTTCCCACACTTGGCTTTTATTTTCCTTTTTATTGTTCTCTATTCCATTTTAAATGAATTTTAACATTTTGGTTTGTTTCTCAATTTATGTCCTTTCTGAGGTAACAATAATTTCGGTGTTAACACCTAGTTTTATCGTTCATAAATATGTATAAACATGATTTTGAGTTCATTTAATTGAAAATTTTGAAAATTTTTACTAGAATTGGGTAGTCAGTATATAAGACTAGGGCTGTTCTTTATTATCAGAGAGCACTAGATTCTAATACAACTACTACTTTACTTGTATTTCTAATGGTAACCAAGTGTATAAAGTAAAAATTTTAAAATCCGAAAGAATTTAACCCCTTCCCACACTTAAGATCTTGCAATGCCCTCATTTGCAAGAAATCAGTAACAATTTAAATTATTGAGGGTGATTAGGCTAGAAATGATTAAATTTTACCAAAGTTTCCAAACATATTGGCGTTTGTTTGCTGAATGATAAATGGTGCATATCATTTGTTCATTTCGTCTGTTGTTACATTACATTTATTTGTCATCTTGTCGTCAAAATTAGTAGCTTTTGCTGAACTTAATGCCAGTCTTTGAAAATGCGCTGTTTTACCCTGTTTTGTACAATTTACAATATACATACATACAAATATAAACATGCATGGCAATTTGAAATGGGACTTAATATCCCACTTTCAAATCCTAAATGTGAAATATTAGTACACAATAATAATAAAAATGATAAAGATTACATAAGTATATTCAATAACATAAGTTTAAACATGAATAAGTAAAAAGATAAAAACATAAAAATCATATAAATAACCAAATGGAACTAAATCAGTCTGGATATGGGTTCCAGTTCATCTCGTCAGGTGGGTTCCATTTTTGGTTATAGGTGTTTTGATAGGCTTGGTTATAGTCATACCGGTTAAAGGGTGGTCGGATATCGGGGCTATGTGGTGGAAAATGAGCAGGTCGAGTAGGTACCTAATTATTTGGTACCTGATATGATAGCTGGCTCATGATTTTGTGCTGATGAACTAATCAGCTATCGTGTTGGCGTCGCCTATAATCCTCGTATACTCGCTCGGAGTTCCACTGCTCATACATACTATGTCTGGCAGCGTTCGTCATTGCTTCCTCATCTATACGAATGTGGAAGTCAAGAATAGCATCTCGAAAGACATCCCTAATGTCTTCCGCCTCCTCCATTTCCTCGTCTGAGCCTCTCTACCTGAGGATGAGATCCCTCATAGGGTACTGCCTGGTTACGTCTACTTTTCAATACCTTAGCACCCACATAAACTTTCAATCCTAAGGGCTCAACCTGTTCTCTACAAAGCTGTAATGGACCCCCTTGGTTCCTATCAACACCTAAATACTCTCCAATGAGAGTAACAAAAATACCTCCTCCTATTATACTCCCGTCCTGCATTCCCTCTACCATTTTAGATAAATAAAAAGCAGCACAGTAAGGGATATTGACAAAGCTTCTAGGATCCCGAATACACTTTAGGTAGAATAAATCATATAAGGTAATTTTTTCTATATTATGACCTCTTTGTGTAATCGAGTTAGCCAAAAATCTATGAATAATACGAAGCTCGGCTCTGTCAATATGTGTATAGGAGTGTCCTCCTGCTCGTGTAAAAACATCAAAATGTGACATACGCCTCCAAATGGCGTCAGCGTCAAAGTTACTATCTACCCTTTCACCATAATGAATCAAATTTGTACAATCGGGTAATAGCAACTCACCAGGAGTATATATCTGTAAGGCCCTGGCCATGTCCAACATGGACATTCTGTACATCCTACCGCCAAGGATAAACCTAAGAAATCTTCTATCATCTATTCTAACTATATTTGTATCAAGTGATACAGTACTCATCAACTCAACACACCATTCCTTATATACAGGTCTACGAATGGTGAAAAGACGTTCCCAATCTGTAAAAGAAGAACTGCCATACCTTTGAACTAAAAGCTGTCTAACACGGTCAGCTAGATGGACCGTTTCCAAAGGGGCCCAATCGATTACCCTTGGCACCTCTACATTTTTTGTTACCAATTTGAATTTGTTCCTTTGATATGTCTCGTAATCTCTCCATCTCCTATCAAATCTCAGATTAGGATGCAGAGTGTGCTCAGGAATCGTTGGGAATTCTACTGGCGGCCTCATTGGGAATACTATGAATTCATCAACAAACTGTACCGGATCATAATAAGGTATGTGCTGATCAGGCTGTTGTTGTTGTTCCTGTTGTGGTTCTCGTTCGTGTTGCATTTCTGGTTCTGGTTCTGGTTCTGGTGCTGGTGCTGGTCGTCTAGATGATGATGCTCCTGAACCTCCAGTATCGGCTTTCTGCAAAACACATTAAACACAAAATTTGTGCATCCAAATATGCATTAGTGTTAGCAAAATAACAACTTAAAACAATCACTATAACATGTTAAATCAAAATTAAACTTATACACATTTTCACAATTTTTCACAATTCTACACTTTTCAAATAAGCACATATGAAAATGTATACAAAGTTCATAAGCATTTAACTTAAATAACATGTTAGAATATTCATTACTAATAATTAAACAAGTCTCAAATGGCAATTACATCAAATTAATCAAGTTCATGAATTTTGGACTTAAAAAGTCCACTTTAATCTCCAAAAATCATGTTTAGGATCATTGTTTGGATCATTTAACTATCTAAACATGTTACACTACTCAATTTAGCAATAATTCATGACAAAAATCGGCCATAACCTGTTTATATCAAAAAGCCCCAAATTGCTCAAGAACACAAACCCTAGATTTCTAAAAATTTTGAAGTTTTTGGCTTCAAATCATTGTTAAATAGCATCAATCTAGGTTATACATGCATAAAATACTAACAATTTAACACTAATTACACTAGAAATTAACAAAATTGCATTAGGTAAAAAATTGGTAATTATCACAAAAACTAGGAATTTATAGAGTTTAGGGGTGTAATTTTTACCAATTTGCTGAAGAATGAGAATCTAGGCATGATTAGAACAAGAAATTTGATGAATTACGGTGGAAAAATGGCGAAAATTGGTGAATTTTTGGGTGAGTTTCGTGAATGTGTGTGTTTTGTGGAGAAGAAACAGACCCGCTGGTCTGTATGTACCAGGCCTGTAATTGGCCTCCATGCGATCGCATGGATGGATAGGGTGATTCCCATGCGATCGCATGGGTACCCGGCTACAGTGTTTTTGGCTTTTTTTTTTTTTTTTTTTAAAACTTTAACTTATAAAACAATTAAGTGATTAATTTTAAAATTTTGTTTCCCTTTGTTTTAGGACGAAGCCGTTTCAGATCGATGTCCTAGTCCGTCCTTCGACAAAAAATTTAAAATTTGTCTTTTTCAAGCGATTGTTTTAAAAGCTTAGATTTTTTGGTTTTTTTAATTTTTTTGGCATACCTTAATTCAATAAGATTAAAAATAATGATAATAAAAGTTCTCGTCCCTCCCTCGGGTAAAGCAATTTCGGTTCAAAGACCTAGTCTTCAACTTACGACGAATTTTAAAAATCATATTTTTAACTTAGCGAAATAAAGTAAATTTTTGTTTTTAATTTCACACAACTTAAATTTAAAAATGCATAAAATTCAAAATTAATATTAAAAATTCACACCAAACTTAATTTAAAAATTCATATTATAAATTCACACCAAACTTATATTAATTTTTCGAATATTTACAATTTTAAATATATTGATTTTACAAAGTTTACAATATTAATTTAAGATTTATATATTAATTTTAAAAACATGGTAAAAATAAAATTAAAAATCTTTTTGGCTTTTTATCCCACTTTAATCAATCAAATATTATCAAAAATATGCGCCCCTCTTTTCAGTAAAGTAATTTCGGTTCCATGACCTAATTTAACTCATGACGAATTTTTGAAATATTTTGGGTTGATTGATTAAAGATATTTATACCTTAAGAATAAACGTTAAATTTCGCAGTGATGTAATAAATTTTTGTATGATATCAACAATTTCGGTCGCCAAACCTAATTTTATTTAATACCAATTTAATACTTTATAGCGAACAAATTAGCGTTTATTATCAAA
The DNA here is from genome assembly GCF_046630445.1 of Rutidosis leptorrhynchoides. Taxonomy (NCBI): domain Eukaryota; kingdom Viridiplantae; phylum Streptophyta; class Magnoliopsida; order Asterales; family Asteraceae; genus Rutidosis; species Rutidosis leptorrhynchoides. Next base: position 281,180,375 of record NC_092342.1, read on the forward strand.
AGGTTAAAAAAATAAAAACTGTACAGACTTACCTGTGAGATAGTATTCTTAGTTATATGATCTATCCCATTCATAAGATAGTCGGTTTAATTGGTTTTCCATAGCTATATAGGCGTAACCTCGAGCATTCAGTGTTTTTTCTTCTAAACGTATGAACGGTCCGTCTCTGCATAAAGTAACAAATTCGGTATTTGAATAGGTTTGATTATTTGAACATTTACCTCCATGTGACCATTTTCCGCATTTGTGACATCTTTCAAGGTGTCGTGCTCTTCTTTTCGCTGCGGATTTTGATTTTCCTTTACCAAATTGTAACTTATTATCTTCGCATCTGGATTCTTTTCTTACTCCGTCCAATCTTTCTCTGATTACTGATACTATTTCACTCGGAAGTGTGTCATTATTACGTTTAGTGATCAAAGCGTGTAGCATTAGACCATGGTTTAGTTCACAGGCAGTCTTCATTTCGTAAAAACCTAAAAAAAAAAAAAATTCAGAATGGGGGGAGAAGACTAGTTCTTTAGGGTCTGCTAGGGAAAGACCATTCGGGTTCCATTTTCGAGAACTACACGAAAACAGACAATCTAACTCTAATAGAAATACATATTATCCTTTAAAGACTTGATTCTCCCCACACTTAGTTAGCTGTGATATCGAAATTGTGATTAACTTCATTGTCGAATTCCATCGGACTATCTATGTAGTGTTTAACTCTGTGACCATTAACTTTAAATTCAATCCCATTTGAATTTATCAATTCTACTGTCCCGTATGGAAAAAATCTTTTAACTATGAATGGTCCAGACCATCTTGATTTTAATTTTCCAGGAAATAGCTTGAATCGTGAATTGAAAAGAAGAACTCTGTCTCCTTCTTTAAATTCTTTTAAACTTCTGATTCTTTTATCATGCCATTTCTTCATTTTTTCTTTATAGATTAATGAATTTTCGTATGCTTCATGTCTTAACTCTTCTAATTCGTTTAGTTGACTCTTCTAACGCGTTCCCAATGCTTCTTGCAAAGTACGCCAAAATCTAGAAACAAAACGGCCATCTCGGTCGGAGATAATCGATAAGGGTACACCGTGTCGGGCTACGATTTCTTTGATGTAGAGTTGTGCGAGTTTCTCCATGTTGTCGGTTTCTTTCATGGCTAGGAAGTGCGCGGATTTGGTGAGTCGGTTAACAATGACCCAAATAGTATCATAACCGCCAACCGTCTTTGGTAGTTTAGTGATAAAATCCATCGTTATCCTTTCCCATTTCCATTGCGGGATTTCGGGTTGTTGAAGTAGTCCGGACGGTCTTTGATGTTCGGCTTTGACTTTGGAGCAAGTTAGGCACTTTCCAACATAAGTAGCGACGTCCCTTTTAATGTTCGGCCACCAATATTGTTCTTTGAGGTCGTGGTACATCTTATTGGCACCGGGGTGAATCGAATATCTTGACTTATGGGCTTCGTCTAAAATAAGGCTTCGCAAGTCCCCATAACTAGGTACCCAAATTCTTCCGGCGAAATATCGGAGTCCGGTTTCTTTAACTTCGAATCGAGAGACGAGAATGTTCAAGAGCTCGTGTGAAAGGTTTTCATCCTTGAGAGCCTCATCTTGGGCTACCCGAATTTGGCTATTAAGGTTTGTGTGGATGGTGATGTTTAAGGCTCGGACAAGAAGAGGCACCGCTCTTTCTTTTCGACTTAAGGCATCGGCTACTACATTTGCCTTCCCGGGATGGTAACGAAGCTCGCAATCGTAATCGTTTAAGGTTTCAATCCACCTTCGTTGTCTCATGTTTAGTTGCCTTTGATCGAAAATGTGTTGGAGACTTTTGTGGTTGGTAAAGATAGTACTCTTGGTTCCATAAAGATAGTGTCTCCACATTTTAAGTGCAAAGACAACGGCTCCGAGTTCGAGATCATGCGTCGTGTAGTTTCGTTCATGAATTTTGAGTTGTCGAGAAGCATAAGCAATGACTTTCGTTCGTTGCATCAATACACACCCAAAACCATGTTTCGAGGCATCGCAATATACAACAAAGTCATCATTGCCTTCGGGAAGTGACAAGATAGGAGCAGTGGTTAGCTTCGTTTTCAAGATTTGGAATGCGGATTCATGTTCGGTTGCCCAAACGAATTTTCTTCCCTTATGAGTTAACGTGGTTAGAGGACGAGCAACCAAAGAAAAATCCTTGATGAATCTACGGTAGTATCCGGCGAGACCCAAGAATTGACGAATGTGAGTAGGAGTAGTAGGAGTCTCCCATTTACTAATGGCTTCGATTTTCGTGGGATCGACTTTAATACCTTGATCACTTACAACATGACCAAGAAATTGAACTTCCTTCAACCAAAATTCACACTTGGAGAATTTGGCATAAAGTCGTTCTTGTCTCAAGAGTTCAAGCACAAGTCGGAGATGTTGTTCGTGCTCTTCTTCATTTTTAGAATAGATCAATATGTCATCGATGAACACAATAACGAATTTATCGAGATACGGTTTGCACACGCGGTTCATAAGATCCATGAACACCGCCGGTGCTTTAGTGAGACCAAATGGCATTACAAGAAATTCATAACTACCATAACGAGTCCGGAAAGCGGTTTTGGAGACATCTTCTCCCTTAACCCTCAATTGATGATAACCCGAGCGGAGATCGATTTTCGAATATACACAAGACCCTTGTAGTTGATCAAAGAGGTCATCGATGCAAGGAAGAGGATATCGGTTCTTAACCGTCAATTTGTTTAGTTCACGATAGTCAATGCACATTCGTAGGGATCCGTCTTTCTTTTTAACAAACAAAATCGGAGCGCCCCATGGTGAATGGCTAGGTTGGATAAAACCACGATCAAGTAGTTCTTGGATTTGACTTTGCAATTCTTGCATTTCGGATGGAGCAAGTCTATACGGTGCACGTGCTACGGGTGTGGCTCCCGGAATAAGATCGATTTGGAATTCTACCAGTCGATGAGGTGGAAGACCCGGCAATTCGTCGGGAAATACATCGGAATAGTCACTAACAATTGGCACATCATCGATGTGCTTCTCATCGGACTCGACTTTCTTAACGTGAGCAAGGATCGCAAAACAACCCTTACGGAGTAGTTTTCTAACTTTAAGGCACGAAACGAGGTTGATTCTGGTGCAACTCTTATCGCCATAAACAATCAAAGGTTCACCATTCTCGATAGGGATTCGGATTGCGTTAAGATCACAAAGGATGTGAGATTTCGTTTTGGCTAACCAATTCATACCGATTATTACATCAAAGCTTCCTAGTTCCATGGGTATCAAGTCAATTTCAAACTCATTACCCAAAATGTCTAATGTGCACCCCCGGTAATATGTGTCGGCGCTCAATAGTTTCCCGTTAGCCACTTCAATGGTATAAGTGGTATCTAGTGGACGTGGTGGAGTATTAAAAGGATGAGTCAAAGTCTTGGATACAAAACTCTTATCGGCACCCGAATCGAATAAACAAGTAACATAAGTGTTGTTGAGAAGAAACGTACCCGTGACCAATTCATTATCATCTCGGGCTTCCTCGGTGTTGATGTTGAAAGCTCGGCTGCGCGTATTGGGGTTATCTTTCCTCTTCGGGCATGCATTTCTATAATGGCCCGTTTGGCCACATTCGTAACAAGTGACCGTTTTTGGAGGATTGGGCCCCTTTCGAGCGATGGGGGCGGCGCTTGTGCAATTGTTGGCCTTATGACCAACTCCTTAGCACCGGTGGCAAATTAGCTTGCCGCATTCACCCGAGTGGTGCTTGTGACATTTGTTGCAAAAAGGTTGAGTTCCGGCATAACCTTTCTTGCAGTCGTTGTTGAAAGGCTTTTTGGTGAAGGTATTGTTGTTGTAGTTGCTTGATGTAGTGGCTTCCCATTTTCTTTTGTTGTTACCCGACTTGTCCTCGGCTTTAGGTGCCGGTACTACGATTTCGTCCACCGTCTCTATCAATTTGCGGGCCATGTTCAAAGCTTCTTGATGATTAGGGGGTTTGGATGACATTACTCCGTGTTTGATGCTCTTTGGAAGACCATCCATGTAAAGTTCAACCCTTAAAGACTCGGGGTTCACAAGGTTTGGGCACATCAAGGCTAGTTCAGAAAATCGTTGATTATAGGCCTTGAGATCGTTTTCGACCGCTTTTAGAGTTCTTAGCTCTTGTTCGAGCTTTCGGGTTTCCTCGCGCGGAAAGTATTCGGTGATCATCTTTCCTTTCAAATCGGACCAAGAAAGAGCGTGGGCTTCATCAGTACCCACCGATTGTACATAGGTGTTCCACCAAGTGAGAGTGACGCCGGAGAAAGTGTGAGTGGAGTACTTGACCTTGTCTTGGTCCCGACAACCGCTTATGCTAAAAACGGCTTCCGTTTGCTCAAACCATCGAGTGAGAGCAACCGGTCCTCCGGTTCCATCGAAAGTGTGAGGTTTGCACCCCATGAAAGCTTTATAGGAGCATCCCTCGTTTGAGTTACCGGCTCCATTATTGTTGTTGTTGTTGTTGTGGTTGTTATTATTATTGTTGTTGGAAGAGTGACCGGCCATGGCCGCATCTACGGCGGTGGCTATCATGCGTTGTAGAGCTTGTTCGGGAGTTTCACGGTGTGGCGCACGGCGAAGAGGCATTGTTCCTTCAAAACAAAAGAATACCGTTGGTTAGTATTCTAAATAATACTAACCGTGATATGGAATAAAGATAGAGAGAAAATTTTCCTTGACTCGCCTTAAATTCTTTATGCCACAATGTCGGAACGTTCATATGAGTCACCGTAATATAATCCCGGAAATTATATTACCCTGATTCATATGTGCATTCGACATCATTTCATATAGTCAAGGTGGCGTGTCAATCAAATTAAACAACGTGAGATTAAGATGAACTAAGAGTAGATATGAGTAGAAGAATTCGAGTATAAATGCACAAGTAGTCAAGTAATTCCTACTTCAAGTCTATATGCCGGTTGTAGTCTAGACTCACCAGTGTACCCTATGACTCGGGGTCGACACCAATGAACTCTAAATCCCTACAACCAACGCTCTGATACCATCTGTAGCGACCCGACAAAATCGTCATTGACGGCGCCGTCTACTTAGGTCCCGTTACGTGGTCATAAGTCTTTAAAACAACGTTTGACCAAAAGATATGTCGCATTCATTTCAAATGTAAAGATTGTTCAAAGTTTATAAGAATTGTTCCACCACAAGTTACGTTACAAAGTTATAAGTACAAATGAAACTTATGCGACATAATTTAAAAGTAGCCAAAAGACGCTCCATGTATGCATATATACTCGACATCCAATGCAAGTATCAAAATAATGAGCGGAAGCATGTATCACAAAATGTTCAAGGACCTGAGAAAAACATAGAAATTTGTCAACGAAAACGTTGGTGAAATCATAGGTTTAAGTAAGTAAGTGAGTAAAAGTAAGTCGAACCACAAGATTTACATCAAAGATAAAATAGTAATACATTCTAAAAGTTAATATTCACGAGCACCCAATTATCAAGGCTTAAATTCCGTCCGTTGATACCCCATTCATAGTGCTAGAACAACACTGTTTCTCGAAAATATATTTCATCTGTGGACGGTAGCGAACCGTCCGAGATGAGGGTTTGTCAAACCCATATGGCCATACAACATAAGTTCACGCCTACACTTACACCCTGCAAGTGTAACTAATGATAATCGAATTGAGGATTTCGTTCTAAACTCGTATGTAGAATGTTTGTTTTCCTGTACTTGTGTTCACTTAGTAAAAGAAATGTTTATGTTTTCTCATCCCAAATATAAGTTCAAAAAGAGTAAAAGTGGACTATGATCTCACCTTGAGTGCACGAGTAGTAAAGTACTTCAACAAGTAAACGTATGCAAAGAACAATGCTAGTCTTGACCTAAACAATAGGTTGTATCAATAACGGTACACACGATAGGTCAAAGATGTTCAATTAGTCCTATGGCTCGTTAAGACTCGATCATAATAGCATGTGAATCAAATTGTCATGTTTCATGCAAGGTACAAGTATAAAAGCTTGTTAGAACGATTGCACAAACAATTGGTTAAGTTTGATTAAAAGTCAACTTGGTCGGGTCAAAGTCAACGAAAAAGTCAACACGTTCGGGTCGGGTCCCGAACTATTTTTCTGAGGTTTTTAATCATATATGAGCATGTTAGAACAAGTTACATGTGAATCGGAGGTCCATAGCATAGCAAACATTTTTCGTAAAATGACCAACGAAGACAGAAGCTGCCAGTGTATCTGGACGGCGTCCAGATAGTCTGGACGGCGTCCAGCTTTGAAGGCTGGGACGACGTCCAAATAGCTGGATGGCGTCCAGCTTTGAAGACTGGGACGGCGTCCAAGGGTCTGGACGGTGTCCAGATTGGTATTCCAGTCTGATGCAGTAAGCTTCTAAGTACACGAACCAAAAACCAAATAAACACAATTTATGATCCGCAAACAATCAAATCAAGTATTTTATACCGTTGGGAAGGTAATTTGACGAGGAAGACAACTAAACACATTTCACCAATTAATCTACCTATTATAACAACCAAAACCGCATCTAATGCTTAACATTAATCGTATACAAGTTCATAAATGCAATTCAATGATTCGGGCAACCAATTTACATGAATGATATGCCGTTTCGAAGGTAATCAAGCATACAATCCAACTAAACACTTACCAATAACATTTCATAGCATTTGATGCATCAAAAGTTCATATTAAGCCTATCAAACCCTAACCAAAATCTCAAAACCAATAATCATGTTAATGTAAGGTTTTCATGTCAATCAACACACCAAAATGAAGCTAATGAAGTAATTAACATTTTGAACATACAAACATTAACATCTAAACAAATTTCATCATCCAAAATCAAAGATTTAACAAACACTTTTTCAAGTTCATGCTAGTTATGTCAAATCACAAGATCGAGCATACAAATTACATATACGACATCACAATGAGCCATAGACACTAATTAACACACTTTTAAGTCAAGAACACTAAGATTATGAAATTTAGAGTTTTTAGAAAGTTACCCAATCGAGATGAAATTAGTATCAAAACGTAGAGAATGAAGAGAGGATTTCAAATATGTAATTTGTTTTGATGTTAGCCTCCAAAATCGGATTTAGATGATGATTGGATGAATTTGGTAAATGGGTGTGTGTTCTTGCTAGAGAGAAAGAGAGAGATGGAGATGATTGAATGGTGGTGATTGGGGTGGACTTGTTGACCTAGTCAACTAGTTTGCCCCGTGTCAATTTTAGTCCCTCAAGTTTGAATCGGGTGCGTGAATTACCTAATCGAGATAATTTAAAACGCGTATTAACGAAAGATGTTATAAATATATAACGGACTTTAAAATAGTTAAACGGAAAGGTAAACGGAAAAAGGCGGGATGTTACATTACCTACTCCTTAAAAGAAATTTCGTCCCGAAATTTAAGTAGGCGTAGTAGTTGTTGTTTCTTCCTCGAAATTTTGCGTTGCCGGAATCGGGAATAAGTGAGGGTATTTATTTTGCATTTGATCTTGCCTTTCCCAAGTAAACTCGGGTCCTCTTTTGGCATTCCAACGAACTTTGATAATCGGGATTCGGCTTTGTTTCAATGTCTTGACGGAGGTGTCCACAATTTCAACCGGTTCTTCCACAAAATGAAGTTTGTCATCAATAGTAAGTTCTTCGAGAGGGATGACGATATCGGGTTTGGCAAGACACTTTTTCAAGTTAGATACATGGAAGGTAGGATGAACGGAGTTCAATTGAGGCGGAAGATCTAAACGATAAGCAACGGTTCCAATACGCTCCAAGATTTCGAAAGGACCAATATACCGCGGATTTAGCTTCCCGCGTTTCCCAAAACGAATTACACCTTTCCAAGGTGCGACTTTTAACATTACTCGGTCACCGACTTGAAATTCGAGGTCGTTGCGTCGTTTGTCGGTATAACTCTTTTGACGACTCCGGGCCGTCCTAAGCCTATCTCGGATTTGAACGATCTTCTCGGTTGTTTCATGAATAAGTTCGGGACCGGTGATTTATTTGTCGCCTACTTCGGCCCAACAAAGAGGAGAACGACATTTTCAGCCATATAATGCTTCGAATGGTGCGGCGTTAATACTTGTAACATCCCGCGTTTTTCCGTTAAATTTATTTTTAACACTGTCTTTTTTTTTTAAATAATATCTTTCGTTATTTGTATTCGTGGATTCCGTTAACAAACGTTCATAATATTCTCGTTATTTAATTATAACATCACTCGTTTACTCGAGCGTTCTTAAAATATTCGTTTGGTTAATTCCCGCACCCGCTTTGAAACTTGAGGGACTAAACTTGCCAAGAGGGCAAAGAGATGACTAGGTCAACTAGTCAACCTTCACCCTCCTCCATTCAATCACCTCCACCTCTCTCTCTTTCTCTCTAGCAAGAACACACACACAAACACCCAATTCAATCATTCATCATCTAAATTCGATCTAGGAGGCTTACAACAAAACAAATTACATATTTGGAATCCTCTCTTCATCCCCTACAATTTGATACCAACTTCATCAAGTTTGGGTAACTTTCTAAAAACTCTAGATTTCTATAAATTCGTGTTTTTGACTTATAAAGTTGTTAATTAGTGTCTATGGCTCATTGTGATGTCGTGTATGTAATTTGTATGCTCGATTCGTTGTTTTTGGTGTAACTAGTTCAATATGAAAATTACTTGCTAAATCCTTGATTTTGGATGATCAAATGTTGTTAGATTGTTAAAGTGCATGTTTTAAAAGTGTTACTAGTATCATTAGCTTCGTTTTGATGTATAGGTTGATTAAGAAAACTTCAAAAACATGAATATTGATTTTGTGATGTTTGACTAGGGTTTGATAGTTCTTGACATGAACTTTTGATGCTTGAATGCCATGGAATGTTAATTGTTAGTGATTAGTTGTAATGTATGCTTAATTACCTTCGAAACGGCATATCGTATGTGTGAATTGGATTTCCGAAACTTAAAATGCAATTGATGAACTTGAAACTTTGAAAATGGACTTTTAAACGATCACTTGACGAGAAATCGGTTATGGAAAATGTTGTTTTTGTTTGATGAAACATGTTTAGTTGTGTTCCTTGTCAAAAGAGCTTTCCAACGGTATAAGATACGCTTCCTAATTGTTTACGGTTTGAGTTTTGCGTTTGTTTGAAATTTTACCAAGCCTTGAACAAGTGAAACAGGCCAGGGACCAGGCCACGGCCATTGTCGCGCCGCGGAGCAATTTGTCGCGCCGTGGCCCAAAGGGTGATTTTAGAACATGTTTTTCAAGCTTTCTGACCTTCAACATAGGCATTTGTCGCGCCGCGGAGCAATTTGTCGCGCCGTGACAATTGCCTGTTTCATCCGAACTTCAGCAAACTTGTTTTGGCCATAACTTTTTGACCGTAACTCCGTTTTCGATGAATCAAATATCGTTGGAAACGTAATAAGATTTCCTTTCTAATGGTAAGGTTTTGAAATGTCAACTCAAACTTTATTACAATCGTTCTAACATGCTTTTATACTTGATTCTTGCATGAAACTTGACAACGTGATTCACATGCTATACTATTCGAGTCGTAACGAGCCATAGGACTAATTGAACACATTTCACCCAACCATGTGTCGTAACCGGTTAATTGATACAATTTACTTGTTTAGGTCAAGACTAAGCAACTTTCATGCACACGTTTACTTTGTGAAGTACCTTTATACTCGTGCACTCGAGGTGAGATCATAGTCCCACCTTTTCAACAACTTTTTATACTTTTAAATTGTGGGCTGAGAAACATATACTTTGTTACATTTTGTACTACTTACTTTTATACTTTGAACACAAGTACAAGGAAAACAAACATTCTACAGCGAGTTTAGAACGAAAATCCTCAATTCGATTATCATTAGTTACACTTGCCGGGTGTAAGCGAGAACTTATGTTATATGGCCATATGGGTTGACAACCCTCATCTTTGACGGTTCGCTACCGTCTACGGATGAAATATATTTTCGAGAATCAGTGTTTGTTCTAGCACTAAGTGATGGGGTATACAATGGAAGGAATGTTAAGCTTTGATAATTGGGTGCTCGCGAACCAACTTTTGGAATGCAACTTTTGGATGATCAATTTATGGAAATACTAAATCTTGTGGTTCAAAATATAACGTTTACTAATACACCTATGATTTCACCAACGTTTTTCGTTGACAGTTTTCTATATGTTTCTCAGGTTCATACATGGCTATTTGATACATGCTTCCGCGTACATTCATACTTGCTTGGGGTCAAGCATACATACATGCATACGCTAGTGATAGCACCTTTGGATTCAAACATATTGTTTACATACTTACGCTATTTATAGCAACTGTGATTTTAAACTAATTATGTCGCAAGATATTTCCTTTGTACTTTACTACTTTTGTAAACTTAAACTTGTTGTCGATCCGTTTGGTGAACTAAACTTTGCAAGTCATGCACGTTTCAAATGAACGCGACATAATTTTGGTCAAACGAGTCTCATATAGGGACTATGACCACGCAACGGGACCTAAGTAGCGGCGCCGTCAATGACGATTTGGTCGGGTCGTTACAGGTGGTATCAGAGCTGGTTTAACCTTAGCCGTAAAGGTAGTCGCGCGCGCCGGCTTTCAGGCCGGGCACTCATACGGACTATGCTTTTTGGCGGGTTAATCGTAGAGGGGGTTCTCACAGTGTTACCTGTGACGAAGCATTGGCTCTTACCCCTTGCGATCCCTTGGAATTTGAGGGTTGGCAGTTTGGCAGAAATGCGGGCCGTAAAATCAGTGTCTGAGGTACACTCAGTGGTCACCAAGCAGTTAGCTGGAAAGGCACTGGGTGGGTTTCTACCCCATCTGTCGTTACAGATGGTATCAGAGCATTGGTTGTAGGGAACTAGGACGTGCATTAGTGTGTCTAACAGAGTCGTTAGGACGCATTAGTGAGTCTAGACTACAACCGGATAGTTAGCATTTGCATTCTGGCATACATTTGCTATAGATAGCACTTACTTGACTACTTGTGCATTATACTTGAATCATTCTTAGGCAAACTTTTTAATGGTACCCAACCTTCATCATACGAACTCGTATTCCGCCACTTTTTGGTAACACACGTAAATTCATGATTCATACACGTATGGATGATGACGAATTCATTAGTCACACTTGTTCGGGAACTCTGTCTCCCGGATTGTTATTTGCCACCGTTTCAACTTACTATCGGTTTCCCACTGGTGTTTCTTACTATCTACTTTTTAGTGTTACTACCATCACTACTCTAGGTGAGTATCGTCATCAACATTTATCACTACGGTTGCGTACTACTCGTTATCATGACTCGTTACTCTTTTCATACCTAAATACATTATTGTTTGAATCGAACCGATTTGACGTTAACAATCGTTTATACATTTCCCGCGGGGAAACGCTTCTTTAGAGTTGTAGAAACTATTTCGATTTAATACGAGTCACGTTTGAGACGTCGTTACATTTTGTTCATTTTAGATTTTCGCGATGACACGAACTTGAATCTATAGAGTGATGTGGGAATGGAGGTATGAATTAGCGTAATATAACGGCACTCGATCAATGTGGTTATATTACGGTAAGACATACCAAAGTTCTAGTGACGCGTGATGGTGGTTAGACTCGATCAACCTAAACACCACCATGTGCCATGTACATGACTTCATCCTTTCAGGTTTGGACATCCGAAAACTCCGAGAATATTTATAACAACCATACCGGGGACACACCTTCGATTTTTGTCGAACTATACTTATGCTTCCGAATGAATTACCGATTCCATTCGACTTCAACCGTATGTCACACGGGTATACTAGCTCGTCCTCGCGCAGTCTTATTGACTAACTACAATTTACTCGTTATGCTCACATCGGGGCGGAAACTTCTCTTGCATCACCCTCGTACTTCCGGTTCAGGAGGTCCTTATTCTAAATTCTCAATGGAGAGCGACTCTTCACGTCATACAAGTATTCGCCGCGAGGGTGGATAGTCCTAACAATCGTTTTCAAAACCCGATAAGAACTTGCCCCGACGAACGTTTTTGGAAACCGATAAATCTTCCGCGACGCGAATTTTCTTGAGAAACTTGTCCTAGCTAACGTTTTCAATTCCTAGCAAACTTGTTCACTATGCCTTAGGGAAATGTACCCCGTTTCGGATTGAGATCCTCGTTTCACTTCTAGATTTCGGAGTGCCTTACAAAAAGCCTCGGGACCACGTCTAGACATGAGTACCGCGTACCATCCGCAACCCGACGGACCGAACCAACATACGATTTAAACCTTAGAATCCATAATACGAGAGTGTATTACTAACTTCAAATTTACTTGAGAAAAGTATTTTCCTTTAGCTTAATCCTCGTACTACAATGATTTTCATTCGAGTTTTAACGTCACTCCTTTTGAAACCACATGTGACCGGAAACGTCATTCTCTTTTGTCGAACCAAGTAAACGATGATCAATTCACCGGGGCCGAGGTTATTCATGAGCAACCGAGAAAATTTATTCATATTCAGGTAAAACCCTACGCGACTCGTAATCACCAAGAGCTACGCCGATGTTAGACGTAAACATTTCAAATTCCACGTGGGAAACCGCGTCACGTTAAGAGTCGCACCTTGGAAAAGTGCAATCCGTTTCGGGAAACGTAGGAAGCTAAATCCGCGATATTTTGATCCTTTAAATTCTTGGGGTGTTTTGGACCCGTCGCTAGCCGTTTAGACTTTTCCGACTCATTTTGGGTCTCCGTTTATCCTACATTCGATGTATCAACTCAAAGACGTGTTTTGCGAAACGAGAACTTGTTATCTCCTTTGATGAACTCACTATCGACGATAACCCTCACTTCCTAGGAGGACCGGTTGAAACCATAAATCGTGAAGCCAAACCCTAAAACAACATATGATCCCGACAGTCAAAATTCGTTGAAATACCCTAGGACGTACTTCTCCCTTATTCGTAGAATTTACAACGCAAGATCTCGAGTAAGATTCAACAACTACTACTTCCAACTAAATTTCGGGACGAAATTTCTTTTGAGGTGTGGATAATGTAACATCCCGCGTTTTTCCGTTAAATTTATTTTTAACACTGTCTTTTTTTTTTTAAATAATATCTTTCGTTATTTGTATTCGTGGATTCCGTTAACAAACGTTCATAATATTCTCGTTATTTAATTATAACATCACTCGTTTACTCGAGCGTTCTTAAAATATTCGTTTGGTTAATTCCCGCACCCGCTTTGAAACTTGAGGGACTAAACTTGCCAAGAGGGCAAAGAGATGACTAGGTCAACTAGTCAACCTTCACCCTCCTCCATTCAATCACCTCCACCTCTCTCTCTTTCTCTCTAGCAAGAACACACACACAAACACCCAATTCAATCATTCATCATCTAAATTCGATCTAGGAGGCTTACAACAAAACAAATTACATATTTGGAATCCTCTCTTCATCCCCTACAATTTGATACCAACTTCATCAAGTTTGGGTAACTTTCTAAAAACTCTAGATTTCTATAAATTCGTGTTTTTGACTTATAAAGTTGTTAATTAGTGTCTATGGCTCATTGTGATGTCGTGTATGTAATTTGTATGCTCGATTCGTTGTTTTTGGTGTAACTAGTTCAATATGAAAATTACTTGCTAAATCCTTGATTTTGGATGATCAAATGTTGTTAGATTGTTAAAGTGCATGTTTTAAAAGTGTTACTAGTATCATTAGCTTCGTTTTGATGTATAGGTTGATTAAGAAAACTTCAAAAACATGAATATTGATTTTGTGATGTTTGACTAGGGTTTGATAGTTCTTGACATGAACTTTTGATGCTTGAATGCCATGGAATGTTAATTGTTAGTGATTAGTTGTAATGTATGCTTAATTACCTTCGAAACGGCATATCGTATGTGTGAATTGGATTTCCGAAACTTAAAATGCAATTGATGAACTTGAAACTTTGAAAATGGACTTTTAAACGATCACTTGACGAGAAATCGGTTATGGAAAATGTTGTTTTTGTTTGATGAAACATGTTTAGTTGTGTTCCTTGTCAAAAGAGCTTTCCAACGGTATAAGATACGCTTCCTAATTGTTTACGGTTTGAGTTTTGCGTTTGTTTGAAATTTTACCAAGCCTTGAACAAGTGAAACAGGCCAGGGACCAGGCCACGGCCATTGTCGCGCCGCGGAGCAATTTGTCGCACCGTGGCCCAAAGGGTGATTTTAGAACATGTTTTTCAAGCTTTCTGACCTTCAACATAGGCATTTGTCGCGCCGCGGAGCAATTTGTCGCGCCGTGACAATTGCCTGTTTCATCCGAACTTCAGCAAACTTGTTTTGGCCATAACTTTTTGACCGTAACTCCGTTTTCGATGAATCAAATATCGTTGGAAACGTAATAAGATTTCCTTTCTAATGGTAAGGTTTTGAAATGTCAACTCAAACTTTATTACAATCGTTCTAACATGCTTTTATACTTGATTCTTGCATGAAACTTGACAACGTGATTCACATGCTATACTATTCGAGTCGTAACGAGCCATAGGACTAATTGAACACATTTCACCCAACCATGTGTCGTAACCGGTTAATTGATACAATTTACTTGTTTAGGTCAAGACTAAGCAACTTTCATGCACACGTTTACTTTGTGAAGTACCTTTATACTCGTGCACTCGAGGTGAGATCATAGTCCCACCTTTTCAACAACTTTTTATACTTTTAAATTGTGGGCTGAGAAACATATACTTTGTTACATTTTGTACTACTTACTTTTATACTTTGAACACAAGTACAAGGAAAACAAACATTCTACAGCGAGTTTAGAACGAAAATCCTCAATTCGATTATCATTAGTTACACTTGCCGGGTGTAAGCGAGAACTTATGTTATATGGCCATATGGGTTGACAACCCTCATCTTTGACGGTTCGCTACCGTCTACGGATGAAATATATTTTCAAGAATCAGTGTTTGTTCTAGCACTAAGTGATGGGGTATACAATGGAAGGAATGTTAAGCTTTGATAATTGGGTGCTCGCGAACCAACTTTTGGAATGCAACTTTTGGATGATCAATTTATGGAAATACTAAATCTTGTGGTTCAAAATATAACGTTTACTAATACACCTATGATTTCACCAACGTTTTTCGTTGACAGTTTTCTATATGTTTCTCAGGTTCATACATGGCTATTTGATACATGCTTCCGCGTACATTCATACTTGCTTGGGGTCAAGCATACATACATGCATACGCTAGTGATAGCACCTTTGGATTCAAACATATTGTTTACATACTTACGCTATTTATAGCAACTGTGATTTTAAACTAATTATGTCGCAAGATATTTCCTTTGTACTTTACTACTTTTGTAAACTTAAACTTGTTGTCGATCCGTTTGGTGAACTAAACTTTGCAAGTCATGCACGTTTCAAATGAACGCGACATAATTTTGGTCAAACGAGTCTCATATAGGGACTATGACCACGCAACGGGACCTAAGTAGCGGCGCCGTCAATGACGATTTGGTCGGGTCGTTACAATACTCGCGTGATAACTATTGTTGTAGGAGAATTCGGCGAGAGGCAAGTGCTTATCCCAAGCTTTTCCAAAGTCGACAACGCAAGCTCGTAGCATGTCTTCCAAGGTTTGAATTGTGCGTTCGCTTTGTCCGTCGGTTTGTGGATGATATGCGGTGCTCATGTCTAAACGCGTTCCCAATGCTTCTTGCAAAGTACGCCAAAATCTAGAAACAAAACGGCCATCTCGGTCGGAGATAATCGATAAGGGTACACCGTGTCGGGTTACGATTTCTTTGATGTAGAGTTGTGCGAGTTTCTCCATGTTGTCGGTTTCTTTCATGGCTAGGAAGTGCGCGGATTTGGTGAGTCGGTCAACAATGACCCAAATAGTATCATAACCGCCAACCGTCTTTGGTAGTTTAGTGATAAAATCCATCGTTATCCTTTCCCATTTCCATTGCGGGATTTCGGGTTGTTGAAGTAGTCCGGACGGTCTTTGATGTTCGGCTTTGACTTTGGAGCAAGTTAGGCACTTTCCAACATAAGTAGCGACGTCCCTTTTAATGTTCGGCCACCAATATTGTTCTTTGAGGTCGTGGTACATCTTATTGGCACTGGGGTGAATCGAATATCTTGACTTATGGGCTTCATCTAAAATAAGACTTCGCAAGTCCCCATAACTAGGTACCCAAATTCTTCCGGCGAAATATCGGAGTCCGGTTTCTTTAACTTCGAATCGAGAGACGAGAATGTTCAAGAGCTCGTGTGAAAGGTTTTCATCCTTGAGAGCCTCATCTTGGGCTACCCGAATTTGGCTATTAAGGTTTGTGTGGATGGTGATGTTTAAGGCTCGGACACGAAGAGGCACCGCTCTTTCTTTTCGACTTAAGGCATCGGCTACGACATTTGCCTTCCCGGGATGGTAACGAAGCTCGCAATCGTAATCGTTTAAGGTTTCAATCCACCATCGTTGTCTCATGTTTAGTTGCCTTTGATCGAAAATGTGTTGGAGACTTTTGTGGTCGGTAAAGATAGTACTCTTGGTTCCATAAAGATAGTGTCTCCACATTTTAAGTGCAAAGACAACGGCTCCGAGTTCGAGATCATGCGTCGTGTAGTTTTGTTCATGAATTTTGAGTTGTCGAGAAGCATAAGCAATGACTTTCGTTCGTTGCATCAATACACACCCAAAACCATGTTTTGAGGCATCGCAATATACAACAAAGTCATCATTGCATTCGGGAAGTGACAAGATAGGAGCAGTGGTTAGCTTCGTTTTCAAGATTTGGAATGCGGATTCATGTTCGGTTGCCCAAACGAATTTTCTTCCCTTATGAGTTAACGTGGTTAGAGGACGAGCAACCAAAGAAAAATCCTTGATGAATCTACGGTAGTATCCGGTGAGACCCAAGAATTGACGAATGTGAGTAGGAGTAGTAGGAGTCTCCCATTTACTAATGGCTTCGATTTTCGTGGGATCGACTTTAATACCTTGATCACTTACAACATGACCAAGAAATTGAACTTCCTTCAACCAAAATTCACACTTGGAGAATTTGGCATAAAGTCGTTCTTGTCTCAAGAGTTCAAGCACAAGTCGGAGATGTTGTTCGTGCTCTTCTTCATTTTTAGAATAGATCAATATGTCATCGATGAACACAATAACGAATTTATCGAGATACGGTTTGCACACGCGATTCATAAGATCCATGAACACCGCCGGTGCGTTAGTGAGACCAAATGGCATTACAAGAAATTCATAACTACCATAACGAGTTCGGAAAGCGGTTTTGGAGACATCTTCTCCCTTAACCCTCAATTGATGATAACCCGAGCGGAGATCGATTTTCGAATATACACAAGACCCTTGTAGTTGATCAAAGAGGTCATCGATGCGAGGAAGAGGATATCGGTTCTTAACCGTCAATTTGTTTAGTTCACGATAGTCAATGCACATTCGTAGGGATCCGTCTTTCTTTTTAACAAACAAAATCGGAGCGCCCCATGTTGAATGGCTAGGTTGGATAAAACCACGATCAAGTAGTTCTTGGATTTGACTTTGCAATTCTTGCGTTTCGGATGGAGCAAGTCTATACGGTGCACGTGCTATGGGTGTGGCTCCCGGAATAAGATCGATTTGGAATTCTACCGGTCGATGAGGTGGAATACCCGGCAATTCGTCGGGAAATACATCGGAATAGTCACTAACAATTGGCACATCATCGATGTGCTTCTCATCAGACTCGACTTTCTTAACGTGCGCAAGGATCGCGAAACAACCCTTACGGAGTAGTTTTCTAACTTTAAGGCACGAAACGAGGTTGAGTCTGGTGCAACTCTTATCGCCATAAACAATCAAAGGTTCACCATTCTCGATAGGGATTTAGATTGCGTTAAGATCACAAAGGATGTGAGATTTCGTTTTGGCTAACCAATTCAT
This sequence comes from Rutidosis leptorrhynchoides, assembly GCF_046630445.1. Taxonomy (NCBI): domain Eukaryota; kingdom Viridiplantae; phylum Streptophyta; class Magnoliopsida; order Asterales; family Asteraceae; genus Rutidosis; species Rutidosis leptorrhynchoides. The sequence continues at coordinate 281,198,420 of NC_092342.1, forward strand.
ACCGATTATTACATCAAAGCTTCCTAGTTCCATGGGTATCAAGTCAATTTCAAACTCATTACCCAAAATGTCTAATGTGCACCCCCGGTAATATGTGTCGGCGCTCAATAGTTTCCCGTTAGCCACTTCAATGGTATAAGTGGTATCTAGTGGACGTGGTGGAGTATTAAAAGGATGAGTTAAAGTCTTGGATACAAAACTCTTATCGGCACCCGAATCAAATAAACAAGTAACATAAGTGTTGTTGAGAAGAAACGTACCCGTGACCAATTCATTATCATCTCGGGCTTCCTCGGTGTTGATGTTGAAAGCTCGGCCGCGCGTATTGGGGTTATCTTTCCTCTTCGGGCATGCACTTCTATAATGGCCCGTTTGGCCACATTCGTAACAAGTGACCGTTTTTGGAGGATTGGGCCCCTTTCGAGCGATGGGGGCGGCGCTTGTGCAATTGTTGGCCTTATGACCAACTCCTTGTCACCGGTGGCAAATTAGCTTGCCGCATTCACCCGAGTGGTGCTTGTGACATTTGTTGCAAAAAGGTTGAGTTCCGGCATAACCTTTCTTGCCGTCGTTGTTGAAAGGCTTTTTGGTGAAGGTATTGTTGTTGTAGTTGCTTGATGGAGTGGCTTCCCATTTTCTTTTGTTGTTACCCGACTTGTCCTCGGCTTTAGGTGCCGGTACTACGATTTCGTCCACCGTTTCTATCAATTTGCGGGCCATGTTCAAAGCTTCTTGATGATTAGGGGGTTTGGATGACATTACTCCGTGTTTGATGCTCTTTGGAAGACCATCCATGTAAAGTTCAACCCTTAAAGACTCGGGGTTCACAAGGTTTGGGCACATCAAGGCTAGTTCAGAAAATCGTTGATTATAGGCCTTGAGATCGTTTCCGACCGCTTTTAGAGTTCTTAGCTCTTGTTCGAGCTTTCGGGTTTCCTCGCGCGGAAAGTATTCGGTGATCATCTTTCCTTTCAAATCGGACCAAGAGAGAGTGTGGGCTTCATCGGTACCCACCGATTGTACATAGGTGTTCCACCAAGTGAGAGTGACGCCGGAGAAAGTGTGAGTGGAGTACTTGACCTTGTCTTGGTCCCGACAACCGCTTATGCTAAAAACGGCTTCCGTTTGCTCAAACCATCGAGTGAGAGCAACCGGTCCTCCGGTTCCATCGAAAGTGTGAGGTTTGCACCCCATGAAAGCTTTATAGGAGCATCCCTCGTTTGAGTTACTGGCTCCATTGTTGTTGTTGTTGTTGTGGTTGTTATTATTATTGTTGTTGGAAGAGTGACCGGCCATGGCCGCATCTACGGCGGTGGCTATCATGCGTTGTAGAGCTTGTTCGGGAGTTTCACGGCGTGGCGCACGGCGAAGAGAGGCATTGTTCCTTCAAAACAAAAGAATACCGTTGGTTAGTATTCTAAATAATACTAACCGTGATATGGAATAAAGATAGAGAGAAAATTTTCCTTGACTCGCCTTAAATTCTTTATGCCACAATGTCGGAACGTTCATATGAGTCACCGTAATATAATCCCGGAAATTAAATTACCCTGATTCATATGTGCATTCGACATCATTTCATATAGTCAAGGTGGCGTGTCAATCAAATTAAACAACGTGAGATTAAGATGAACTAAGAGTAGATATGAGTAGAAGCGTTCGAGTATAAATGCACAAGTAGTCAAGTAATTCCTACTTCAAGTCTATATGCCGGTTGTAGTCTAGACTCACCAGTGTACCCTATGACTCGGGGTCGACACCAATGAACTCTAAATCCCTACAACCAACGCTCTGATACCATCTGTAGCGACCCGACAAAATCGTCATTGACGGCGCCATCTACTTAGGTCCCATTACGTGGTCATAAGTCTTTAAAACAACGTTTGACCAAAAGATATGTCGCATTCATTTCAAATGTAAAGATTGTTCAAAGTTTATAAGAATTGTTCCACCACAAGTTACGTTACAAAGTTATAAGTACAAATGAAACTTATGCGACATAATTTAAAAGTAGCCAAAAGACGCTCCATGTATGCATATATACTCGACATCCAATGCAAGTATCAAAATAATAAGCGGAAGCATGTATCACAAAACGTTCAAGGACCTGAGAAAAACATAGAAATCTGTCAACGAAAACGTTGGTGAAATCATAGGTTTAAGTAAGTAAGTGAGTAAAAGTAAGTCGAACCACAAGATTTACATCAAAGATAAAATAGTAATACATTCTAAAAGTTAATATTCACGAGCACCCAATTATCAAGGCTTAACATTCCGTCCGTTGATACCCCATTCATAGTGCTAGAACAACACTGTTTCTCGAAAATATATTTCATCTGTGGACGGTAGCGAACCGTCCGAGATGAGGGTTTGTCAAACCCATATGGCCATACAACATAAGTTCACGCCTACACTTACACCCTGCAAGTGTAACTAATGATAATCGAATTGAGGATTTCGTTCTAAACTCGTATGTAGAATGTTTGTTTTCCTGTACTTGTGTTCACTTAGTAAAAGAAATGTTTATGTTTTCTCATCCCAAATATAAGTTCAAAAAGAGTAAAAGTGGGACTATGATCTCACCTTGAGTGCACGAGTAGTAAAGTACTTCAACAAGTAAACGTGTGCAAAGAACAATGCTAGTCTTGACCTAAACAATAGGTTGTATCAATAACGGTACACACGATAGGTCAAAGATGTTCAATTAGTCCTATGGCTCGTTAAGACTCGATCATAATAGCATGTGAATCAAATTGTCATGTTTCATGCAAGGTACAAGTATAAAAGCATGTTAGAATGATTGCACAAACAATTGGTTAAGTTTGATTAAAAGTCAACTTGGTCGGGTCAAAGTCAACGAAAAAGTCAACACGTTCGGGTCGGGTCCCGAACTATTTTTTTGAGGTTTTTAATCATATATGAGCATGTTAGAACAAGTTACATGTGAATCGGAGGTCCATAGCATAGCAAACATTTTTCGTAAAATGACCAACGAAGACAGAAGCTGCCAGTGTATCTGGACGGCGTCCAGCTTTGAAGGCTGAGACGGCGTCCAAATAGCTGGACGGCGTCCAGCTTTGAAGACTGGGACGGCGTCCAAGGGTCTGGACGGCGTCCAGATTGGTATTCCAGTCTGATGCAGTAAGCTTCTAAGTACACGAACCAAAAACCAAATAAACACAATTTATGATCCGCAAACAATCAAATCAAGTATTTTATACCGTTGGGAAGGTAATTTGACGAGGAAGACAACTAAACACATTTCACCAATCAATCTACCTATTATAACAACCAAAAGCGCATCTAATGCTCAACATTAATCGTATACAAGTTCATAAATGCAATTCAATGATTCGGGCAACCAATTTACATGAATGATATGCCGTTTCGAAGGTAATCAAGCATACAATCCAACTAAACACTTACCAATAACATTTCATAGCATTTGATGCATCAAAAGTTCATATTAAGCCTATCAAACCCTAACCAAAATCTCAAAACCAATAATCATGTTAATGTAAGGTTTTCATGTCAATCAACACACCAAAACGAAGCTAATGAAGCAATTAACATTTTGAACATACAAACATTAACATCTAAACACATTTCATCATCCAAAATCAAAGATTTAACAAACACTTTTTCAAGTTCATGCTAGTTATGTCAAATCACAAGATCGAGCATACAAATTACATATACGACATCACAATGAGCCATAGACACTAATTAACACACTTTTAAGTCAAGAACACTAAGATTATGAAATTTAGAGTTTTTAGAAAGTTACCCAATCGAGATGAAATTAGTATCAAAACGTAGAGAATGAAGAGAGGATTCCAAATATGTAATTTGTTTTGATGTTAACCTCCAAAATCAGATTTAGATGATGATTGGATGAATTTGGTAAATGGGTGTGTGTTCTTGCTAGAGAGAAAGAGAGAGATGGAGATGATTGAATGGTGGTGATTGGGGTGGACTTGTTGACCTAGTCAACTAGTTTGCCCCGTGTCAATTTTAGTCCCTCAAGTTTGAATCGGGTGCGTGAATTACCTAATCGAGATAATTTAAAACGCGTATTAACGAAAGATGTTATAAATATATAACGGACTTTAAAATAGTTAAACGGAAAGGTAAACGGAAAAAGGCGGGATGTTACACATTTCATCACGTTGACTTATTTTTCCGGCCATTTGACAAGCATCACAGGATTTGCAAAGAAGGTGTGCGTCTTTGTAAATTGTAGGCCAATAGAATCCAGCTTCATAAACTTTTCTTGCTGTTAATTGAGGCCCATAATGCCCTCCTGTTGGTCCTGTGTGACAATGGTTTAATATTTTACTGGCTTCATCTCCGAATATACATCGGCGTATTATTCCATCTGGATAACTTTTAAAAAGATGTGGATCTTCCCAAAAATAGTGTTTTATATCACTGAAGAATTTCTTTCATTTTTGGTACGATAATCCTTTTTCAAGGAATCCACATACTAAATAATTTGCATAGTCTGCAAACCATGGAATTTCATTATAATCTATCTTCAATAGATATTCATCAGGAAAGTTGTCTTGTATGGCCGATTCATTTAGAACTTCTAATTCGGGATTTTCAAGACGAGAAAGATGATCAGCGGCGAGATTTTCTGCTCCTTTTTTATCTCGGATTTCAATATCGAACTCTTGTAAGAGTAAGATCCAACGAATTAATCGTGGTTTAGCATCTTGTTTCGAAAATAGGTATCTAAGAGCAGAATGGTCGGTATAGACCACCGTTTTTGCTAGAACGAGATATGATCGAAATTTGTCAAAAGCAAAGACAATAGAAAGGAGTTCTTTTTCAGTAGTTCTATAGTTCGTTTGTGCTCCTTGTAACATCTTACTAGCATAATATATAGGTTGAAATCGTTTTTCAATCCTTTGTCCTAAAACGGCTCCCATTGCAAAATCACTTGCATCGCACATTAATTCAAACGGTAGATTCCAATTTGGTGTTATCATGATCGGCGCATTAGTTAGTTTCTCTTTAAGAATATTAAAAGATTTGATGCATTCATCTGAAAAGATGAATGGAGCATCTTTTTCTAGGAGTTTATTCATAGGAGTGGCAATTTTAGAAAAATATTTTATGAAACGTCGATAAAAACCGGCATGTCCTAGAAAACTCCTAACTCCTCTAACATTGGTTGGATGTGGAAGTTTAGCAATTACATCTACTTTAGCTCTATCCACTTCAATTCCTTCCTTTGAAATTTTATGTCCAAGAACAATGCCTTCTTTAACCATGAAATGGCATTTCTCCCAATTAAGTACTAGATTTGACTGTTCGCATCTAATCAGCATTCGTTCAAGATTAACTAGACATGATTCAAATGTATCACCGAAGACTGAAAAGTCATCCATGAAAACTTCCATGCATTCTTTTATCATGTCGTGAAAAATCGCCATCATGCACCTTTGAAAGGTTGCAGGGGCGTTGCAAAGTCCAAATGGCATGCGTTTGTAAGCAAAAGTACCATAAGGGCACGTGAATGTGGTTTTCTCTTGATCTTCGGGTGCTATTGGAATTTGAAAATATCCGGAAAATCCATATAGAAAACAATAGTAACTATTTCCGGCTAATCTTTCCAACATTTGATCAATGAAAGGTAAGGGAAAGTGATCTTTTCTGGTGGCGTCATTTAATTTTCGATAATCAATACATACACGCCATCCTGTTACAGTCCTTGTAGGAATAAGCTCATTTTTTTCATTTGTAATGACAGTCATGCCACCCTTCTTAGGTACGCATTGAACTGGGCTTACCCATGGACTATCAGAAATTGGATATATTAAACCTGCATCTAGCAGTTTAATAATCTCTTTCTTAACTACATCTTGCATACGTTTTATGACCTTCTTCCATAAGGATTTTATGTGTGCAATACGAAGGACTTATTCCTTTAATATCATGAATCTTCCATGCAATGGCTAGTTTATGAGCTTTCAACACAGAAATGAGTTGTGATTTCTCATTTTTAGTAAGAGAAGACGATATTATTACAGGTAATTCAGATTCACCGTGTAAATAAGCGTATTCCAAATGGTTTGGAAGTGGCTTTAACTCTAATTTCGGAGGTTCTTCTATCGATGATTTATATCGATATCTGTCTTCTTCTTTTAGCATTTGAATTTCTTCTGTTGTTGGTTCATATCCATTAGCTATTAGTGTAGCTAACATTTCAGCTTCATTAATTGGTTCATTACCTTCTCCTAAAGAGCATTCTCCTGTTCCTTGTAATTCTGGAAATTCTTCTAATAATTCTGCATGTGAATCTATAGTTTGAATATAATAACATGTATCATCTGCAGATTGTGGTTGTTGCATTGCTCTATCAACTGAAAAGGTAACACTCTCGTCCTCTATACTTAGGGTCAATTTCTTACTGAACACGTCTATCATTGCTTTAGCCGTGTTTAAGAATGGTCTTCCTAATATGAGAGGAACTTGAGAATCTTCTTCCATGTCCAGAACAACAAAATCTACTGGAAATACTAAAGTACCAACTTTAACTAGCATGTTCTCCATTATCCCTCTAGGATATTTTATTGATCGATCGGCTAGTTGTATGCTTATTCTTGTTGGTTTCAATTCTCCAAGGTCTAGTTTAGCGTATAGTGAATACGGCATTAGATTTATACTAGCACCTAAGTCTGCTAATGCTTCTATTGAACTAAGACTACCCAGAAAACATGGAATTGTGAAACTTCCTGGATCAGATAGTTTTTCTGGTATCTTATTCAACAGCACTGCTGAACAATTAGCATTCATAGTAACAGCCGAGAGTTCTTCCATTTTCTTTCTATTTGTGATCAGATCTTTCAGAAATTTAGCATATCTAGGCATTCCTGAAATCACATCAATGAAAGGAAGATTTACATTTATCTATTTAAACATATCCAAGAATTTGGATTGCTCGGCTTCAAGTTTCTCTTTCTTCATTTTACTCGGATAAGGAAGTGGTGGTTGGTATGGTTTAACATAAGGTTTAGCCTTAACTGTGTTATCTTCATTAACCTTCTCAACTACCGGTTCTTTTTCCTTATCTTGATTAGGTTGTGGTTCTTGTGGAGTAGGAATAGCTTCGTCAGAAGTTACAGGTATTTCAGGTGGTTTAAGTGTTGTACCACTTCTTGTGGTAATGGCTTTAGCTGTTTCATTCCGGGGATTAGCATTTGTATCACTAGGTAAACTTCCCGGTTTTCTTTCACCTATTAACCTTGCTAGGTTACTTACTTCTTGTTCCAAGTTTTGAATAGAAGCTTGTTGATTTCTAAATGCTTGAGCATTTTGTTCATTGGTTTGTTTTTGAGATGTGAAAAACTGCGTTTGAGTTTCAACTAGCTTCGTCATCATATCTTCTAAATTCGGCTTTTTATCATCGGGTTGTTGTGGTGGTTTGTTTTGAAAATTAGGTCTTTGCTGGTTGTAAGTATTATTGGATACTTGTTGATTGCTAGGACCTTGTTGGTTGTTGTATGGAATATTTCGGTTATAATTCTGGTTTTGATTGTAAATTGGTCTTGGCGGTTGATAATTATTCTGATAATTATTTCCAGGCCTTTGGTTTAGATATGAAACATTCTCTCTTTGTTTCATTGTTAATTCAATACCGAGACAATCTTTTGTCCAATGTGGTCCTCCACACTGCTCACAACTAATTCGTATTGAGTGAATATCTTTAGTCATCTTTTCCATTCGTCTCTCGACAGCATCTATCTTTGCGGAAATGGAATCTAAGTCATGGCTAGAATCGGCTCTAGCTGCTTTAGATGATCTAACGATATCTTTTTCTTGGTGCCACTCATGTGAGTGGGAAGCAGTGTTATCAATAATTTTGTAAGCATCAGTTTCTGTTTTCTTCATAATGGAACCACCAGCTGCTATATCGATGTCTTTTCTTGTAGTGATGTCGCATCCTTGGTAGAATATTTGTACTATTTGGCAGGTATCTAAACCATGTTGCGGACATCCTCTTAATAACTTTCCAAATCTTGTCCACGCCTCATATAGAGTTTCATTCGGTTTCTGTGTAAACGTAACAATTTCTCCTTGAAGTCTTACGGCTTTAGATGCAGGAAATAATTGTTTAAGAAATTTTTCAACTAAAACGTCCCATGTATCAATCGCCCCTTCAGGTAACGATTCCAACCAATCTTTGGCTTCTCCCTTTAAAGTCCAGGGAAATAACATGAGATATATCTGTTCATCCTCAACTTCTCGGATTTTAAATAGTGTGCAGATCCTATTAAAGGTACATAGATGTTCATTTGGATCTTCCTTCGGCGCACCACTAAATTGGCATTGATTAGTCACCATGTGTAGAATTTGTCCTTTGATTTCATAATCTGGCGCATTAATGTCTGGATGAGTAATTGCGTGACCTTGGCCAGTGCGTTTAGCTCTCATTCGGTCTTCCATACTTAAAGGTTCCAGATTCTCCATAATTGAATTTGTTGAATCGGAATCACTAGAGGATTCTGATTTAATGGTTCGTTCCTCAACAATCTCTGTTTGAATGATTGGTGATTCCGGAGGAAAGTTTAGTGGTTCAGGATCTACGAACTGTCCCTGAATATTCTCCGGATTCTCAATTGTGAGGTCGGTTTCAAAAAATGGATTATCGGAAATTTGAATTGGAGTACTTGGTCGACTGGATGACGATTCTAAAGAAAAATCAACGGCGACAATATTTGCTAGATGTCTTGATCGAGTTACAGGTGGTGAACGTACAAAAGGTGGTGAACGTCTTGCTCGGTGCATTCACTGAATATCCTATTAGTTTTTAAAAAGGAAAGAAAAATTATATAAGTTATCCAATCAATAGACTTTTCTGATTTTGCCCACGTTTCGAATAGCCAAAAGATGCAGCAGAGGGGCAGGATTCATTTGGTCTCAATATAATTGAGGACTGTTTGGCTCCAATAACCCGGTCCACGTACAAATCCAACTATTACTACGAACCAGAAAATTTTGATGTCTATCAATTTAACTACTTAAAATAAATTTTCGTAATTTTAAGAAATTTAGATAAGAAGTAGAATAAAAATCTATGTCCTAAAAACTAGAATAGCGAGAAATAAGAAAGAAAAAGAGTGCGTCGGAAAAAGGTCGAAAAAGAAAAAAAAAAGGTGTTGAAAAATAAGAAATAAAAAGAGTGACTTATAAAACTTTAAAACATTCGCCTAACCCAACCTTATTACTACCACTAACTTAAAATTATAATCGCAAATTGAGATTACTAATTGGAATGATAATTGATACATAGGTAAAAGGCGTCGAGAAATAAGAAAATAGCGCGTCTAAACTTAAAAAGGAACTAAAAATTTAAAACTAAAAGTTGCGTCTTAAAGCTTACAAGTAAAACTATATCCCAAATGAAAATAACTTAAAAATGTACTAAAACTTAAAAAGGCGTCGCAAAATTCTAAAGCACCTAAATCTTAATCTAAAGAAAAAGTACTTAAGGGATTTTACGGCAAGGCCTAAAAATCTAGAAATAAAAATAACTATGGCAAAACTATGAATTAAAAATAAATACGAGCGAAAAATACAAATATTACGCTAAAACTATTAAAAAGGGATAAAATATAAAAATATATAAAAAGTTGTAAAAATTACAATTTTTATAAAAATTACAATTTTTATAAAAATTACAATTTTTATATTATTTATTTTATAAAACTATTAATTTTACAATTTAAATAAACTAATTAAACATAAAAATACAAATTAAATATAAAAACTAAATTAAATTATAAAATATATAACCCTAAATAGGGTTTTAGATTAATAATAAATAATAATACCCATAATAAATACTGGTTCAGTCAACTGTGGCGTGTCAGACGGGCTCATGCGATCGCATGAGTCCTAAGTTGCCCAGCCATGCAATCGCATGGGCTAGGGTTTCGGGCCACAGAATGGGCTGCTACAGTACAGGCCGAATTAAATTTTTTTTTTTTTTGAATAATATATTTATAAAATATATTTATAAATTAAATAAAAATTATATTTTTACAAAATAAAGATAAAGAAACTTTTATAGAACTTAAATATTTAACAAACTCTAAAAAAAAAAATTTATATTTTTGTTTTTTTTTATATATTTTTTTATATATTAAAACGTATTTTTACAAAAGTGTATTTTTTTATAAAAGTAAACTAAAGATAAAAATCTTTTTTTTTTATATTAGCGTCGCGCTTCCGGCTTTTAAGCGAATCCCCGGCAGCGGCGCCAAAAACTTGATGTGGTAGCGTGGGGGTACGTGATAGTACTATATTTTACTACGAAATACGTTACAAATTACACAAGTTTTAATTATTTATTTACAAATGGGATATACCTTAAACCTTGCTACAACACTTATAGGCAGTGTACCTAATCGTACAGTAGTGTAGTTTTTAGTAAGTCCAGTTCGTTCTACAGGGAAAATCTTTAAACAAAGCTTAACGCTATATTAGTTTACTTTTATAAAAATACAAATATATATATATAAGTAATATTATTATTATAAAGGGGGGTTTTTACCGTTTAATGACCGGTTTGTCGATTTTAAAACTTTAGTCGCAGTTAAAACCAAATGTAAAATATTAAAAATAAATACAAGACTTAAATTAAAGCGTAAAGTAAATAACGATAATGAAATTTCGATAAATAAAAGTGCGATAAAATAAACTTGCGATAATTAAAAAGTACGAAAATTAAAGTGTAATTAAATACAATAACAATAAATAAAATGCGATAATTAGAAGTGCAATTAAATATAAAATAAAGGAAATAAAATATGAAATAAAATAATTATGCTTATTTAAACTTCCGTAATCATAATGTTTGACGTTTTGATTTTAGTTTTATGCCCATGGGTTAATTGTCCTTTGTCCTGGATTATTTAATATGTCCGTCTGGTTTTTGTCCATAACAGTCCATCAGTCATAAATATAAAGTGCGAGTGTCCTCGTCAAATTATTCTTATACCTGAAGTTAAATATTCCAACTAATTGGGGACTTAAACTGTAACAAGATTTTAATACTTTGTTTAATAATTACACCAGGATGTCGACTGAGTGTAACCCAAGATTTTAATACTTTGTTAACAATTATGCCAAGTGTCCTTATACATAATTTCACCCCTGTTTTAATAATTCTAGTGACTGTTAATCCATTCCCGTGTCCGGTTAAATGAACGATTATTCGTACATATAAATACCCCGCCCATCGTGTCCGATCGAGTGTATATGATAATTTATAGGGACGCCCAATTGTAAATCTTTATATTAACATTAACAAACTATCATTTAGTTAAACAAATATAAAGCCCATTAATAGCCCATAGTCTAATTTTCACAAGTGTCGTTCTTTTGTCCAAACTCCAATTATGGTACAAAACCCAATTACCCAATTTTAATATTTTTAGCCCAACATCATGATTACTTCGGATTAAATAAGCATAATAATAACTTAGCTACGAGACATTAATGTAAAAGGTTGAACATAACTTACAATGATTAAAAATAGCGTAGCGTTACACGGACAGAATTGGGACTTACACCCTTACAACATTCGCTAACATACCCTTATTATTAGAATTATAATTAAAATTAAAATTAAAATATAAATTATAAATATAAATATTACGTATGAATGGAGAAGAGAAAAGATATATTTTTTTGCGTTCACCAAACTGCGAATTTATAGGGGATGTGGCCTGACTTTTCATGCCATGCGATCGCATGGACTTTCTTCTTCCTGGCCATGCGATCGCATGGCCAGCTGGGAGAGCTCACATGTTGCTTGTTTCCTTGTGCCGACGTTTTATAAATATAATATAATATATATATTAATTTTAAGAATTAGTTATATATTATATTATATTCATATGCATAGTTGACTTGTAATTTTTAGTCCGTTGCGTCGAGCGTTGAGAGTTGACTCTGGTCCCGGTTCCGGATTTTCGAACGGCCTTGCGTACAATTTAATATCTTGTACTTTGCGTTTTGAATCTTGTACTCTTGTGATTTCGAGACGTTTCTTATCAATAATTGGAACCTCTTTGATTGTATTTTGTACTTTTGAGCTTTTTGGACCTTTGCGTCTTCAATTCGTCGAATCTGTCTTTTGTCTTTACCTTTTATTATTTAAACGAATATCACTTGTAAATAGAACAATTGCAACTAAAAGCTTGTCTTTCTTGAGGAATAATGCTATGAAATATATGTTCGCTTTTAGCATTATCAAATATTCCCACACTTGAGCGTTGCTTGTCCTCAAGCAATATAGTCTTGAAATACTAGAATCACTTCTTTATTCTTCACACTTTGTACATCAGTGATTTCTATACGGCGGTATAAACAATGGTAGTAACGATGTGGTTTACAGTCCCATATGACTATATAAAAATTTAGATCCATTAAGGAAATTGGATCTTTATGAAAACATTTGATCTTTGAAAATTCAATCTAGCTTTTACCCTAGATAAGTTTTCCGGAATAACCCTTCACCGGTGTTTGCAAAATATTTTTGTGGGCTTGGTGGGTTTCAGATTTGAAAATTTTAGCTCAAAACTTATGGTTTTGTGTCACCCACTTGCTAACCTTGTATTCAGAAAAGCAACACGTCCAGTTTACTTGTCCCGTATATTACCTTTCGGTAAACTACCGTCCGGTTGTAAAGGAAAGCGTTGAACAAGCAACTGTTAAGGCAATGTCTCCTGACATGCTTTTAATTATGGTCTATAACGTGTCGGACGCAATTACTATCCTTTGTAGGAGCAATAGTAAAGCTCACCCTTATAATTTGTCGGTCTGACACAAGGTCCTGTCTTTAACCATGCTATGCAACCACCGTTCTTACGGTTGACACCCGATTTGGTTCAGATGACCTAATGAATTCCAGGTGAATTCCTAGGATTTTACGTTCAATGGTAATGAACGCATTGAAAATGGGTTTTCAGAAAACAAATCGGTTTATAATTTGATCAAAATATTTTCTCGTTTAAGCTCGAGTTTAGATATCATTGAATTCCATGAGTTTGAATTCTCAATCTTTAAGGTCAATTCTCTAGGATTGAGTAATATCAGGCTTAAAAGCTGATTTTTAATCTTTAAGGAGATTATCCTTTCTGGGGATCTGATTCATTAGTCTTATCCAGCTAATTTGCACGGTGCCCCCCCATTTTACGAGATAAATCCTTCTCATGGTTAGGATAAATCTGACCACTTGGCAACCCTGTTTAATGCTGAGGTCCGTGAATTTCCTGCTGATTTTAGTGATGACTTTTCTAGGTTTTTCGTCAACCTACAGCTGGTCTGGACGACAACTTCATGACCTAAATCAAGAAGCGCGTGTCTTTTTCGGAAGACTTTACTTTCTTTTAGTGATGGAATTGATTCATCGTGTAGATCCATCTTTCTTACAGTAAATCAGGTAAAACTTTTTAGTTTAGTCCAAAGCAAAAGTATTTTCAGTTATTTGTACAAAAATATGTGATATATGTTTTGAAAAACTTGATAAATTTTCCTACACTTGGCTTTTATTTTCCTTTTTATTGTCCTCTATTCCATTTTAAATGAATTTTAACATTTTGGTTTGTTTCTCAATTTATGTCCTTTCTGAGGTAACAATAATTTCGGTGTTAACACCTAGTTTTATCGTTCATAAATATGTATAAACATGATTTTGAGTTCATTTAATTAAAAATTTTGAAAAATTTTACTAGAATTGGGTAGTCAGTATATAAGACTAGGGCTGTTCTTTATTATCAGAGAGCACTAGATTCTAATACAACTACTACTTTACTAGTATTTCTAATGGTAACCAAGTGTATAAAGTAAAAATTTTAAAATCCGAAAGAATTTAACCCCTTCCCACACTTAAGATCTTGCAATGCCCTCATTTGCAAGAAATCAGTAACAATTTAAATTATTGAGGGTGATTAGGCTAGAAATGATTAAATTTTACCAAAGTTTCCAAACATATTGGCGTTTGTTTGCTGAATGATAAATGGTGCATATCATTTGTTCATTTCGTCTGTTGTTACATCACATTTATTTGTCATCTTGTCGTCAAAATTAGTAGCTTTTGCTGAACTTAATGTCAGTCTTTGAAAATGCGCTGTTTTACCCTGTTTTGTACAATTTACAATATACATACATACAAATATAAACATGCATGGCAATTTGAAATGGGACTTAATATCCCACTTTCAAATCCTAAATGTGAAATATTAGTACACAATAATAATAAAAATGATAAAGATTACATAAGTATATTCAATAACATAAGTTTAAACATGAATAAGTAAAAAAGATAAAAACATAAAAATCATATAAATAACCAAATGGAACTAAATCAGTCTGGATATGGGTTCCAGTTCATCTCGTCAGGTGGGTTCCATTGTTGGTTATAGGTGTTTTGATAGGCTTGGTTATAGTCATACCGGTTAAAGGGTGGTCGGATATCGGGGCTATGTGGCGGAAAATGAGCAGGTCGAGTAGGTACGTAATTATTTGGTACCTGATATGATAGCTGGCTCATGATTTGGTGCTGATGAACTAACCAGCTATCGTGTTGGCGTCGCCTATAATCCTCGTATACTCGCTCGGAGTTTCACTGCTCATACATACTATGTCTGGCCGCGTTCGTCATTGCTTCCTCATCTATACGAACGTGGACGTCAAGAATAGCATCTCGAAAGACATCCCTAATGCCTTCCGCCTCCTCCATTTCCTCGTCTGAGCCTCTCTCTACCTGAGGATGAGATCCCTCATAGGGTCCTGCCTGGTTACGTCTACTTTTCAATACCTTAGCACCCACATAAACTTTCAATCCTAAGGGCTCAACCTGTTCTCTACAAAGCTGTAATGGACCCCCTTGGTTCCTATCAACACCTAAATACTCTCCAATGAGAGTAACAAAAATACCTCCTCCTATTATACTCCCGTCTTGCATTCCCTCTACCATTTTAGATAAATAAAAAGCAACACAGTAAGGGATATTGACAAAGCTTCTAGGATCCCGAATACACTTTAGGTAGAATAAATCATATAAGGTAATTTTTTCTTTATTATGACCTCTTTGTGTAATCGAGTTAGCCAAAAATCTATGAATAATACGAAGCTCGGCTCTGTCAATATGTGTATAGGAGTGTCCTCCTGCTCGTGTAAAAACATCAAAATGTGACATACGCCTCCAAATGGCGTCAGCGTCAAAGTTACTATCTACCCTTTCACCATAATGAATCAAATTTGTACAATCGGGTAATAGCAACTCACCAGGAGTATATATCTGTAAGGCCCTGGCCATGTCCAACATGGACATTCTGTACATCCTACCGTCAAGGATAAACCTAAGAAATCTTCTATCATCTATTCTAACTATATTTGTATCAAGTGATACAGTACTCATCAACTCAACACACCATTCCTTATATACAGGTCTACGAATGGTGAAAAGACGTTCCCAATCTGTAAAAGAAGAACTGCCATACCTTTGAACTAAAAGCTGTCTAACACGGTCAGCTAGATGGACCGTTTCCAAAGGGGCCCAATCGATTACCCTTGGCACCTCTACATTTTTTGTTACCAATTTGAATTTGTTCCTTTGATATGTCTCGTAATCTCTCCATCTCCTATCAAATCTCAGATTAGGATGCAGAGTGTGCTCAGGAATCGTTGGGAATTCTACTGGCGGCCTCATTGGGAATACTATGAATTCATCAACAAACTGTACTGGATCATAATAAGGTATGTGCTGATCAGACTGTTGTTGTTCCTGTTGTGGTTCTCGTTCGTGTTGCATTTCTGGTTCTGGTTCTGGTGCTGGTGCTGGTCGTCTAGATGATGATGCTCCTGAACCTCCAGTATCGGCTTTCTGCAAAACACATTAAACACAAAATTTGTGCATCCAAATATGCATTAGTGTTAGCAAAATAACAACTTAAAACAATCACTATAACATGTTAAATCAAAATTAAACTTATACACATTTTCACAATTTTTCACAATTCTACACTTTTCAAATAAGCACATATGAAAATGTATACAATGTTCATAAGCATTTAACTTAAATAACATGTCAAAATATTCATTACTAATAATTAAACAACTCTCAAATGGCAATTACATCAAATTAATCAAGTTCATGAATTTTGGACTTAAAAAGTCCACTTTAATCTCCAAAAATCATGTTTAGGATCATTGTTTGGATCATTTAACTATCTAAACATGTTACACTACTCAATTTAGCAATAATTCATGACAAAAATCGGCCATAACCTGTTTATATCAAAAAGCCCCAAATTGCTCAAGAACACAAACCCTAGATTTCTAAAAATTTTGAAGTTTTTGGCTTCAAATCATTGTTAAATAGCATCAATCTAGGTTATACATGCATAAAATACTAACAATTTAACACTAGAAATTAACAAAATTGCATTAACAAAATAGCGTAGCGTTACACGGACAGAATTGGGACTTACACCCTTACAACATTCGCTAACATACCCTTATTATTAAATTATAATTAAAATTAAAATTAAAATATAAATTATAAATATAAATATTACGTATGAATGGAGAAGAGAAAAGATATATTTTTTTGCGTTCACCAAACTGCGAATTTATAGGGGATGTGGCCTGACTTTTCATGCCATGCGATCGCATGGACTTTCTTCTTCCTGGCCATGCGATCGCATGGCCAGCTGGGAGAGCTCACATGTTGCTTGTTTCCTTGTGCCGACGTTTTATAAATATAATATAATATATATATATATATATATTAATTTTAAGAATTAATTATATATTATATTATATTCATATGCATAGTTGACTTGTAATTTTTAGTCCGTTGCGTCGAGCGTTGAGAGTTGACTCTGGTCCCGGTTCCGGATTTTCGAATGTCCTTGCGTACAATTTAATATCTTGTACTTTGCGTTTTGAATCTTTTACTCTTGTGATTTCGAGACGTTTCTTATCAATAATTGGAACCTCTTTGATTGTATTTTGTACTTTTGAGCTTTTTGAACATTTGCGTCTTCAATTCGTCGAATCTGTCTTTTGTCTTTACCTTTTATTATTTAAACGAATATCACTTGTAAATAGAACAATTGCAACTAAAAGCTTGTCTTTCTTGAGGAATAATGCTATGAAATATATGTTCGCTTTTAGCATTATCACAAGTCTTAACAAGTTTGATTGCTTAACATGTTGGAAACACTTAATCATGTAAATATCAAATTCATTTAATATATATAAACATGGAAAAGTTCGGGTCATTACAGTACCTACCCGTTAAATAAATTTCGTCCCGAAATTTTAAGCAGTTGGAGGTGTTGACGTATCTTCTGGAAATAAGTGCGGGTATTTCTTCTTCATTTGATCTTCTCGTTCCCAAGTGAACTCGGGTCCTCTACGAGCATTCCATCGAACCTTAACAATTGGTATCTTGTTTTGCTTAAGTCTTTTAACTTCACGATCCATTATTTCGACGGGTTCTTCGATGAATTGAAGTTTTTCATTGATTTGGATTTCGTCTAACGGAATAGTGAGATCTTCTTTAGCAAAACATTTCTTCAAATTCGAGACGTGAAAAGTGTTATGTACAGCTGCGAGTTGTTGAGGTAACTCAAGTCGGTAAGCTATTGGTCCGACACGACCAATAACCTTGAATGGTCCAATATACCTTGGATTTAATTTTCCTCGTTTACCAAATCGAACAACGCCTTTCCAAGGTGCAACTTTAAGCATGACCATATCTCAAATTTCAAATTCTATATCTTTTCTTTTAATGTCAGCGTAGCTCTTTTGTCGACTTTGGGCGGTTTTCAACCGTTGTTGAATTTAAATGCTCTTCTCGGTAGTTTCTTGTATTATCTCCGGACCCGTAATCTGTCTATCCCCCACTTCACTCCAACAAATCGGAGACCTGCACTTTCTACCATAAAGTGCTTCAAACGGCGCCATCTCAATGCTTGAATGGTAGCTGTTGTTGTAGGAAAATTCTGCTAACGGAAGGTGTCGATCCCAACTGTTTCCGAAATCAATAACACATGCTCTTAGCATGTCTTCAAGCGTTTCTATCGTCCTTTCGCTCTGCCCATTAGTTTGTGGATGATAAGCAGTACTCATGTCTAGACGAGTTCCTAATGCCTGCTGTAATGTCTGCCAGAATCTTGAAATAAATCTGCCATCCCTATCAGAGATAATAGAGATTGGTATTCCATGTCTGGAGACGACTTCCTTCAAATACAGTCGTGCTAATTTCTCCATCTTGTCATCTTCTTTTATTGGCAGGAAGTGTGCTGATTTGGTGAGACGATCAACTATTACCCAAATAGTATCAAAACCACTTGCAGTCCTTGGCAATTTAGTGATGAAATCCATGGTAATGTTTTCCCATTTCCATTCCGGAATTTCGGGTTGTTGAAGTAGACCTGATGGTTTCTGATGCTCCGCTTTGACCTTAGAACACGTCAAACATTCCCTACATATTTAGCAACATCGGCTTTCATACCTGACCACCAAAAATGTTTCTTGAGATCCTTGTACATCTTCCCCGTTCCAGGATGTATTGAGTATCTGGTTTTATGAGCTTCTCTAAGTACCATTTCTCTCATATTTCCAAATTTTGGTACCCAAATTCTTTCAGCCCTATACCGGGTTCCATATTCCCGAATATTAACATGCTTCTCCGATCCTTTGGGTATTTCATTATTTAAATTTTCCTCTTTTAAAACTCCTTGTTGCGCCTCCTTTATTTGAGTAGTAAGGTTATTGTGAATCATTATATTCATAGCTTTTACTAGAATGGGTTCTCTGTCCTTTCTGCTCAAGGCGTCGGCTACCACATTTGCCTTCCCCGGGTGGTAACGAATCTCAAAGTCGTAATCATTCAACAATTCAATCCACCTGCGCTGTCTCATGTTCAGTTGTTTCTGATTAAATATGTGTTGAAGACTTTTGTGGTCGGTATATATAATACTTTTGACCCCATATAAGTAGTGCCTCCAAGTCTTTAATGCAAAAACAACCGCGCCTAATTCCAAATCATGCGTCGTATAATTCTGCTCGTGAATCTTCAATTGTCTAGACGCAGAAGCAATTACCTTCGTTCGTTGCATTAATACACAACCGAGACCTTGCTTTGAGGCGTCACAATATATCACAAAATCATCATTCCCTTCAGGTAATGACAATATAGGTGCCGTAGTTAACTTTTTCTTCAACAATTGAAATGTTTTCTCTTGTTCATCCTTCCATTCAAATTTCTTCCCTTTATGCGTTAATGCAGTCAAGGGTTTTGCTATTTTGAAAAAATCTTGGATGAATCTCCTGTAATAACCAGCCAGCCCTAAAAATTGGCGTATGTGCTTCGGAGTTTTCGGGGTTTCTCACTTTTCAACGGTTTTAATCTTTGCTGGATCCACCTGAATACCTTATTTGTTCACTATATGACCTAGGAATTGAACTTCTTCTAACCAAAATGCACACTTTGAAAACTTAGCGTACAGTTTTTCTTTCCTTAACAACTCTAGCACTTTTCTCAAATGTTCTTCGTGCTCTTGATCATTCTTCGAGTAAATAAGTATGTCATCGATGAAAACAATGACAAACTTGTTAAGATATGGCCCACACACTCGGTTCATGAGGTCCATGAACACAGCTGGTGCGTTAGTCAATCCAAACGACATAACCATAAACTCGTAATGACCGTAACGCGTCCTAAAAGCAGTCTTTGGAATATCATCCTCCTTCACCCGCATTTGATGATACCCAAAACGTAAATCAATCTTCGAATAAACTGACGAGCCTTGTAGTTGATCAAATAAATCGTCGATTCTCGGTAGTGGGTAGCGGTTCTTGATGGTAAGTTTGTTCAACTCTCGGTAGTCGATACATAACCTAAATGCACCATCCTGCTTCTTGACAAACAAAACAGGAGCTCCCCACGGTGATGTACTTGGTCGAATGAAACCACGCTCTAAAAGTTCCTGTAATTGACTTTGTAATTCTTTCATTTCGCTGGGTGCGAGTCTGTATGGAGCACGAGCTATCGGTGCAGCTCCTGGTACAAGGTCTATTTGAAATTCAACGGATCGGTGTGTGGGTAATCCCGGTAATTCTTTCGAAAATACATCGGGAAATTCTTTTGCGACGGGAACATCACTGATGTTCTTTTCTTCAGGTTTAACTTCCTCGATGTGTGCTAGAATGATGTAATAACCTTTTCTTATTAGTTTTTGCGCCTTCATACCACTAATAAGATTTAATTTCGCGTTATTCTTTTCTCCGGACACCATTAAAGGTTTTCCTTTTTCACGCACAATGCGAATCGAATTTTTGTAACAAACGACTTCTACTCTCACCTTTTTCAACCAGTCCATGTCAATTATTACATCAAAACTCCCTAACTCGACTGGTATTAAATCAATTTTAAATGTTTCGTCAACCAGTTTAATTTCTCTATCCCGACATACTTTATCTGCTGTAATTAGTTTACCGTTTGCTAATTCGAGTAAAAATTTACTATCCAAAGGCGTCAATGGACAACTTAATTTAGCACAAAAATCTCTAATCATATAGCTTCTATCCGCACCCGAATCAAATAAAACATAAGCAGATTTATCGTCAATAAGAAACGTACTCGTAACAAGCTCCGGGTCTTCCTGCGCTTCTGCCGAATTAATGTTGAAGACTCGTCCATGGCTTTGCCCATTATTATTCCCCTGATTAGGGCATGCTTTGCTGAAATGGCCCGGCTTTCCGCATCCGTAACAAATAATGGAATTATTTGTTCTGTTATTTTTATATGCCTTTGGTCCATAGACATCACACTTCGTTACACTATGTCCGGTTCTATTACACTTGGTACACACTACTACACAGAACTTATCTGGATGAAACCCTCCACACCTTAGACATTTATTGTTCTGATTGTTGTTGCCATTGTTGTTATTGATTTGGTTGTTGTTGGGATTGTTATTGTTGTTGGAACGGTTGTTGTAGTTGTTGTTGTTGTTGTTGGGACGTTTGTTGTAGTTATTGTTAGGATTGCGGTTATTATTGCGATTGTTGTTGCGGTTGTTGGGATAGTTGTTGCGATTTTTATTGTTGTTGTACTGGTGATTCTTGTCACTGTTTTTCTCCCACTTCCTCTTGAGTTGTTTCGTGTTGTCTTCTTCGACCGCCTGTTCTTTAATTCTTCCCTCAATCTGATTTATGAGTTTATGAGCCATTCGACTTGCCTTTTGTATGGAAGCGGGCTCGTGTGAACTCACATCTTCTTGAATCCTTACTGGTAACCCTTTTACAAACGCGTCGATCTTCTCTTCTTCATCTTCAAACGTTCCCGGACACAATAGGCACAACTCTGTGAATCGTCGTTCATATGTGGTAATGTCGAATCCTTGTGTTCGTAACTCTCTAAGTTCTACCTTGAGCTTATTGACTTCGTTTCTAGGACGGTACTACTTGTTCATCAATTGCTTGAATGCCGACCACGGTAGTGCGTAAGCAGCATTTTGTCCTACCTGTTCAAGATAGGTGTTCCACCACGTTAACGCAGTACCTGTGAAGGTATGCGCAGCGTACTTAACTTTGTCCTCTCTAGTACACTTACTTATGGCAAACACCGATTCGACTTTCTCGGTCCACCGTTTCAATCCAATTGGTCCTTCGGTTCCATCGAATTCCAAAGGTTTGCAGGCAGTGAATTCTTTGTAGGAGCATCCTACACGATTTCTTGTGGGATTAGTTCCACTACTAGAACCAGAGTTATTGTTGTTATTTTGCATTGCAGCCTGCACTGCGGCTATGTTCGCAGCAAGGAAAACACGGAAGTCTTCCTCACTCATGTTCAAATTCTGACGAGTTGCCGGTGCCATTTCCTTCAAAAATAGCCCAAAGAATTAAGTTAATCATATAGAATTTTAAGAGTAGTCAGTACTATTTCGTAGCATAGTATGAACTCATTTATAAAAGCTTTTTCTTTATATTAGCGTTTTATAGTTTTTAATTCGGGTAGTACCTACCCGTTAAGTTCATACTTAGTAGCTAATATACAATTCAACTACTACAATTCCATATGAAAAAACTGATTATAATAAAATTTCGCGTTCAAATTTTATATAATATTTTACAACTTACAATACCGCTATTATACATTTAGGATGAAATATAGCACATAATAACTTTGCTACTCGGCAGCTATAAAGGCATTTCTAGTTAATACGCAAGTTGTTCAGCAAAAGAAATAAAGACACGTAATTCATAAGACAACTTCCCATCCTTGGTCTTGTGGAAAGTAACCGTTATGACAATTTGCTAGGCAGCATGTTGTTATGTCGTCAAAAGAACGAGAGTTTCGTAATGCCCAACAGCCTCGTAGCAATCTAAAAACCTTGTTTCTTACCCCAATTACTGAGTCCGTCACTTGTGTGAATGTTTTATTTAAAAGTTGCAACCCAGTGTTCTTTTTCTCAATTTGATGAGAAGCGAACATTATTAACCCGTAAGCATAACATGCTTCTTTATGTTGCATGTTAGAAGCTATTTCTAAAGAACGGAGTCCTATGTTGGGATATGTTGAGTCATAATAGGTTCGTAACCCGTAGCGTAAAATTGCATCTGGGTTTCCCGCACTAAATGCCTTAAAGAAAACTTGGTGTAACTTAAAGTCTCCCCAATGTGATATACCACATCTTTCAAAGGAAAGCCTTTTATATACTAAGGCATGCCTGGAATGTCTTTCAAACGTTTGACAAACTAATTTTGTCGTAACTAATTGTGCTGATGAATTCTGCCCGACTCTAGACAAGATTTCATCAATCATATCTCCTGATAGGTCTTCTAAAATTTTTGGTTGTCCATCCTTAACATCCATTTTTGTGTTTTTATATTGTAAAATAGACAAGGATTAGATTCGTAAAAGATAATTAACAAACAATACAAACAATTTTTACATAGAACATAAAAGTACAAGCACACTACAATACATATAATACACAACATGATTACAACCCTCTAATCTGAATCACTGGTTTCTTCTTCTTCGGACTTGGTTCGTTTTCCTAATTTTCTAGGGATATATGGTGCTCTTCTAATACGAGCCGTCGTTTTCCACAATGGTTTAGAAAAAACTGGTGGTTTAGAGGTTCCCGGGTTATTGTTACAATTTGAGAGATACGGATGTTGCCGATACATATAAAGTTCATTGAGGTTGGAATCAGGTTTCTCTATTTTTACACATTTTCCCTTATTATTATCTTTTGCTATAATAAATTGGGTCGAGGTAATTTCTATAACATCATCGGAATCCTCATCGGGATCCGATTCATCGGAAAATTGGTAATCTTTCCAATATTTTGCTTCCTTGGCGGAAACACCATTGACCATTTTTAACTTTGGTCCGTTGGTTGAGGATTTTCTTTTATTTAATCGATTTACTGCAGGTATCAATATTTCTTCCTCCGGAACCTCTTCTTCTTCCGATTTCTCCTCTTCCGGTTCCTCCTCTTCCGGTTCCTCTTCGGGAATTTGTGAATCTTCCCAAAGTATATTCGACTCTTCATTATTATTAGGTGAGTCGATGGAATTTGTACTAGAGGTAGACATCTATCACACAATATCAAACATGTTAAGAGATTAATATATCACATAATATATAGTTTCCAACAAAAAATGTTAAGCAATCGTTTTTGAAGAAAAACACGGTCGAAGTCCAGACTCACTAATGCATCCTAACAAACTCGGTAAGACACACTAATGCAAAAATTCTGGTTCTCTAAGACCAACGCTCGGATACCAACTGAAATGTCCCGTTCATATTGATTATAAACGTTCCATATTAATTGATTTCGTTGCGAGGTTTTGACCTCTATATGAGACGTTTTTCAAAGACTGCATTCGTTTTTAAAACAAACCATAACCTTTATTTTATCGACAAGGTTAAAAAGTCACCACCTAGATTATCCAAAAATGATAATCTAAGAATATCACACTTACACACTACCAATACATATTGGTTTACAATATTAATATGTTACAACAAATTAAATCTCGAATGCAGTTTTAAACAATATAATACATGCATGCTGACACCAAATCTTGTCCATAATTTAGCATGCAACAGCGGAAGCTCTTAATAATCACCTGAGAATAAACATGCTTTAAACGTCAAGGTTTAACCTATATATCAAATTGTAATAATAGACCACAAGATTTCATCTTTCAATAACATGCAATCTGCATAAAAATCATTCGTATGGTTGAACACCTGGTAACCGACATTTACAAATGCATCTAGAATATCCCCATATATAAATATCGAAGTACTAAAACAGTTCAAATTCTCTGACTGGGTCTTGTCAATGGCCCATAGATCTATCTTTAGGATTCGCGTCAATTGGTGGCAATTATAATAAACACCAATTCTTAGGTTACCAAGTTCAACAAGGGCGATATCCGGTATAACGATTCAACATAGAATGTAGTTTCAATACTTGTGTCTATTTTGTAAATCATTTTCAAAACTGCATGTATTCTCATCTCAAAATATTAGATTTTAAAAGTGGGACTATAACTCACTTTCACAGATTTTACTTCGTCGGGAAGTAAGACTTGGCCACTGGTCGATTCACGAACCTATAACAAATATGTACATATATATCAAAGTATGTTCAAAATATATTTACAACATTTTTAATACTGTAACACCCGCGTTTTGGGCCTAGTTGAAATGACCATTTTACCATTGAGTATGGCGTAATTAGTGATTTTAGTAATTATATGTTTATAATTATTTGGTGTTTTAGTTGAGACCAGTTTGTGACGAGGGTCACAGAACAGGTTTGTTTATTTAATTTGAACTCCGTTAGGACCGCCTAACGAGGTACGAAAGATTTTAGATAACTGGTAAATACCCGTGTGTTGTGGGGTATGGGGTTTTAACCCCAAATAAGTGTATTGTGCTGCCCTTTCCTCTCATTTTCTCCATCTCTCTAGAAATTTCCCAAAAACACACCGTGCCTTCATCCTTCCCATCTACCAAACCCTAATCCTTAAACATTGATCTTGAGCTCAAATTGGTGTTAGAATCGTGTTTGTTATCATTTACTGAGTCTATCAAGGTAAGTAACATGTGTTTTGTGTTCAATTCGTTGTTAAATTCATGGTTTTGTGTGAGTTTTGTAAAAAGCTTGAATTTGTGTCAAAACAAGTGATTTAAGTGTTGTTATGGTCAAATTGTTGTGGGTTTTGAGTCTATAACAAGTAGTGAACAAGTTGTGGTCGATTTTGGTGTTTAAAACGAGCTCTAGATCGAGATTTGAGGATTTCATCGTGAAGTCCGTAGCCTTTGTTCAGTTTCTGAGGAAGATGAACACGGTCGGCCGACTGTCGGTAGACAGTCGACCGACTGAGGGTTCAACCGACCGATTGTTTAGTGAACCGACCGACTGAGATTTACCTTCGGCCGATTGATGTAATACCAAATGAATCGACCGACTGGAAAGGTCAGTCGACCGGTTGTGTCGACAGTCGACCGACTGCCAGTGTCAGTCGACCGACTGAGTGTCCAGGGCAGAATATTTACCAAAGTGCCATTTTCTAGCTGTTATGCTGCCCGTTTGTATTTTGGTGTTCAGAATGTAAATTTTGAAAGTGCATAAGTGTTATGTAGACCTTTTTGTGGCGCTTTTGATACTGATTTGCTGTATTATGTTGTTTTGTGTTAACGGATGGAAACTAACTTGATTTGCCTTATGTTCAGGTAATAAGGATAAGGAAGAAGCTCAGTGATAGTTTATCTGAGCTAGTTGCTGGTAATCGGTGAGTGGGATTATCTCTGGGTGTAGTATAGAGTAGCAAGTTGCGCTACTATGTTTATATTGTTGATAGTTGCCATGATTAGTAGTTATGTTGTATAGTTGATCGCAGTTAAGGTTGCCATGCTTTTAGTAGTATTAGTTGCATGTAGTAGTAGTAGTAGTAGTAGTATTTGACTGGTTGTATGTGCACAAGTTGTTGTTGTTGTTGTTGTTGGAACCTATTGTTGTTAGGTTCAGCTCAGAGAGGTCAACCTAGTTGTGGTTGGGTCTAGTTGGCTACTGTTTGTTGAGTATAGTGCTGAATGACGCATTACCTGCGTGTGGATGACTATATTGGGGATTCAGTAGTAAAGACTATCGGTAGACGCTAGACTGATCAGCTAGTGGTCGTGTGTCCGTACAAGCCGCCGATCCTCTAGTTGGAGCACAGTTGCTAGTTGTTTGTTGTTTGTTGTATGTGGTTGCATATAGCTGTTGATATAGGAGTACAAGTTGATACTGTATGCTAGACCTTTTGATAGTTCCATTCACTTAGCCTTGTGCTAACCCCTCACCTCCTCCCTTGCAGGTTTTGGATCTTAGTGTTGGTAGGGACGGGAGTCGGGCTGACGATTTGTTTGACAAGACGAACTCTGATGTTTTAAGTTTTGTAAATATGTAACTAGTCGTTTAACGTAACACCTGTGGTTTGTAATAAAGTAATTAACTTATGATTTGTGATAATCATGTTTGTAACTAACTAAGAGTATTTATGTAAACTCAGTCTTCCGCTGTGATTTAAAAAAATAATAAAAAAATTAAGGTGTTACAACTTGGTATCAGAGCATAGGTTTGGCCGCATGTACATTGTGTTGAATGTCATGTTCCCAAGCCTTGTGTTGTGTCAAACATATCTGAGGGGACGGGTTAAGTGATTGTAGGGATTACATGCGTTAGTTGATACGTACTAACCTGTTTTCCACTAAGCGTTTGTGTGAGTTATTGTGGTAGTGCAGATATGACAGATAATACAGAAAACGCAACTGGTCCGTCAGCCCCCGGAACATTCAGAGCCCCAGATGAAGACGGGTATGTGTCAGAAGATAATCCGCAGGAACAAATTCTAGATTTGAAAAGTCGGTTAAAGGAAGCAAATGATCGAATAAAAGAATTAGAACAAAGTCAGGTAATAGTGAATCCAAGTGGTAGTGTACCGAATCAGATGTTTAGTGGGTATCCGGTGCAGTCAAATATGTATCAGCAAACTGGAAGTGCTTTCCAACAACAACAATGGTTACCACCTCAGTATCAATTTCCTCAACAGTATCAGGTGCCACCTCAGTTTAATCAACAGTTTCCAAATCAGATGTTGGGTCCGTATCAGATGCCGACGTTTCAACAACCGAAGAAATGTACCTTCAAACAGTTTCTGAATTGTAATTCACCAGAGTACTCAGGAAGTTCTAACCTAACGGTAACCCTTAACTGGTTAAGAGAGATAGAAAAGGTTTTTGAGGCCTGTCAGTGCGAACCAGAATTACAGGTTATTTATGCTAGCCGTATGTTGAAAAATAGGGCAATGGTTTGGTGGGATACAGTTATTTCTAGTATATCGAAAGAGCAAGTGAACATGATTACTTGGGAACAATTTTATAGTAAAGTTTGTGAACAGTATTGTTCGTCCTATGATCTCAATCGAATTAAGACAGAATTTTTGGCAATGAAAATGACTCCTCAGATGACGATATATGAGGTAATTGAGCAGTATATGGATAAATTAAGGTTTGTTCAACAGTGGGTTCCAGATGAACAGTCCAGAATTCAGCATTTTGTTAATATAATTTTACCAGAGTACAGAACAATGGTTAGGATGGAGACGACGTTATCGCAAGCATTTGTTATGGCCAAGATGGTAGAGGATGACGTCAGAGCAGCAAGGAATAGAATAGTAGGTTATGAGATGCCACAACAAGATCAGGTGATGAGTCAGTCGGACTCTCGGTCAAAGAAGTCAGTTAAGTTGAAACAGAATAGTGGGTCAGAACAGAGTGGGTCAGCGTCAACTCAGAATTCTTGGTGTTATAGTTGTAGATCATCTCATAGTGGTCCTTGTTCAGATTCAACCAAAAGATGTTTGAGATGCGGTATTGTGGGACACGAGATTCGGATGTGTTCGTTCCAAGAGGATGTATGTTGGAGATGTCATCGAGTGGGGCATAGGTCAGCTCAATGTCCGTATGTAAGAGGATCAGGTTCTGGGGCGGGGCCAGGAGCGCAGTCGGGATCGGTAGGTGGATCTTCTGGTTCTCCAGTAGGGCAGAAAAGAAAGAATCCACCTACGGCAACAGCAAGAGCTTATCAGATGGTTGCAGATGCAGATGTCAAATATGATGTGAATACAGGTATGCTTCAAAATCTTCATACTGTTTAGATATATATATATATATATATATATATATATATATATATATATATATATATATATATATATATATATATATATATATATATATGATTGTGCGTATATATATGTGCGTGTTAGATTGGTAGATCTTGATAGTAGTGTTCGATTTATTTGTTGCATTATGTTGCTTATGTTTTGGTTGCGACCCTTGTGTGTTATGTGGGGTAAAGGGTGACCCTTAGGTTGACTTTCTGAGATTGAGAACCGTGACTTGGATAAAGATGCGTTGAGTATGTTTGTATAGTGGACTTTTAGATGACATGAAGTTGTTGGATAGTGACATGAGTATGATTGTTATGACGGTAGTGAACTATATTAACTACATATTTCCTCTGCTTGTTAGATGTATGATCTGGTTGATAGATTATATTTGGATAATTGATAGACAAGGTTTGAGTAACTGTGATTGGACAGATGTGATTGATTAGTCATAAAGTAGTTAAATTAGTTACCGATGCTTATTGAGGAGATTGATTGGACATAAATTAGTGAATGAGACAAGTAGAATTTTTCCGCTTCGAGCAACTCAGAATGAAGGTATGATTTAGGATAATATGCTTGTGTCAGGCCAACAGAAGTATATTGTGATAAATCATACGGAATTTCTGGGAAGCTGAAGGAAAATTAGGTGGCCTGTGCTATATTGGATTGTGATGTGACTGGACATGAGACGAATAACCTGTGAAGCTCTGTTGACTTAAGAAACAATTTCATGGACACATGTATAGATTTTAGCATGATGACTAATTATATTGCCTAAGCTTGGGATAATTGTTAAAAGTAGACTGTATAAAGAATTGAATTGGATGACAAATCGTGAAATTTATGATTCCGAATGGCGTAGAAACATGAATTTGACTCTGATTATTTGACTTGATCGTATAATTTGTGGGCTTAATTGGATTAACGGACGTTGATCAATGAAGATTGTGACAAATTATATTGTATCAGAAGTGTATTGACCTCAAGAATCTCGTTTCCCTATGAAATTATGGTGGATAATGTCGCTATTGGGGATAAGATCGATAAAGTTGATCGTGTGTTTTGGCGGTTCGAGTAACAATTTTGGATTTTGTTGACCATAGTTGACCCGATTCCGAGGACGAAATCTCTTTTAAGGAGGGTAGATTTGTAACACCCGCGTTTTGGGCCTAGTTGAAATGACCATTTTACCCTTGAGTATGGCGTAATTAGTGATTTTAGTAATTATATGTTTATAATTATTTGGTGTTTTAGTTGAGACCAGTTTGTGACAAGGGTCACAGAACATGTTTGTTTATTTAATATGAACTCCGTTAAGGCCGCCTAACGAGGTACGCAAGATTTTAGATAACTGGTAAATACCCGTGTGTTGTGGGGTATGGGGTTTTAACCCCAAATAAGTGTATTGTGCTGCCCTTTCCTCTCATTTTCTCCATCTCTCTAGAAATTTTTCAAAAACACACCGTACCTTCATCCCTCCCATCTACCAAACCCTAATCCTTAAACATTGATCTTGAGCTCAAATTGGTGTTAGAATCGTGTTTGTTATCGTTTACCGAGTCTATCAAGGGAAGTAACATGTGTTTTTGTGTTCAATTCGTTGTTAAATTCATGATTTTGTGTGAGTTTTGTAAAAAGCTCGAATTTGTGTCAAAACAAGTGATTTAAGTGTTGTTATGGTCAAATTGTTGTGGGTTTTGAGTCTATAACAAGTAGTGAACAAGTTGTGGTCGATTTTGGTGTTTAAAACGAGCTCTAGATCGAGATTTGAGGATTTCATCGTGAAGTCCGTAGCCTTTGTTCAGTTTCTGAGAAAGATGAACACAGTCGGCCGACTGTGGGTCGACAGTCGACCGACTGAGGGTTCAACCGACCGATTGTTTAGTGAACCGACCGACTGAGATTTACCTTCGGCCGATTGATGTAATACCAAATGAATCGACCGACTGGAAAGGTCAGTCGACCGGTTGTGTCGACAGTCGACCGACTGTTAGTGTCAGTCGACCGACTGAGTGTCCAGGGCAGAATATTTACCAAAGTGCCATTTTCTAGCTGTTATGCTGCCCGTTTGTATTTTGGTGTTCAGAATGTAAATTTTGAAAGTGCATAAGTGTTAAGTAGACCTTTTTGTGGCGCTTTTGATACTGATTTGCTGTATTGTGTTGTTTTATGTTAACGGATGGAAACTAACTTAATTTGCCTTATGTTCAGGTAATAAGGATAAGGAAGAAGCTCAGTGATAGTTTATCTGAGCTAGTTGCTGGTAATCGGTGAGTGGGATTATCTCTGGGTGTAGTATAGAGTAGCAAGTTGCGCTACTATGTTTATATTGTTGATAGTTGCCATGATTAGTAGTTATGTTGTATAGTTGATCGCAGTTAAGGTTGCCATTCTTTTAGTAGTATTAGTTGCATGTAGTAGTAGTAGTAGTAGTTGACTGGTTGTATGTGCACAAGTTGTTGTTTTTGTTGTTGTTGTTGGAACCTATTGTTGTTAGGTTCAACTCAGAGAGGTCAACCTAGTTGTGGTTGGGTCTAGTTGGCTACTGTTTGTTGAGTATAGTGCTGAATGACGCATCACCTGCGTGTGGATGACTATACTGGGGATTCAGTAGTAAAGACTATCGGTAGACGCTAGACTGATCAGCTAGTGGTCGTGTGCCTGTACAAGCCGCCGATCCTCTAGTTGGAGCACAGTTGCTAGTTGTTGTTTGTTGTATGTGGTTGCATATAGCTGTTGATATAGGAGTACAAGTTGGTACTGTATGCTAGACCTTTTGATAGTTCCATTCACTTCGCCTTGTGCTAACCCCTCACCTCCTCCCTTTCAGGTTTTGGATCTTAGTGCTGGTAGGGACGGGAGTCGGGCTGACGATATGTTTGACAAGACGAACTCTAATGTTTTAAGTTTTGTAAATATGTAACTAGTCGTTTAACGTAACACCTGTGGTTTGTAATAAAGTAATTAACTTATGATTTGTGATAATCATGTTTGTAACTAACTAAGGGTATTTATGTAAACTCAATCTTCCGCTGTGATTTTAAAAAAAAAAATTAAGGTGTTACAAATACGTTTTAATGTTTTAAGTTTATTAAGTCAGCTGTCCTCGTTAGTAACCTACAACTAGTTGTCCACGGGTAGATGTACAGAAATAAAGCAATATATATTATCTCGAATCAAGCCACGACCTCGTGTATACAAGCCTCAGGCTAAATCATAACTCAAAGTATATATAATATTTTGGAATCAGCCTCAACCCTGTATAGCTAACTCCAACATTACTGCATATAGAGTGTCTATGGTTGTTCCGAAATATATATATATATAGATGGGTCGATATGATATGTCAAAACATTGTATTCGTGTCTATGGTATCCCAAGATTACATAATATTTTAGAATACATGTATAATACAATATGAGTTAGCTAGGATATGATTAATATAGATTTGTTACCAATTTTCACGTAGCTACAACAAGAAAAATTATCCAATCTTGTTTTACCCATAACTTCTTCGTTTTAAATCCGTTTTGAGTGTTTCAAGTTGCTATGGTTTCATATTGAACTGAAGTTTATGAATCTAAACAGAAAAAGTATAAGTTTATAGTCGGAAATACAGGTTAGAAGTCGTTTTTGTAAAGGTAGTCATTTCAGTCGAAAGAACGACGTCTAGATGACCATTTTGGAAAACATACTTTCACTTTGAGTGTAACCATGATTTTTGGATATAATTTCATGTTCATAAGAAAAATCATTTTCCTAGAAGAACAACTTCTAAATCAAAGTTTATCATAGTTTTTAATTAACTAACCCAAAACAGCCCGCGATGTTACTACGACGGCGTATATCCGGTTTTACAGTGTTTTTCGTGTTTTCAGGTTTAAATCATTAAGTTAGCATACCATATAGATATAGAACATGTGTTTAGTTGATTTTAAAAGTCAAGTTAGAAGGATCAACTTTTGTTTGCGAACAAGTTTAGAATTAACTAAACTATGTTCTAGTGATTACAAGCTTAAACCTTCGAATAAGGTAGTTTTATATATATGAATCGAATGATGTTATGAACATCATTACTACCTCAGATTTTGTGGATAAACCTACTGAAAATGAGAAAAATAGATCTAGCCTCAAAGGATCCTTGGATGGCTTGAAAGTTCTTGAAGTAGAATCATGACACGAAAACAAATTCAAGTAAGATTTTCACTCGAAATAAGATTGTTAAAGTTATAGAAATTGAATCAAAGTTTAAATATGAGTATTACCTTATATTAGAAAAATATCTTACTGTAAATAAGAAAGATTTCTTGAGGTTGGATGATCACTCAAAGTGAATTTGCAAGATTGGAAGTAAGCTAGCAAACTTGGAAGTGTTGTTGGTGTGTTCTTGAGTAGTTGTTTTATAACTTGGTTTATGTATGAATTTATGAACTAGATTGAGCTAGATTTTGATGAAGATGATGAAGAACACTTAGAACAAAGGAATAACACTTGAGAGAGAGTAATTTGATTCATGAAAATTGAAATCAAAATGTGTTTGTGGTGTGTCAAATTCACGTGAAGTATGGAGTCCATATAGGCTCCATTAGTTTGTTGTTTTGTTAGATATTTCTTGCTAGATGTTAAATGATAGTTCCCACATGTGTTAGGTGACTCACAAGGGATGCTAAGAGCTGATCATTGGAGTGTATATACCAATAGTAAATACATTTAGAAGCTGGGTATTGTACGAGTACGAATACGAGTGCATACGAGTAGAATTGTTGATGAAAATGAATGAGGATGTACTTGTAAGCATTTTTGTTAAGTAGAAGTACTTTGATAAGTGTCTTGAAGTCTTTCAAAAGTGTATGAATACATATTAAAACACTACATGTATATACATTTTAATTGAGTCGTTACATGTAAGTGTTGTTTTGAAACCTTTAAGTTAACGATCTTGTTAAATGTTGTTAACCCATTGTTTATTATATCTAATGATATGTTAAATTATTACATTATCATGATATTATGATGTATTAATATATCTTAATATGATATATATACATTTAAATATCGTTACAACGATAATCGTTACATATATGTCTCGTTTCGAAATCCTTAAGTTAGTAGTCTTGTTTTTACATATGTAGTTCATTGTTAATATACTTAATAATATGTTTACTTATCATTTATCATGTTTATATATAGTGTATCAATATCTTAAAATGATACATATGTAATTAGTAAGACGTTATAACGATAATCGTTATATATATCGTTTTCGAGTTTCTTAATTCAATAGTCTCATTTTTATGTATATAACTCATTGTTAAAATACCTAATGAAATACTTACTTATCATAATATCATGTTAACTATATATATAACCATATATATGTTATCATATAGTTTTTACAAGTTTTAACGTTCGTGAATCACCGGTCAACTTGGGTGGTCAACTTCTATATAAAACCTATCTCAATTTATCAAGTCTTAAGAAGTTTGATTGCTTAACATGTTGAAAACACTTAATCATGTAAATATCAAATTCATTTAATATATATAAACATGGAAAAGTTCGGGTCACTACAGTGTTCACGTATCAATATTGAGATTCAATATTGCAGGAAAATACGTAGACGCAATGGATATGATAAACACTACTTTGACCTCACGAGCTATACCCCCGAACCAAATCTATAACCTCCAAAATTATAACTCATAATTTCCTTAGCGCTATCCCGCTCATAAAACTCGTTTTGAAATGATTTACTCATAACCTCGTCGTATTTTAAGTGTATTATTAATAATAATACTACTAATAATAATTAGATTAATAATAATATTAATATTAATAATAATAATAATAATAATATATATATATATATATATATATATATATATATATATATATATATATGGGCAGGATCAATGGGGAAGTAACCAATCGGGGGGAAGTGGGGGGAAGCAAAATTTTTTTTTTTTTTTCGTTTTTTTTGAAATATTTTTTTCCCGGCATCAAGATCACACGAAAATATGAACATTTAGAAGAGACACTTCGTGATGAATGTTATTATTTAGGCGGAAAACGATCGACAAAAATAACATTCAAGATAATATTGTTCGTGAAGAATATGAACGTTTTTTTTTTCTTTCATATTTTGTGAAGTAAAATTTAGCCCGATTTAGAGTTTAGGGTTTAGGGTTTAGGGTTTGATGTTTTGGGTTTATTCCATAAACCTAAAACACCAAACCCTAAACTCTAAACCCTAAACTCTAAACCGTTCGTGTTAAAAACTCAATCTAAATCCTAAATCTAAACCCTAAATCTAAACCCTAAATTTCTAAACCCTAATATCTAAACCCTATAAACCCTAATATCTAAACCCCAATAGCTAAAACCTCAAAATACGCTCGAAAAACACGATAATTGTTATATATTACTTCTTCGAGCATTTTTCCGCCAAAATAAAAACATTTATCACAAAGTGTCTCTACTAAATGTTCATATTTTCATCTCATCTATAATGTTCGTGAACAAAGTTTTTTCAAAAAACGAAAAGAAAAAAAAAAGTTTTTGCTTCCCCCCGCTTCCCCCCGAATGGTTACTTCCCTCTTGATCCTACCACTATATATATATATATATATATATATATATATATATATATATATATATATATATATATATATATATAAGTACGAGAGAGATAGATGAAATATATGAATGAATCGAGCAGAATCATCGAGCTTTTATAGATAGGTTCTGTCCAGGGTCACCATGCGATCGCATAGCTCCCATGACCAATTCTAATGCGATCGCATGGGTTGGTTTTACAGCTCACAATTGTTTGTTTTCTTGTTTGTCGACATATTTTTATAATATATATAATATATTTAATTTATATAATTAATTATATATTATATTAAATTCACGTGCATAGTTGACTTGAAATTTTCGTTCCGATGACTCGTACGTTTACGCTCGACTAATGTCTCAGTTCCGGTTTCTCGAATGCATTTTCGTACGCTTAGAAAACTAGTACTTTTCGTTACACCACGTGTACTTTTATTAAAAATTAAACTTAATCATTGATAAACTATATCACTCGAAGTATAGCTTAATCAATTAGGTGTTTTGGTTATTCGCTTCCATAAATCAACGCCTCGTTATTTATCAAAGCATATTTAACAATATTTGTTTAAATCAAAACGTTTTATGACTAAGTTAATATATATATATATATATATATATATATATATATATATACATACATTTTAATTTAGAATATTAAATTTATACATAATATATATGTTTGAAATATTTATCTAATAATATAATATTTAGCTTTTCAAACTAATTATATTTCAAAGATTATTATATATAATCGTTTAAATAATAGAATTTACTATGTCGTATCATGTTTACGTTTTTGAAACAATATATATAAAGCTTTACTCAAATTCTTCTAATTCTATATAATCAATTTACCTTTATAAATAACAGATTACAATAACTCAGTTTTTGAAATCGTTTTCATATGATTGAAAAATAGATTAGTCGAATATTATGAAATTCAATTATCCACTGAATTTTGTCTATCCTTCATCAATTGACACATTTGTTCTTATTTGTAAATCACTTTATCAATTATTTTGAATATCATTAAAAAGAAAAGGTTTTCTAATTCAAAGTGGACCTCTCAACAGAGACCCGTAATCATAACATAATGTATCTTGATAATTCAATCATTTGATATTATCTTTTAATTCTGTCGACAAATACGTTCATATAAAGTATTATACATTTAATACTTTGTTAACGTGTTCCAATTAAGATAATATATACATCTATACACATAAATGTTCGTGAATCATCGAGCACAGTCAAAAGGGTAATTGAATATATGAACATAGTTCCAAAATTTTCAAGACTCAACATTACAGACTTTGCTTATCGTGTCGGAAACATATAAAGATCAATTTTAAATTTGGTCGGAAATTTCCGGGTTGTCACAGTACTTACCCGTTAAAGAAATTTCGTCCCGAAATTTAATTGGGATGGTCATGGCTGACAATAAGTATGTTTTCATGACGCATACGAGCTGAAAATTAGAGTTTTATCATCATTGAGTAATATAGATAAAACAATTCGATTTTGTGAAGAGTACGAGTGAAGTTATCACAAAAGATTGAAATGAATAAATGTAGATTCGTCATATCTTTTGACGTAGATAGGATTGATTTCCGGAGTTCAGGGGATTTAGAGAAAATCTTCGTAATAAGATTTGATTCTTCGATAATTAAGAAAATTAGGATCTTCGTTGATTAAATGCGATAACCTGTCACGATTGCTCTGTCAGATTTTTCGCTATAAATCCACTCCCTTTGTTTCTTTATTTCCACAGCTCACCTTCTATTCTTCCTCCCTCAACTCATACTTTAAAGTATTCGTTAATATGCTTCATCCAGTTCTGATTCTTGATATACTCCTAACTTTCATATCTATCATTCTTCTTTTTCATCTGCCGCCGGAGGAATCTATTCACTTTTACTATACTCTTGGCTTTATAGTATTTTTAGTTCTCCCGTGTCTTTACGTTGCAATACTTATTGATATACACGGTTTGTAATTTATGTGTTGTCGTCGGGCTTTATATCTTTCCTTATTTTTCAGAGTCCCTGCTTCTGTCTTTCTATAATCATCGACATCCACAGTTAATGCTCTCTCCTATTTGCTACGATTTATACCCCCATTTCTATTTCGGAGCTTCATGTTCTGTTTTCTCTTCTATCCATTAAGCACCGCATGTAATGGTCCATAATTCGCAGATATGAATTTCGGAATGAACATAGTTAATGTTCTAAGAAGGAAATTGTAATGGTACAGTCTTGATTTGTCAAATTACCAGAATACCTCAGAAAAGACCGAATAATTAAGAAAATATTTTCTTGATAGTTTAGAGGTTAAATAGAATGAAAGAGTTATGTAACATGGTTCATGATGAGGGTATGATCTGTGAACCTTTATCACGTTCCATTAGAAACTCAGCATGACTTACTGTAATATAACCACGTTGATCAAGTGTCGTTATATTATACTAACTCATGCTTCAATTCCCAACACTTCTTCAAAAACATTCATAATTTGAACTCGAAGGTTTACAGAATATAGAAACTAAACAGTTTCCTTTATGATGTAATACGGATAACACGAGGAGATAAATGATTTCAGATAAGAATAAGTATGAGGATATCTCCAGAAATATCGAGGATATTTATAATGAAAGATACGATGATATCTTAGAATTTCTAATATCGAAAGATGATAAAGAAGATTTGTCCGTAAAGGTTTAGAGTCAGGATTAAGGTATTCGTTAATGACTTCATCAGATACTGAATCATTTGGATTCTTTGAAGGCAGGTTTAGTCTTTGTGATTTGTCCACAGCCTCCTTCATGGTTTGCTCAATCTGTTTTCCAGTTCCAAACCTTCTCTTTTTCTGAGCTTTGCCAACACACTATTCTTTATCATCAAACTTTTGACTTCTTTATATATTTTTTTAATTGATATTATTATTAAATATATTAATAAATATATAATAATAATAATAATAATAAATATGATGATAATAATAATAATAATAATAATAATAATAATAATAATAATAATAAAAATGAAAATAATAATATAATAATAATAATAATAATAATAATAATAATAATAATATAAATTATGTTAATGATATTAATAATCATATTAATCATAATAATAATAAATGATAAATAATAATAATAATAATAATAATAATAATAATAATAATAATAATAATAATAATAATAATAATAATAATAATTTTGATAATAATAATATTAATAATAATGACAGTACTGATAATGATAATTGCAAATAATAATAATCAATGATAATATTGTTAATTATTATATTTATAATAATAATAATACTAATGAATTATTATTTACGAATAATTGTTCGTGAATCGTCGGAATTTGTTCGAAGTTAAATGAAATCATGTAAAGATTTTGTTTAAATTTTGTCGAAAATTTCCAGATTGTCATATAGCATCTAGGATGCCGTACCAACTTCATTGCTCCAGAAGTGTCCCGTACCGAACACTAATACAGAGACTTCCAACAACTGCATCCCGAATGCATGACCCCAAACTTGACGTTTAACATTAAGTAGGCAACCACTGTCCAGAGGACTTGTCCACAATCAACAATATACACGACGTCCCGGATGCCCCAAACGCATACACATAAATATACATATTTATTGTACTCACCTTAGTTGAAAGATCATCACTAACAATGCACAATTAAACAATAAGTCTATGCAATACTATATCAACTTCAACAAGCACGATCCACAATCAACTTTCCAAGCAATTCAACCTAGCATACAAACATACACATAACACATATATATTAGGGTTAAAGCCATAAATATGTTATATACTTTTATTTTTGTCCCAATGTAGGCTATATAGTCCAAAAAATACCAATGTAGGCTATATACTTTCAAAAAGTGTACTAATATGAACAGACAAAACTTATTAACTGGATAAACAACTCAAGGATGACGTGGCATCCTACGTGGAGAATGACGTTGGTGATACATCGGAACAAAACTGAAAGTATATAGCCTACATCGGAACAAAACTGAAAGTATATGACCTATTTGTAGCCATATAAAATGCAAAAAAAATGTTAAATAATTAAATTTACCGGTTCAGCAGGTAACTGGTAAAATTTGTGTACATTGATACAACTTTTAAAAGTATATAGTCTACATTGATAGTTTTTGGAGTATATAGCCTACATTGGAACAAAAATGAAAGTATATAGCCTATTTATGTCTTTAACCCTATATATTACCCTATCTTCTATTACCACAACAAAATGCTCCCCTCCTATTGCCTCAAAATAAATTGTTCATACTATTCATAACCAACCCAAGGCCTGGTCAACGAAAGTCAAAAAGTCAACTGGTCAACATTGTAGTCTTCCTGGAGATTTTTTGGGGTACCTTTACCCTATCTTCTATTACCACAACAAAATGCTCCCCTCCTATTGGCTCAAAATAAATTGTTCATACTATTCATAACCAACCCAAGGCCTGGTCAACGAAAGTCAAAAAGTCAACTGGTCAACATTGTAGTCTTCCTGGAGATTTTTTGGGGTACCTTTAACAGAAGCCTGTTGTGGGAAGTTTAAAATCATAATATAACTCTGTAAAAGCTAATCAGACATCCCATACCTTCACGTGTTCACTTTACCTTCAACCCATACCCACACCTCCATTTTTTCTTCTAATCTCACCATCACAACACCACTTACTTTCTGCAAGCAACAATTGAACATTTGGAGCAAGTATTAGGGTTTGAGGAAAAAAAAAAAAGAAAACGATCGGTCACAAATTTCGATCGGTCTAAAGGATTGAAACCTCGATTTCAGTTAGGTTCTCAAATCATTCAAAGAAATCAATGAGATGCAATTATGGTTCACAAATTATTCCGACTTTTAATGTTTTTTTTCATAATTTTGATCAGAAGTTAGTGCTTTTAATGGTCTTTTTCATATAATGTGAGTTCAATTGTTCATTTTTTTTTTTTTTTTAAATTCTATGGATTTGATGTGGTCTTGAGACAAGAAATACTCCCAAAATTGAAACTTTTTTGTGGGTTTATCCTTTTCTTTTCAGGTTGTGATTTGAACAAGGTTCTCAATTCTCAATACTCGACGATTACGCAGTTTTAGGGTTCTTCAACAGTTATGCACTCATGCTTATTCAAGGTTAGTACATGTTATTCAAGGTTAGTACATTTAGGGTTCTTAGAATCGTTATGCTTGATTCGATGTATGAAATTTTATAATTAATTTTGAAAATATTAAAATTGTTTAAATTATTCCTGTGTGATTTATTCAATGTTTAATTATCATTTGGTTGTTTTTGTTTATGTGGATGAAGGATAAGAAATCTTAACATTGTGTGTGATGTAGAATACTACTATTACTTATTGAACACTAAGTGTTCGATGAAATGCCACAAAGAAGTTCAAAATTCGTTCTCAGGGTATTATGATGACGTTTGTATAGTACATATATTTTGAAATATTGTGCTATCCTATTGCACTCAACATGAGCACATGATCAGTGCTTTGGGTACTTATAGTAGCTGTCTAAAGTTTGGCTTCTTGATTAATTTCGATTCTAATATGTGTTAGTGTAGTTAAAAATATTTCAGGTGATGGAACATGAATACACGAAGATGGATGTTGCATGGTGTCATAATTTGAAGTAGAAGATTTTGACTTGATGTTTTTACTTGATGGGTTATTAGTATTATTTACAGAGATTTGGTTTTGTATGAAACTCTTGATATTAGCTCACTTGGAGGCATAATAATAGTTAATGTGTTACTTTATACTTATATGAACCATTAGTATTAGTTTGGTGTTTTACACTATAGTTTAAAGGTGTGTTTTAAAAGAGAAATAGAAATAGATAGCAGATTTGCACATGTTACTAATGCTTGCACATCCAACTATTCCGTAGTTTCCATCCGGTATGTATGGGCATGACAATTGAAGTTGCAAAGAAACTTGAGCTACTTGTGTGCTCTGACTGTCTTGATGATGATGCAAAAGAATCGATGAGCACATTTCCATAGCATCATCTCCTGAAGCCAAGGTGAGAATCCATGTCATTTATTGTTGCGAAAATGCTATGTTACATTTAATGTGTAAATTATTAGTATAAAAACAGTATTCTGCAATAAAAAATCTGAAATTTTGCTAGGGATGTAGGCTGTTTCATGATTTAAAAATATAGTCTGAGCATCTTTTAACCTTTTTGACACTTCGACCTATTCCCTTTTAGCTGAAGTTTTTGCTTTGACCAGTTGAGTTAAAAAGGACCCTCTTTCGCCTTATCCATCAATGAAAGTGTTAAAAGATGCCATGTTTAGTTAACTCTATAACTATTATATATTTAACTGTTGAAAGTTGTGATTTTGATTTTTTTTTTCTTTTTGCCATGTGGATTGCCCTGATGATGTGGCTGGTTATATACACAGGGTTGGTCGAACTGCCCGTTATGAATCGGTTGGGAAGTTGGTTATGTTTCTTTTGCCTTCATAAATGAAGATGCTTGAAAGGTTGGAAGAAAAAAGGATACCCGTTCATTTTGACAAGGTAACATATAAAGGTGTCAAAATGGATAAATAAGGTTGTCTGCACAGCAGGTCAAACCTGTTTTGTGTCAAAATATTTTTTTAGTATTAGTATCGTATAATTCTCTTCTACATATGCTACATTTTAAGTTTTTATTATTTTAGATAGTTATGCTATCTACAGGCGGCGAACACAATTCCTCATCGTTGACATTTGACGGTTTTGATGTAACGGGAAACAAATTAGCCATCGAGGTTCATAGTCATTTTATTTTATTCTCTGAAGTTGTAACAGTTTATTTTTTCAATCAAATGTTTTTGCTTCACCTATGACAAGTGTACTCTTTAGTAGCAATTCCTTTTTTAAATCCATAACACTTATAACTACAGAATTTTAAATTTTCAAAGTATCTAACAAAATATTATGGGTTCTTGAATGAACTGACTGGCAGTGGAAAACGAACGAAGGTTTTTTTAGAGATTAAATTTTCTAAACGATATACTTAGAATGAAAGGTTGAAGTCTAGAGAGAAAAGGCACTCACTTATTTCTTTTTGATGGTTTAGCTATTAGGGATGTATTAAGAAAAGTAGAAGCATGAAAAGAGTGTTTTTTTTTTTTTTTTTTTAAAGCATAAGCATGAAAGATTTAGCTTAAGTATGTGTTTGTCTATGCGTTCAAGGTATGACTGTATTCTTATTATTAGTTAACTTTCAGATATTGCGTACATATGTGATAAGTGCTTTCTAATTACCTTAGCATTTTAGGATTATAGAATGGTTGAAACCTTATACTCTGTATGCACAGTTTTATTATGACCAAGGCTAAAGGTCAAAGAATCAAAGTAAGATACAATTGATTAACCACTGTTCTTGAGGTTTATTCTATGGGGATGTCCTTCTAATTTTATTATGATAATGTTTATGCTTCTTCAGGTCTATGCTATTCGCTGATTTCGGTAAGATGCTAAGCTACAGCTGTTTTGGATTTCTTATTGTCATTGGATTATGTTTTTTTGTTTTAGTTAATGATGTTTTTTTTTTTTTTTTTTGTAGTTTAATTTGGGGAAGAATGGAAAATAAATCTCCTGTACGCTTATGAAGGGACTCTTGAGGATGATTATCAAGCC
Source organism: Rutidosis leptorrhynchoides (assembly GCF_046630445.1). Lineage (NCBI taxonomy): Eukaryota > Viridiplantae > Streptophyta > Magnoliopsida > Asterales > Asteraceae > Rutidosis > Rutidosis leptorrhynchoides. The sequence continues at coordinate 281,241,002 of NC_092342.1, forward strand.
TTTGTAGGGAAGAGAGTTTATAATTGTAAGTCACTGTTATATTATCTTTTATATGATGCATAAGCTCACCTGAACCATTAGGTTCATTCACTCAACTATTTTTATTCTTATCCATACATTCTGATTTCTACCGAAACTATTGAGGCTGTGACAATGAAATTATGCGTTACTACTGTTGTGCAAGTGACGATTGATATGAAGTGTGTATTGACGCTGCAAATTCCATTATGTGTTTCCTTTTTTTAGGTTTTATTGGAAGTTATATTTGAACTTCGAATATGCATTTGCTATTTTCTATTCTACGGGGTAACATATTTTCTTGCTATTACTGTTTCATATTATTTAGCTTTAGTTATATTTGTTGTTTCTTATTTCTATCTTATACAAGTGATGATTTGTTTGCTACCTTAAGACTATTTCCTAAGGTATAAGCTCATTATATTATGTACTCATAGGTTTGTAATCGTAAGACAATTTTGGGTGTAAATTATGGTAAGTTTGTAACCGTTTAATATTTTGGCATGTAAATTAAGTTTGTAATGAACAGCCGACTCTTGGTAAGTTTTTAACCTTGTAATACTTTTTTACGTAAACTGACTGTGTACTTATGATCATGGTAATGATGTTTTTAACGTTTAATATTGTCGCACGTAAAATAACTTTGTAATGAATATCACATACAATTTTAAGCAGCGAAGCGCGCACCCCTACGCTCTTGTTACAACACATTCACACATACTCAATACACAATCCATCACTACATTTTATGATCCTTAAGATCATCCCTTACTACCCGTTCACATATTTGGCTAGACTCGACACTTACAAGTGTTTATACTAACTTTTTATCAACACCCAATTTAACAAGTGTTACTTACCGAGACCCACTTATTCAAAACCAAATGCTAGCAAATTTCTCAAAGTCTAGCTAATTAATAAACATTCCAAGTTCGTCATACACACTTCTTCTTGCATTTCACTTTAATTAACAAAATCACCATTAATGGTCATCTTAGGGTTCACCTTCTCTAATAACTAGCCAATTCATAATTTACACACAAAACCATTTTGACACTTGACAATTATCAAGACTTTTATACATAAGCCTTTCAAACCCATCACAATCCTTTCAATTCACTAATTTCCATTTCAAGGTTCTAATAAACATGATTTACTCTTATTTTAACATAATATGCTAATCATTTACATACAAGTTCCACTTTACCCGTGTTCATTATCATCACCAACTTTCAATCTATGAACCCTAACCTTTAATTTCAAATTAGGGTTAGATGTGGTTAGAAATTCCATTTCTAAAACTAACTAGAACATAACAACACATAAAATCGGAATTAATTGCAACAAAATTCATACCTTAAGTCTAGGGTTACAAAACCCCCCCAAAATTACCAAGAAGATGAAGAAAACGAGGAGAATCAAGAGCTCCACTAGTGCTAGCAAATGTTAACTAGGTTGGTTACACCCACAGTTGAACTTACATGAAAGAAATTTAAGCTTTTTTATGTTGATCACCACCACCATCGTCACCCTTCATCACTCCCTCTCTATATTTTCTAATTTTCAGCATTTTTGGAACTTAGGAGCTGTTGTCCAGATTTTAATAGAAGTTTCTTAACCCATATTTACTCTTTCTACCCTGCTCACTTTAACATTTAGCACCCTAGGTCCTTTCCTTGTTACGAGGTCCCTTTTTTAACAAAAGTCAAGTCAACTAATACCAAACGATATTAAAATATAATACTTTATAAAATGAGATGTTACAAATGTAGCCTAGGTGATATAACTATTTGCGACCGGGACAAACCAATTCATTTCTTTTTACTAACTTCTCACTTCATTTACTGAACAGTGTTTATGAGGTAACCATTTTGCCAAAGCATGACAATCTATCTTTTTTTTAAACGGCGATATCGACATCAAATACTCTTATTTGTCACTTACACACGCGTTAGGAGAAAACTGAATTCGCGACGATGTTGGCACTACCATCAAAGGTTGGGAAAACCTCCCCAGTGACCTTCCCAAATCGCATTGATGTTGGCAGTACCATCAAAGGTTGAAAACTACCTACTTGGAGCGAGAATTGAACCTGGATTGGTAGTACGCCAAGTTGGATCACAGCCACATACCACTAAAGTCAAGCTTCGGTGGTCAAAGCATAACAATCTTAATATACAATCGAAGTTGTGGATTTGTAAACTTCAATTCCAAAATAAGAGTTAAACAAAATCATCCAGTACTCAAACTCAAACTGTATTACCTGAACACATATAATTATTGAGAGATTCAATTTGTGCTCATTCTAGTTTTGGAGAAATTTTTCTCATACACGTGGGTGGAAAAACGACTTCTCTTTTATTCGAGGTCAGAGGAAGGATTGTCTACATTTTACCTCCCTTGTACTTCACAAATGCAAGATTGGGTATTGTTGCTCATTCAAGTTTTGGATTAAACCTCAAATCAAACCATTAAATAGTTTTCCCAATCCAAATAACGTAAATCATAAATAGATAAGACTGCTAATGAAGGGAAAAATAACTATATCCTTATGCAATGTGCTTGATATAGAAGGGCTAAAGTTGGCATACTCGGTGGTTGCCCAAAACATAAAAGTAGACTCGAACTTCTATTCAATTGGTACGACTACCTACATGTCAAACGGCAATGATATGCATTAATTTTATAACTTCCTTTCACATCAATGCACTTATCAAATAACTGGCGCAGATTGTTAAAATCATGTTTTATACGTTAACATCACATTTTCATGTGTATTTTAGTGAAGGCACTAGGAAAGTCTAAATTAGTTGATCATCCCTATCCAGAGCATTCGGAGATAATCCAACTTACAGTACAATAATTGTTTTCTAGACAGTCTCAAATAGTTGAGCATATGTATACGTCTCATTCCCCCAACATAACTGATAGTGTATCCCCCGAGAAGATAAACGAAGCTAAGCTAACGGAGATATCGCGCTTAACGAGGATAAATGACATAAGAATGGATCACAAGAACACATATGTCAAATACAAACCAAGGGCGGGATATCCCCAAACTCAAATAAAGGCGCCCAAATGATAAAAGAAGAATGCTACCAAAGAAGAATCCCAATATTCAGAGTCAGTACGGAACCACTTCCGTTATACGAAGCAATGGTAACGAAGGAACACAGTGACGAAGAGATCACGGTTACCAATGGACAAGGACTTCTCCTAAAGTCACAAGATTACCTAAACAAAAGGAGAGAAGTAAGCGGGTTGACCAAATACGCTTACACTAACATCCAAATGACAAAAGAGGAATGTTGCAGGGTAGCTTTCTTGAGCCAACAGGAGCTGCAGTCGGCCGAAGGGAAAGTCCCCTTTGTCTCATCAGAAATCGCCTCGAAGACTGAATCTACCTAGAAAGCTGGTCATAGAGCTATTGCCTAACCCTATAAAAAGGAGAACATGATCTCTGGAGAACACATTCACTCTAAGTCATTATTACTCACATACAATACTCTCAATGAGTTACCTTCGTATCTTGGTGGCGTAAAGTACGATACCTTCGTACTACCTTCGGGGAATCGCCAACAATCATACATTCATCACAATATCCTGCTATATCGTCCATTCAGCGATCAGATCTCAATATCCTTGTTTCGTTAACAAGGGTTGCCAAGAATTGTACAAACAATTGGCGCCATCCGTGGGACTCCACTTCAATATTCACTTTGTTTGAGAAAAACACAAGATCATGGCATAATCTGATCACCCACCACCCGGTTTCTCTTTACCATCTGAGGTAAACCAGCATGAAACCGGGACACGGACGCCTATCACTCCTACTATGCCAATAACCACAGATCGGAGTGATTCTGGGCCACCGCCGTTAATCGACAAAACTTTCATACTCAACAACTACGATAACATACGCGCCGTTATCAAAAAATTATGAGAAGAGGGGCACCTACACAGTAGGCGAACCCTCACGTATTATAGCAAGGACGTTGACGAAGAAATAGAAATGGAGGCAAGACCAACAAGAAGTCTCCCTCTTACCAATCAACCCCAGATCTTACAACTGGCAATCCCTTTGAACATCACTCTTCAGCCGGTGCCTTCGCAACTGGCTCATTCAATGATAACCACCAGCGACAGAGGCGACATAGTTGAGCTCAGCATCGGCAAAACGAGCACACACAGCATCAACAAGGGCTGAAGCATGATCGGTATACTCAGGATAGCTGCTAAGCTCAAGCTTGCCCTGCTCGGATAACTTGGTCAACAATTTGCACCTCTCCTCAAGTTTGCTAGCAAGAACAACATCACCAACAAACGTGCTTAACTCTTTACTGCGAATAACCTGCTTGCAGACATGAGGAATGACCTTGGCAATTACATCAGAATAATCTACTTTTTAAACCATCAAACCTCTTCTTCTGATCTGCCAACGCTTTCGCTTCCTGACGAAGAGCCTTGTTATCCTCTTCCAAGTCAGCAATCCTCTTTTCATCAAGCTTCTGTTTCTCCTGCATGCTCAGAATCTCACTTTTGGCTGATTTCACCTCCTCTTCCTAAGATGTGTTCAATAACAATCGCTCCTGGAGCATCTTCACAGATTCTTTGGAAGATGCATTGACATCCCTTAGCTCTTCCACCTCCTTCTCTAGGCACACAACATCGCCAGATTTCTGCTTCGAACGGGATAGGACGAGGTGGTTATAGATAGCAGAACGATAGCAATGAGCAGTATAAACATCAATGAGCTTAGATGTATCCAAAAAGGCATCTTCAAACTCAGAAGGAATCATTTCGTCAAACACATCGAAACAAGCTTCCAAAGAAAGGATATCAGGAATATCACCTACACAGACACAAAGATATATTTGAGAAGAAAGCATGGTTCAAATAAAAAACACTAACAAAGAAACGTACCCAAGAGAACATTGTCGCCAGAACCTTCAACCGCAGCTTCTTCATCAGTATCTTCATCTCGAAGAGCAAACTTAGCTTTTTTCAAGGGAGAACCAGAAACAACCTCTTTCATTTTTCTGGCAGCTTTCTGACGCCTAGACGCCCTAACAGGAATACTCTTGGACACTTCAGGCTCCGCATCAACATCAATAGGCTCATGCTCCGAAGCAACCTTAGCGATGTGTTGAACCTTGGGAGCACTAGATTCAGCCACTTTCTCTGGTTTACTGTTCACATCCATAAAACCAGAACAAGAAGGAGAACCAAGCTCTTTAACAACAGTGCTAGCACGAACAGCTTCAGTCATTTATTTCATCCCAAAGGACTTGATAACATTTCACAAAGACATCTCTGTAAAAGCAAGCAATGTCAGAAAAATAAAACAAAAGGGCCAAACAGAAATAAGACCTATGGGCATGCAAGACCTACCCCTTTCCCCACAAAAGTACACAGGAATAGCTTCGCCTCTTTCCCCTGAAGGTGCCATGCCGAGCTTAAAAAGAAGGGAATCCGGAAGAGTGGAAGGTATTATCGGATGACTGATGTGCGTAGAGGTGTATACAAAATAGTTGTAATTTTATTACAAAATACTATTAAATACGATACAATTTTACACAAGTTATTTATTTATTTATAGAGTGGATATACCTAAACCTTGCTACAACACTTATAGGCTGTAGAGACTCGTCCTAATCCATACGGACGAAGTCCATATCGATTATAAATGATTCACAATAGTTGATTACATCGCGAGGTACTTGACCTCTATATGATACATTTTACAAATATTGCATTCGTTTTTGAAAAGATATTCTTTCATTACATCGAAAGTTGACGGCGTGCATACCATTTTATAATATATCTAACTATAATTGACTTAATAATAATCTTGATGAACTCAACGACTCGAATGCAATGTCTTTTGAAATATGTCATGAATGACTCGAAGTAATATCTTTAAAATGAGCTATTGCACAGCGGAAGACTTCTTTCATACCTGAGAATAAACATGCTTTAAAGTGTCAACCAAAAAGGTTGGTGAGTTCATTAGTTTATCATAAAGAATCATTTCATAATTTTAATAGACCACAAGATTTCATATTTCCAATTCTCATAAACATACGTCTCATGCATAGAGACAAAAATCATTCATATGGTGAACACCTGGTAACCGACATTCACAATATGCATATAAGAATATCCCCATCATTCCGAGATCCTCCTTCGGACATGATATAAATTTCGAAGTACTAAAGCATCCGGTACTTTGGATGGGGCTTGTTGGGCCCGATAGATCTATCTTTAGGATTCGCGTCAATTAGGATGTCTGTTCCCTAATTCTTAGATTACCAGACTAAAAGGGGCATATTCGATTTCGATCATTCAACCATATAATGTAGTTTTGATTACTTGTGTCTATTTCGTCAAATATTTATAAAAGTAGCGCATGTATTCTCAGTCCCAAAAATATATATTGCAAAAGCATTTAAAAAGGGAGCAAGTGAAACTCACCTAATGTATTTTGTAGTAAAAATACATATGACTATATTGAACAACTGAACAATGCAGGGTTGGCCTCGGATTCACGAACCTATATCATTCATATATATATTAAAATATATAATCGTAATCGAGCAATTTATATAAGTAATATTAGTATACGTATATATTAAATATGTCCTTGTAGACATTTCTTTTGTTTGCAAAAAAATACATATAATAATATTAGAATAAGTATAATAATAATAGTAATAATAGTTTTAATACTAATAATAATGATAATGATAATAAATAATAATTTTTATTAAAGATGATAGTTTTAATAGACATGATAATTTTTGTACTAAGGATACTAATAATAATAATAATAATAATATTTAAAATGTTATTAATAATAATAATGATAATAAAGATAATACTTAATAATATTAACGATTAAGTTTTATGACTATAACTTATAACATTCCTTTTTATCAATGTTATATAATAATAACTTCGTTCTTAATACATAATATTTTTATCATATTATTAAGTGTATTTGTAATCATTTTACACTTTTATATGTCATACACGTTTTCATGAGCGTATCAAGTTTATATCTATACTTATCGACACTATAATTATATCATTATGTCATGTCATACCTAATCATAAACATAATCATACTTATTTTATCCATAATACAATAACTATAATAAAAGTTTCATTATTTTTATAACAATAACTATAATAATGAATAACAATAATTTAAACAATGATGATAATACTAATACTTAATAATAACATAACAATAACAATAATAATAATAATAATAATAATAATAATAATAATAATAATAATAATAATAATAATAATAATAATAATAATAATAATAATAATAATAATAATAATAATAATAATAATAATAATAATAATAATAAGAAAAGAGAACTACCTCTAAAAGCTCAAAAATATTAATAATCTGCCCAAGCCGGGACTCGAACCCTCGACCTCTCGTTCACCAAACAAACACCCAGACCATTAACCCATACACGTTCTTTCTGATCAAAACCAACCCCAATTTTATTTAAGCTATTATCGTATTCTTTCTTCTTTACCATCATCATCAGTATCCATTCAAACTAGAAACCCATTTGATCTTAACTATAATTACAAACATGATTTGGTATTTAATTGAAATGTCCCGTTCTTATTGATTAAAAACGTTCCATATTAATTGATTTCGTTGCGAGGTTTTGACCTCTATATGAGACGTTTTTCAAAGACTGCATTCATTTTTAAAACAAACCATAACCTTTATTTCATAAATAAAGGTTTAAAAGCTTTACGTAGATTATCAAATAATGATAATCTAAAATATCCTGTTTACACACGACCATTACATAATGGTTTACAATACAAATATGTTATCGAAATCAGTTTCTTGAATGCAATTTTTACACAATATCATACAAACATGGACTCCAAATCTTGTCCTTATTTTAGTATGCAACAGCGGAAGCTCTTAATATTCACCTGAGAATAAACATGCTTTAAACGTCAACAAAAATGTTGGTGAGTTATAGGTTTAACCTATATATATCAAATCGTAACAATAGACCACAAGATTTCATATTTCAATACACATCCCATACATAGAGATAAAAATCATTCATATGGTGAACACCTGGTAACCGACAATAACAAGATGCATATATAAGAATATCCCCATCATTCCGGGACACCCTTCGGATATGATATAAATTTCGAAGTACTAAAGCATCCGGTACTTTGGATGGGGTTTGTTAGGCCCAATAGATCTATCTTTAGGATTCGCGTCAATTAGGGTGTCTGTTCCCTAATTCTTAGATTACCAGACTTAATAAAAAGGGGCATATTCGATTTCGATAATTCAACCATAGAATTTAGTTTCATGTACTTGTGTCTATTTTGTAAATCATTTATAAAACCTGCATGTATTCTCATCCCAAAAATATTAGATTTTAAAAGTGGGACTATAACTCACTTTCACAGATTTTTACTTCGTCGGGAAGTAAGACTTGGCCACTGTTGATTCACGAACCTATAACAATATATACATATATATTAAAGTATGTTCAAAATATATTTACAACACTTTTAATATATTTTGATGTTTTAAGTTTATTAAGTCAGCTGTCCTCGTTAGTAACCTACAACTAGTTGTCCACAGTTAGATGTACAGAAATAAATCGATAAATATTATCTTGAATCAATCCACGACCCAGTGTATACGTATCTCAGTATTGATCACAACTCAAACTATATATATTTTGGAATCAACCTCAACCCTGTATAGCTAACTCCAACATTCACATATAGAGTGTCCATGGTTGTTCCGAAATATATATAGATGTGTCGACATGATAGGTCGAAACATTGTATACGTGTCTATGGTATCTCAAGATTACATAATATACAATACAAGTTGATTAAGTTTTGGTTGGAATAGATTTGTTACCAATTTTCACGTAGCTAAAATGAGAAAAATTATCCAATCTTGTTTTACCCATAACTTCTTCATTTTAAATCCGTTTTGAGTGAATCAAATTGCTATGGTTTCATATTGAACTCTATTTTATGAATCTAAACATAAAAAGTATAGGTTTATAGTCGGAAAAATAAGTTACAAGTCATTTTTGTAAAGGTAGTCATTTCAGTCGAAAGAACGACGTCTAGACGACCATTTTAGAAAACATACTTCCACTTTGAGTTTAACCATAATTTTTGGATATAGTTTCATGTTCATAATAAAAATCATTTTCTCAGAATAACAACTTTTAAATCAAAGTTTATCATAGTTTTTAATTAACTAACCCAAAACAGCCCGCGGTGTTACTACGACGGCGTAAATCCGGTTTTACGGTGTTTTTCGTGTTTCCAGGTTTTAAATCATTAAGTTAGCATATCATATAGATATAGAACATGTGTTTAGTTGATTTTAAAAGTCAAGTTAGAAGGATTAACTTTTGTTTGCGAACAAGTTTAGAATTAACTAAACTATGTTCTAGTGATTACAAGTTTAAACCTTCGAATAAGATAGCTTTATATGTATGAATCGAATGATGTTATGAACATCATTACTACCTTAAGTTCCTTGGATAAACCTACTGGAAAAGAGAAAAATGGATCTAGCTTCAATGGATCCTTGGATGGCTCGAAGTTCTTGAAGCAGAATCATGACACGAAAACAAGTTCAAGTAAGATCATCACTTGAAATAAGATTGTTATAGTTATAGAAATTGAACCAAAGTTTGAATATGATTATTACCTTGTATTAGAATGATAACCTACTGTAAGAAACAAAGATTTCTTGAGGTTGGATGATCACCTTACAAGATTGGAAGTGAGCTAGCAAACTTGAAAGTCTTCTTGATTTTATGAAACTAGAACTTTTGGAATTTATGAAGAACACTTAGAACTTGAAGATAGAACTTGAGAGAGATCAATTAGATGAAGAAAATTGAAGAATGAAAGTGTTTGTAGGTGTTTTTGGTCGTTGGTGTATGGATTAGATATAAAGGATATGTAATTTTGTTTTCATGTAAATAAGTCATGAATGATTACTCATATTTTTGTAATTTTATGAGATATTTCTTGCTAGTTGCCAAATGATGGTTCCCACATGTGTTAGGTGACTCACATGGGCTGCTAAGAGCTGATCATTGGAGTGTATATACCAATAGTACATACATATAAAAGCTGTGTATTGTACGAGTACGAATACGGGTGCATACGAGTAGAATTGTTGATGAAACTGAACGAGGATGTAATTGTAAGCATTTTTATTAAGTAGAAGTATTTTGATAAGTGTATTGAAGTCTTTCAAAAGTGTATAAATACATATTAAAACACTACATGTATATACATTTTAACTGAGTCGTTAAGTCATCGTTAGTCGTTACATGTAAGTGTTGTTTTGAAACCTTTAGGTTAACGATCTTGTTAAATGTTGTTAACCCAATGTTTATAATATCAAATGAGATTTTAAATTATTATATTATCATGATATTATCATGTATGAATATCTCTTAATATGATATATATACATTAAATGTCTTTACAACGATAATCGTTACATATATGTCTCGTTTAAAAATCATTAAGTTAGTAGTCTTGTTTTTACGTATGTAGTTCATTGTTAATATACTTAATGATATGTTTACTTATCATAGTATCATGTTAACTATATATATATATCCATATATATGTCATCATATAGTTTTTACAAGTTTTAACGTTCTTGAATCACCGGTCAACTTGGGTGGTCAATTGTCTATATGAAACATATTTCAATTAATCAAGTCTTAACAAGTTTGATTGCTTAACATGTTGGAAACATTTAATCATGTAAATATCAATCTCAATTAATATATATAAACATGGAAAAGTTCGGGTCACTACAGTACCTACCCGTTAAATAAATTTCGTCCCGAAATTTTAAGCTGTTGAAGGTGTTGACGAATCTTCTGGAAATAGATGCGGGTATTTCTTCTTCATCTGATCTTCACGCTCCCAGGTGAACTCGGGTCCTCTACGAGCATTCCATCGAACCTTAACAATTGGTATCTTGTTTTGCTTAAGTCTTTTAACCTCACGATCCATTATTTCGACGGGTTCTTCAATGAATTGAAGTTTTTCGTTGATTTGGATTTCATCTAACGGAATAGTGAGATCTTCTTTAGCAAAACATTTCTTCAAATTCGAGACGTGGAAAGTGTTATGTACAGCCGCGAGTTGTTGAGGTAACTCAAGTCGGTAAGCTACTGGTCCGACACGATCAATAATCTTGAATGGTCCAATATACCTTGGATTTAATTTCCCTCGTTTACCAAATCGAACAACGCCTTTCCAAGGTGCAACTTTAAGCATGACCATCTCTCCAATTTCAAATTCTATATCTTTTCTTTTAATGTCAGCGTAGCTCTTTTGTCGACTTTGGGCGGTTTTCAACCGTTGTTGAATTTGGATGATCTTCTCGGTAGTTTCTTGTATAATCTCCGGACCCGTAATCTGTCTATCCCCCACTTCACTCCAACAAATCGGAGACCTGCACTTTCTACCATAAAGTGCTTCAAACGCGCCATCTCAATGCTTGAATGGTAGCTGTTGTTGTAGGAAAATTCTGCTAACGGTAGATGTCGATCCCAACTGTTTCCGAAATCAATAACACATGCTCGTAGCATGTCTTCAAGCGTTTGTATCATCCTTTCGCTCTGCCCATCAGTTTGTGGATGATAGGCAGTACTCATGTCTAGACGAGTTCCTAATGCTTGCTGTAATGTCTGCCAGAATCTTGAAATAAATCTGCCATCCCTATCAGAGATAATAGAGATTGGTATTCCATGTCTGGAGACGACTTCCTTCAAATACAGTCGTGCTAACTTCTCCATCTTGTCATCTTCTCTTATTGGTAGGAAGTGTGCTGATTTGGTGAGACGATCAACTATTACCCAAATAGTATCAAAACCACTTGCAGTCCTTGGCAATTTAGTGATGAAATCCATGGTAATGTTTTCCCATTTCCATTCCGGGATTTCGGGTTGTTGAAGTAGACCTGATGGTTTCTGATGCTCAGCTTTGACCTTAGAACACGTCAAACATTCTCCTACGTATTTAGCAACATCGGCTTTCATACCCGGCCACCAAAAATGTTTCTTGAGATCCTTGTACATCTTCCCCGTTCCAGGATGTATTGAGTATCTGGTTTTATGAGCTTCTCTAAGTACCATTTCTCTCATATCTCCAAATTTTGGTACCCAAATCCTTTCAGACCTATACCGGGTTCCGTCTTCCCGAATATTAAGATGCTTCTCCGATCCTTTGGGTATTTCATCCTTTAAATTTCCCTCTTTTAAAACTCCTTGTTGCGCCTCCTTTATTTGAGTAGTAAGGTTATTATGAATCATTATATTCATAGATTTTACTCGAATGGGTTCTCTGTCCTTCCTGCTCAAGGCATCGGCTACCACATTTGCCTTCCCCGGGTGGTAACGAATCTCAAAGTCGTAATCATTCAACAATTCAATCCACCTACGCTGCCTCATATTCAGTTGTTTCTGATTAAATATGTGTTGAAGACTTTTGTGGTCGGTATATATAATACTTTTGACCCCATATAAGTAGTGCCTCCAAGTCTTTAATGCAAAAACAACCGCGCCTAATTCCAAATCATGCGTCGTATAATTTTGTTCGTGAATCTTCAATTGTCTAGACGCATAAGCAATCACCTTCGTTCGTTGCATTAATACACAACCGAGACCTTGCTTTGATGCGTCACAATAAATCACAAAATCATCATTCCCTTCAGGCAATGACAATATAGGTTCCGTAGTTAGCTTTTTCTTCAATAACTGAAACGCTTTCTTTTGTTCATCATTCCATTCAAATTTCTTCCCTTTATGCGTTAATGCAGTCAAGGGTTTTGCTATTCTGGAAAAGTCTTGGATGAACCTTCTGTAGTAACCAGCTAGTCCTAAAAACTGGCGTATGTGTTTCGGAGTTTTCGGGGTTTCCCACTTTTCAACAGTTTCTATCTTTGCCGGATCCACCTTAATACCTTCTTTGTTCACTATGTGACCGAGGAATTGAACTTCTTCCAACCAAAATGCACACTTTGAAAACTTAGCGTACAATTCTTCCTTCCTCAATACTTCTAACACCTTTCTCAAATGTTCACCGTGTTCTTGGTCATTCTTTGAGTAAATAAGTATGTCATCAATGAAAACAATGACAAACTTGTCAAGGTATGGTCCACACACTCGGTTCATAAGGTCCATGAACACAGCTGGTGCATTAGTTAAACCAAACGGCATGACCATAAACTCGTAATGACCGTAACGTGTTCTGAAAGCAGTCTTTGGAATATCATCTTCTTTCACCCGCATTTGATGGTACCCGGAACGTAAGTCAATCTTTGAATAAACAGACGAGCCTTGTAGTTGATCAAATAAGTCGTCGATTCTCGGTAGTGGGTAGCGGTTCTTGATGGTAAGTTTGTTCAACTCTCGGTAGTCGATACACAACCTGAATGTACCATCTTTCTTCTTGACAAACAAAACAGGAGCTCCCCACGGTGATGTGCTTGGTCGAATGAAACCACGCTCTAAAAGTTCTTGTAATTGGCTTTGCAGTTCTTTCATCTCGCTGGGTGCGAGTCTGTAAGGAGCACGAGCTATTGGTGCAGCTCCTGGTACAAGATCTATTTGAAATTCAACGGATCGATGTGGGGGTAATCCCGGTAATTCTTTCGGAAATACATCGGGAAATTCTTTTGCAATGGGAACATCATTGATGCTCTTTTCTTCAGTTTGTACTTTCTTGACGTGTGCTAGAATAGCATAGCAACCTTTTCTTATTAGTTTTTGTGCCTTCAAATTACTAATAAGATGTAGCTTCGTGTTGCCCTTTTCTCCGTACACCATTAAGGGTTTTCCTTTTTCTCGTATAATGCGAATTGCATTTTTGTAACAAACGATCTCTGCTTTCACTTCTTTCAACCAGTCCATACCGATTATCACATCAAAACTCCCTAACTCTACTGGTATCAAATCAATCTTAAATGTTTCGCTAACCAGTTTAATTTCTCGATTCCGACATATATTATCTGCTGAAATTAATTTACCATTTGCTAATTCGAGTAAAAATTTACTATCCAAAGGCGTCAATGGACAACTTAATTTAGCACAAAAATCTCTACTCATATAGCTTCTATCCGCACCCGAATCAAATAAAACGTAAGCAGATTTATTGTCAATAAGAAACGTACCCGTAACAAGCTCCGGGTCTTCTTGTGCCTCTGCCGCATTAATATTGAAAACTCTTCCGCGGCCTTGTCCATTCATGTTCTCCTGGTTCGGGCAATTTCTAATAATATGGCCCGGTTTTCCACATTTATAACAAACTACATTGGCATAACTTGCTCCGACACTACTTGCTCCGCCATTACTCGTTCCGACACCATTTGTTCCTTTCGTTCTATTAACCCCTGGTCCGTAGACCTCACACTTCGCCGCGCTATGACCATTTATTTTACACTTGTTGCAAAATTTGGTGCAGAACCCCGAGTGATTCTTTTCACACCTTTGGCATAGCTGCTTCTGATTGTTGTTGTTGTTGCGGTTATTATTGTTGTTGGGATGATTGTTGTAGTTGCTGTTGTTGTTGTTGTTGTTGTTGTTGTTGAGCCGTTTGTTGTAGTTGCGATTGATGTTGCGATTGTTGGGATAATTGTTGCGATTATTGTTGTAATTGCTGTTGTTGTTGTATTGGTGATTCTTATCACCATTTTCCTCCCACTTTCTTTTGACTTGCTTCACATTGGCCTCTTCAGCAGTCTGTTCTTTAATTCTTTCTTCAATTTGGTTCACGAGTTTGTGAGCCATTCTACATGCCTGTTGTATGGAGGCGGGCTCGTGTGAACTTATATCTTCTTGGATTCTTTCCGGTAATCCTTTCACAAACGCGTCGATCTTCTCTTCCTCATCTTCGAATGCTCCCGGACACAATAGGCACAATTCTGTGAATAGTCTTTCGTATGTGGTAATATCAAATCCTTGGGTTCGTAACCCTCTAAGTTCTGTCTTGAGCTTATTGACCTCGGTTCTGGGACGGTACTTCTCGTTCATCAAGTGCTTGAATGCTGACCACGGTAGTGCGTACGCATCGTCTTGTCCCACTTGCTCTAGATAGGTATTCCACCATGTTAACGCAGAACCTGTGAAGGTATGCGTAGCGTACTTTACTTTGTCCTCTTCAGTACACTTACTTATGGCAAACACCGATTCGACCTTCTCGGTCCACCGTTTCAATCCGATCGGTCCTTCGGTTCCATCAAATTCCAAAGGTTTGCAGGCAGTGAATTCTTTGTAGGTGCATCCTACACGATTTCCTGTACTGCTAGATCCAAGGTTGTTGTTGGTATGTAGCGCAGCCTGTACTGCGGCTATGTTTGAAGCTAGAAAAGTACGGAATTCCTCTTCATTCATATTCACGGTGTGTCGAGTAGTCGGTGCCATTTCCTTCAAAATAGTCAAATGGAACAAGTTAATCATACAGAATATTAAGAGTAGTTAATAGTATTTCGTAGCATAATATGAACTCATTTATAAAAGCTTTTTCTTCATATTAGCGTTTTATAAGTTTAAATTCGGGTAGTACCTACCCGTTAAGTTCATACTTAGTAGCTAATATACAATTCAACTACTACAATTCTATATGAAAAACTGATTATAATAATATTTCGCGTTCAAACTTTTATACAATATTTTACAAACTTACAATACCGCTTATTTTACATAAAGCATGAAATATAGCACACAATAACTTTGATACAAGATAGTTGTGAAGATAATTCTAGCTAGTACACAAGTCGTTCAGCAAAGGCAATAAAGACACGTAATTCATACGTCCAGAAACAAGTCATGCATTCTGGTTTTACTAGGACTACTTCCCATCCTTGGTCTTGTGCAACATAACCGTTATGGCCGTTGATAAGACAGCGTGTTGTAACGTCGTCAAAGGGACGATGGTTACGTAATGTCCAACAGTCCCGTAACAATCTAAAAACCTCATTTCTTACCCCAATTACCGACTCCGTCACTTGTGGAAACGTTTTGTTTAATAGTTGTAGCCCGATGTTCTTGTTCTCACTTTGGTGAGAAGCGAACATTACTAATCCGTAAGCATAACATGCTTCTTTATGTTGCATGTTAGCCGCTTTTTCTAAATCACGAAGTCCAATATTCGGATATATTGAGTCAAAATAATTTCTTAACCCGTTGCGTAAAATAGCATTTGGGTTCCCCGCAATATATGCGTCAAAGTAAACACATCGTAACTTATGGGTTTCCCAATGTGATATCCCCCATCTTTCAAACGAAAGTCTCTTATAAACCAAGACATTCTTGGAACGTTCTTCGAATGTCTTACAAACTGATCTCGCCTTAAATAGTTGTGCCGAGGAATTCTGGCCGACTCTAGACAAGATTTCATCAATCATGTCTCCAGGTAGGTCTCTTAAAATATTGGGTTGTCTATCCATTTTGTGTTTTTAAACTGTAAAATAGACAAGAGTTAGATTCATAAAAAAAAAAAAATACTTATTAATACAAGCAATTTTTACATATATCATAAAGCATAAGAACACTATATTACATATATTACACCACACGAATACAACTATCTTATTCCGACTCGCTCGTTTCTTCTTCTTCAGTTTTGGTTTTGCCAAGTTTCTAGGGATATATGATGTTCCCCTAATACGAGCCGTCGTGATCCACATTGGTTTAGAGAAACCTGGTGGTTTAGAGGTTCCCGGGTCATTGTTACAACTTAAGGACTTCGGGGGTTGACGATACATATAAAGTTCATCGGGGTTGGAATTAGATTTCTCTATTTTTATGCCCTTTCCCTTATTATTTTCTTTTGCCTTTTTAAATTCAGTTGGGGTAATTTCTATAACATCATCGGAATTCTCGTCGGAATCCGATTCATCGGAGAATTGGTAATCCTCCCAATATTTTGCTTCCTTGGCGGAAACACCATTGACCATAATTAACCTTGGTCGGTTGGTTGAGGATTTTCTTTTACTTAACCGTTTTATTATTTCCCCCACCGGTTCTATTTCTTCATCCGGTTCCGATTCTTCTTCCGGTTTCGATTCTTCTTCCGGTTCCGACTCTTCTTCCGGTTCCGACTCTTCGGGAACTTGTGAATCAGTCCACAAATCATTCCAATTTACATTTGACTCTTCATTATTATTAGGTGAGTCAATGGAACTTGTTCTAGAGGTAGACATCTATCACATAATATCAAACACGTTAAGAGATTAATATATCACATAATATTCATATGTTAAAAATATATAGTTTCCAACAAAAATGTTAAGCAATCATTTTTAAAGAAAACACGGTCGAAGTCCAGACTCACTAATGCATCCTAACAAACTCGATAAGACACACTAATGCAAATTTTCTGGTTCTCTAAGACCAACGCTCGGATACCAACTGAAATGTCCCGTTCTTATTGATTAAAAACGTTCCATATTAATTGATTTCGTTGCGAGGTTTTGACCTCTATATGAGACGTTTTTCAAAGACTGCATTCATTTTTAAAACAAACCATAACCTTTATTTCATAAATAAAGGTTTAAAAGCTTTACGTAGATTATCAAATAATGATAATCTAAAATATCATGTTTACACACGACCATTACATAATGGTTTACAATACAAATATGTTATCGAAATCAGTTTCTTGAATGCAATTTTTACACAATATCATACAAACATGGACTCCAAATATTGTCCTTATTTTAGTATGCAACAGCGGAAGCTCTTAATATTCACCTGAGAATAAACATGCTTTAAACGTCAACAAAAATGTTGGTGAGTTATAGGTTTAACCTATATATATCAAATCGTAACAATAGACCACAAGATTTCATATTTCAATACACATCCCATACATAGAGATAAAAATCATTCATATGGTGAACACCTGGTAACCGACAATAACAAGATGCATATATAAGAATATCCCCATCATTCCGGGACACCCTTCGGATATGATATAAATTTCGAAGTACTAAAGCATCCGGTACTTTGGATGGGGTTTGTTAGGCCCAATAGATCTATCTTTAGGATTCGCGTCAATTAGGGTGTCTGTTCCCTAATTCTTAGATTACCAGACTTAATAAAAAGGGGCATATTCGATTTCGATAATTCAACCATAGAATTTAGTTTCATGTACTTGTGTCTATTTTGTAAATCATTTATAAAACCTGCATGTATTCTCATCCCAAAAATATTAGATTTTAAAAGTGGGACTATAACTCACTTTCACAGATTTTTACTTCGTCGGGAAGTAAGACTTGGCCACTATTGATTCAAGAACCTATAACAATATATACATATATATTAAAGTATGTTCAAAATATATTTACAACACTTTTAATATATTTTGATGTTTTAATTTTATTAAGTCAGCTGTCCTCGTTAGTAACCTACAACTAGTTGTCCACAGTTAGATGTACAGAAATAAATCGATAAATATTATCTTGAATCAATCCACGACCCAGTGTATACGTATCTCAGTATTGATCACAACTCAAACTATATATATTTTGGAATCAACCTCAACCCTGTATAGCTAACTCCAACATTCACATATAGAGTGTCCATGGTTGTTCCGAAATATATATAGATGTGTCGACATGATAGGTCAAAACATTGTATACGTGTCTATGGTATCTCAAGATTACATAATATACAATACAAGTTGATTAAGTTTTGGTTGGAATAGATTTGTTACCAATTTTCACGTAGCTAAAATGAGAAAAATTATCCAATCTTGTTTTACCCATAACTTCTTCATTTTAAATCCGTTTTGAGTGAATCAAATTGCTATGGTTTCATATTGAACTCTATTTTATGAATCTAAACAGAAAAAGTATAGGTTTATAGTCAGAAAAATAAGTTACAAGTCGTTTTTGTAAAGGTAGTCATTTCAGTCGAAAGAACGACGTCTAGATGACCATTTTAGAAAACATACTTCCACTTTGAGTTTAACCATAATTTTTGGATATAGTTTCATGTTCATAATAAAATCATTTTCTCAGAATAACAACTTTTAAATCAAAGTTTATCATAGTTTTTAATTAACTAACCCAAAACAGCCCGCGGTGTTACTACGACGGCGTAAATCCGGTTTTACGGTGTTTTTCGTGTTTCCAGGTTTTAAATCATTAAGTTAGCATATCATATAGATATAGAACATGTGTTTAGTTGATTTTAAAAGTCAAGTTAGAAGGATTAACTTTTGTTTGCGAACAAGTTTAGAATTAACTAAACTATGTTCTAGTGATTACAAGTTTAAACCTTCGAATAAGATAGCTTTATATGTATGAATCGAATGATGTTATGAACATCATTACTACCTTAAGTTCCTTGGATAAACCTACTGGAAAAGAGAAAAATGGATCTAGCTTCAATGGATCCTTGGATGGCTCGAAGTTCTTGAAGCAGAATCATGACACGAAAACAAGTTCAAGTAAGATCATCACTTGAAATAAGATTGTTATAGTTATAGAAATTGAACCAAAGTTTGAATATGATTATTACCTTGTTGCGATTGGGCATCTCTTGTAATGGTACAGAATTCGTAGATATAAGTTTCAGAAGTAACATTGTTAATGTTCTAAGGAAGAAATGGTAATAGCACAATTTGACTTGTCAAATTACCAGAATTCAAGGAATGATAGGACTATCAAGAAAAATATGTTCTTGATATGTTTATAGATTAGACAGAACGTATGAGTCGTGTAACATGGCACATGATGACGTTATGATCTGTGAACCATCACGTTCCATTTAGAAACTCAGCATGACTTACTGTAATATAATCACGTTGATCAAGTGTCATTATATTATACTAACTCATGCATCAGTTCCCAACATTACTTCAATAATATTCATATTTTAAGCTCGAAAGTTTACAGAATATTGAAACAAACAGTTTCTATATGATGTAACACTGATAGCACAAAGAGATTAATGATTTCAGATAAGAATAGTTATGAAAATATCTTTAGAAATATGAAGGATATTTATAATGAAAGATACGATGATATCTTGGAATTTCTAATATCGAAGGATGGTGAAGAAAATTTATCCTCAAGAGTTTGGAGTCAGAAGCAAGGTATTCGCTAAAGATTTCATCAGAAACAGAATCATCAGTATTTTTAATGTAGAAGTTTAGTCCTTGTGATTTGTTCAGAGACTCCTTCGTAGTTTGTTCAATCAGTTTTTCAGTTTCAAACTTTTTCTGAGCTTTGCCAACATACAATTCTTTATCATCAACTTTTGGCTGTTGAGGTCATTTACAGTTTTTGTTGCTTCATTCAACTTTTCAAAATTCAGAGCATTAATTCGCAGACTGGATGCTTTTTAGAATTTTAGAATGGAAGATCATAGTTCTAAGAGATAAATGTTATATGGATACATATAACTGTTGATGTGGAAACGTTGCGAGATTTACAATACAGATTTACTGATTCCCGATAATTGTTATGGCAATTCTTGTTACAAGATGCGGATGAGTACATGATGAGACTTCAATAGATAAATATAGTGATTTATTGAAGAGAGATTTAAACCAAGGAGCGACGAGGTTGCTGGTACATCTGCTGGTAATATGGTGAAATATAAAAGGTTCTCCGGTAACAGCCCGCGGTGTTACTACGACGGCGTAAATCCGGTTTTACGGTGTTTTTCGTGTTTCCAGGTTTTAAATCATTAAGTTAGCATATCATATAGATATAGAACATGTGTTTAGTTGATTTTAAAAGTCAAGTTAGAAGGATTAACTTTTGTTTGCGAACAAGTTTAGAATTAACTAAACTATGTTCTAGTGATTACAAGTTTAAACCTTCGAATAAGATAGCTTTATATGTATGAATCGAATGATGTTATGAACATCATTACTACCTTAAGTTCCTTGGATAAACCTACTGGAAAAGAGAAAAATGGATCTAGCTTCAATGGATCCTTGGATGGCTCGAAGTTCTTGAAGCAGAATCATGACACGAAAACAAGTTCAAGTAAGATCATCACTTGAAATAAGATTGTTATAGTTATAGAAATTGAACCAAAGTTTGAATATGATTATTACCTTGTATTAGAATGATAACCTACTGTAAGAAACAAAGATTTCTTGAGGTTGGATGATCACCTTACAAGATTGGAAGTGAGCTAGCAAACTTGAAAGTCTTCTTGATTTTATGAAACTAGAACTTTTGGAATTTATGAAGAACACTTAGAACTTGAAGATAGAACTTGAGAGAGATCAATTAGATGAAGAAAATTGAAGAATGAAAGTGTTTGTAGGTGTTTTTGGTCGTTGGTGTATGGATTAGATATAAAGGATATGTAATTTTGTTTTCATGTAAATAAGTCATGAATGATTACTCATATTTTTGTAATTTTATGAGATATTTCTTGCTAGTTGCCAAATGATGGTTCCCACATGTGTTAGGTGACTCACATGGGCTGCTAAGAGCTGATCATTGGAGTGTATATACCAATAGTACATACATATAAAAGCTGTGTATTGTACGAGTACGAATACGGGTGCATACGAGTAGAATTGTTGATGAAACTGAACGAGGATGTAATTGTAAGCATTTTTATTAAGTAGAAGTATTTTGATAAGTGTATTGAAGTCTTTCAAAAGTGTATAAATACATATTAAAACACTACATGTATATACATTTTAACTGAGTCGTTAAGTCATCGTTAGTCGTTACATGTAAGTGTTGTTTTGAAACCTTTAGGTTAACGATCTTGTTAAATGTTGTTAACCCAATGTTTATAATATCAAATGAGATTTTAAATTATTATATTATCATGATATTATCATGTATGAATATCTCTTAATATGATATATATACATTAAATGTCTTTACAACGATAATCGTTACATATATGTCTCGTTTAAAAATCATTAAGTTAGTAGTCTTGTTTTTACGTATGTAGTTCATTGTTAATATACTTAATGATATGTTTAATTATCATAGTATCATGTTAACTATATATATATCCATATATATGTCATCATATAGTTTTTACAAGTTTTAACGTTCGTGAATCACCGGTCAACTTGGGTGGTCAATTGTCTATATGAAACATATTTCAATTAATCAAGTCTTAACAAGTTTGATTGCTTAACATGTTGGAAACATTTAATCATGTAAATATCAATCTCAATTAATATATATAAACATGGAAAAGTTCGGGTCACTACAGTACCTACCCGTTAAATAAATTTCGTCCCGAAATTTTAAGCTGTTGAAGGTGTTGACGAATCTTCTGGAAATAGATGCGGGTATTTCTTCTTCATCTGATCTTCACGCTCCCAGGTGAACTCGGGTCCTCTATGAGCATTCCATCGAACCTTAACAATTGGTATCTTGTTTTGCTTAAGTCTTTTAACCTCACGATCCATTATTTCGACGGGTTCTTCGATGAATTGAAGTTTTTCGTTGATTTGGATTTCATCTAACGGAATAGTGAGATCTTCTTTAGCAAAACATTTCTTCAAATTCGAGACGTGGAAAGTGTTATGTACAGCCGCGAGTTGTTGAGGTAACTCAAGTCGGTAAGCTACTGGTCCGACACGATCAATAATCTTGAATGGTCCAATATACCTTGGATTTAATTTCCCTCGTTTACCAAATCGAACAACGCCTTTCCAAGGTGCAACTTTAAGCATGACCATCTCTCCAATTTCAAATTCTATATCTTTTCTTTTAATGTCAGCGTAGCTCTTTTGTCGACTTTGGGCGGTTTTCAACCGTTGTTGAATTTGGATGATCTTCTCGGTAGTTTCTTGTATAATCTCCGGACCCGTAATCTGTCTATCCCCCACTTCACTCCAACAAATCAGAGACCTGCACTTTCTACCATAAAGTGCTTCAAACGGCGCCATCTCAATGCTTGAATGGTAGCTGTTGTTGTAGGAAAATTCTGCTAACGGTAGATGTCGATCCCAACTGTTTCCGAAATCAATAACACATGCTCGTAGCATGTCTTCAAGCGTTTGTATCGTCCTTTCGCTCTGCCCATCAGTTTGTGGATGATAGGCAGTACTCATGTCTAGACGAGTTCCTAATGCTTGCTGTAATGTCTGCCAGAATCTTGAAATAAATCTGCCATCCCTATCAGAGATAATAGAGATTGGTATTCCATGTCTGGAGACGACTTCCTTCAAATACAGTCGTGCTAACTTCTCCATCTTGTCATCTTCTCTTATTGGTAGGAAGTGTGCTGATTTGGTGAGACGATCAACTATTACCCAAATAGTATCAAAACCACTTGCAGTCCTTGGCAATTTAGTGATGAAATCCATGGTAATGTTTTCCCATTTCCATTCTGGGATTTCGGGTTGTTAAAGTAGACTTGATGGTTTCTGATGCTTGACCTTAGAACACGTCAAACATTCTCCTACGTATTTAGCAACATCGGCTTTCATACCCGGCCACCAAAAATGTTTCTTGAGATCCTTGTACATCTTCCCCGTTCCAGGATGTATTGAGTATCTGGTTTTATGAGCTTCTCTAAGTACCATTTCTCTCATATCTCCAAATTTTGGTACCCAAATCCTTTCAGCCCTATACCGGGTTCCGTCTTCCCGAATATTAAGATGCTTCTCCGATCCTTTGGGTATTTCATCCTTTAAATTTCCCTCTTTTAAAACTCCTTGTTGCGCCTCCTTTATTTGAGTAGTAAGGTTATTATGAATCATTATATTCATAGATTTTACTCGAATGGGTTCTCTGTCCTTCCTGCTCAAGGCATCGGCTACCACATTTGCCTTCCCCGGGTGGTAACGAATCTCAAAGTCGTAATCATTCAACAATTCAATCCACCTACGCTGCCTCATATTCAGTTGTTTCTGATTAAATATGTTTTGAAGACTTTTGTGGTCGGTATATATAATACTTTTGACCCCATATAAGTAGTGCCTCCAAGTCTTTAATGCAAAAACAACCGCGCCTAATTCCAAATCATGCGTCGTATAATTTTGTTCGTGAATCTTCAATTGTCTAGACGCATAAGCAATCACCTTCGTTCGTTGCATTAATACACAACCGAGACCTTGCTTTGATGCGTCACAATAAATCACAAAATCATCATTCCCTTCAGGCAATGACAATATAGGTGCCGTAGTTAGCTTTTTCTTCAATAACTGAAACGCTTTCTCTTGTTCATCATTCCATTCAAATTTCTTCCCTTTATGCGTTAATGCAGTCAAGGGTTTTGCTATTCTGGAAAAGTCTTGGATGAACCTTCTGTAGTAACCAGCTAGTCCTAAAAACTGGCGTATGTGTTTCGGAGTTTTCGGGGTTTCCCACTTTTCAACAGTTTCTATCTTTGCCGGATCCACCTTAATACCTTCTTTGTTCACTATGTGACCGAGGAATTGAACTTCTTCCAACCAAAATGCACACTTTGAAAACTTAGCGTACAATTCTTCCTTCCTCAATACTTCTAACACCTTTCTCAAATGTTCACCGTGTTCTTGGTCATTCTTTGAGTAAATAAGTATGTCATCAATGAAAACAATAACAAACTTGTCAAGGTATGGTCCACACACTCGGTTCATAAGGTCCATGAACACAGCTGGTGCATTAGTTAAACCAAACGGCATGACCATAAACTCGTAATGACCGTAACGTGTTCTGAAAGCAGTCTTTGGAATATCATCTTCTTTCACCCGCATTTGATGGTACCCGGAACGTAAGTCAATCTTTGAATAAACAGACGAGCCTTGTAGTTGATCAAATAAGTCGTCGATTCTCGGTAGTGGGTAGCGGTTCTTGATGGTAAGTTTGTTCAACTCTCGGTAGTCGATACACAACCTGAATGTACCATCTTTCTTCTTGACAAACAAAACAGGAGCTCCCCACGGTGATGTGCTTGGTCGAATGAAACCACGCTCTAAAAGTTCTTGTAATTGGCTTTGCAGTTCTTTCATCTCGCTGGGTGCGAGTCTGTAAGGAGCAGGAGCTATTGGTGCAGCTCCTGGTACAAGATCTATTTGAAATTCAACGGATCGATGTGGGGGTAATCCCGGTAATTCTTTCGGAAATACATCGGGAAATTCTTTTGCAATGGGAACATCATTGATGCTCTTTTCTTCAGTTTGTACTTTCTCGACGTGTGCTAGAACAGCATAGCAACCTTTTCTTATTAGTTTTTGTGCCTTCAAATTACTAATAAGATGTAGCTTCGTGTTGCCCTTTTCTCCGTACACCATTAAGGGTTTTCCTTTTTCTCGTATAATGCGAATTGCATTTTTGTAACAAACGATCTCTGCTTTCACTTCTTTCAACCAGTCCATACCGATTATCACATCAAAACTCCCTAACTCTACTGGTATCAAATCAATCTTAAATGTTTCGCTAACCAGTTTAATTTCTCGATTCCGACATATATTATCTGATGAAATTAATTTACCATTTGCTAATTCGAGTAAAAATTTACTATCCAAAGGCGTCAATGGACAACTTAATTTAGCACAAAAATCTCTACTCATATAGCTTCTATCCGCACCCGAATCAAATAAAACGTAAGCAGATTTATTGTCAATAAGAAACGTACCCGTAACAAGCTCCGGGTCTTCTTGTGCCTCTGCCGCATTAATATTGAAAACTCTTCCGCGGCCTTGTCCATTCATGTTCTCCTGGTTCGGGCAATTTCTAATAATATGGCCCGGTTTTCCACATTTATAACAAACTACATTGGCATAACTTGCTCCGACACTACTTGCTCCGCCATTACTCGTTCCGACACCATTTGTTCCTTTCGTTCTATTAACCCCTGGTCCGTAGACCTCACACTTCGCCGCGCTATGACCATTTCTTTTACACTTGTTGCAAAATTTGGTGCAGAACCCCGAGTGATTCTTTTCACACCTTTGGCATAGCTGCTTCTGATTGTTGTTGTTGTTGCGGTTATTATTGTTGTTGGGATGATTGTTGTAGTTGCTGTTGTTGTTGTTGTTGTTGTTGTTGTTGTTGTTGAGCCGTTTGTTGTAGTTGCGATTGATGTTGCGATTGTTGGGATAATTGTTGCGATTATTGTTGTAATTGCTGTTGTTGTTGTATTGGTGATTCTTATCACCGTTTTCCTCCCACTTTCTTTTGACTTGCTTCACATTGGCCTCTTCAGCAGTCTGTTCTTTAATTCTTTCTTCAATTTGGTTCACGAGTTTGTGAGCCATTCTACATGCCTGTTGTATGGAGGCGGGCTCGTGTGAACTTATATCTTCTTGGATTCTTTCCGGTAATCCTTTCACAAACGCGTCGATCTTCTCTTCCTCATCTTCGAATGCTCCCGGACACAATAGGCACAATTCTGTGAATCGTCTTTCGTATGTGGTAATATCAAATCCTTGGGTTCGTAACCCTCTAAGTTCTGTCTTGAGCTTATTGACCTCGGTTCTGGGATGGTACTTCTCGTTCATCAAGTGCTTGAATGCTGACCACGGTAGTGCGTACGCATCGTCTTGTCCCACTTGCTCTAGATAGGTATTCCACCATGTTAACGCAGAACCTGTGAAGGTATGCGTAGCGTACTTTACTTTGTCCTCTTCAGTACACTTACTTATGGCAAACACCGATTCGACCTTCTCGGTCCACCGTTTCAATCCGATCGGTCCTTCGGTTCCATCAAATTCCAAAGGTTTGCAGGCAGTGAATTCTTTGTAGGTGCATCCTACACGATTTCCTGTACTGCTAGATCCAAGGTTGTTGTTGGTATGTAGCGCAGCCTGTACTGCGGCTATGTTTGAAGCTAGAAAAGTACGGAATTCCTCTTCATTCATATTCACGGTGTGTCGAGTAGTCGGTGCCATTTCCTTCAAAATAGTCAAATGGAACAAGTTAATCATACAGAATATTAAGAGTAGTTAATAGTATTTCGTAGCATAATATGAACTCATTTATAAAAGCTTTTTCTTCATATTAGCGTTTTATAAGTTTAAATTCGGGTAGTACCTACCCGTTAAGTTCATACTTAGTAGCTAATATACAATTCAACTACTACAATTCTATATGAAAAACTGATTATAATAATATTTCGCGTTCAAACTTTTATACAATATTTTACAAACTTACAATACCGCTTATTTTACATAAAGCATGAAATATAGCACACAATAACTTTGATACAAGATAGTTGTGAAGATAATTCTAGCTAGTACACAAGTCGTTCAGCAAAGGCAATAAAGACACGTAATTCATACGTCCAGAAACAAGTCATGCATTCTGGTTTTACTAGGACTACTTCCCAACCTTGGTCTTGTGCAACATAACCGTTATGGCCGTTGATAAGACAGCGTGTTGTAACGTCGTCAAAGGGACGAGGGTTACGTAATGTCCAACAGTCCCGTAACAATCTAAAAACCTCATTTCTTACCCCAATTACCGACTCCGTCACTTGTGGAAACGTTTTGTTTAATAGTTGTAGCCCGATGTTCTTGTTCTCACTTTGGTGAGAAGCGAACATTACTAATCCGTAAGCATAACATGCTTCTTTATGTTGCATGTTAGCCGCTTTTTCTAAATCACGAAGTCCAATATTCGGATATATTGAGTCAAAATAATTTCTTAACCCGTTGCGTAAAATAGCATTTGGGTTCCCCGCAATATATGCGTCAAAGTAAACACATCGTAACTTATGGGTTTCCCAATGTGATATCCCCCATCTTTCAAACGAAAGTCTCTTATAAACCAAGACATTCTTGGAACGTTCTTCGAATGTCTTACAAACTGATCTCGCCTTAAATAGTTGTGCCGAGGAATTCTGGCCGACTCTAGACAAGATTTCATCAATCATGTCTCCGGGTAGGTCTCTTAAAATATTGGGTTGTCTATCCATTTTGTGTTTTTAAACTGTAAAATAGACAAGAGTTAGATTCATAAAAAAAAAATACTTATTAATACAAGCAATTTTTACATATATCATAAAGCATAAGAACACTATATTACATATATTACACCACACGAATACAACTATCTTATTCCGACTCGCTCGTTTCTTCTTCTTCAGTTTTGGTTTTGCCAAGTTTCTAGGGATATATGATGTTCCCCTAATACAAGCCGTCGTGATCCACATTGGTTTAGAGAAACCTGGTGGTTTAGAGGTTCCCGGGTCATTGTTACAACTTAAGGACTTCGGGGGTTGACGATACATATAAAGTTCATCGGGGTTGGAATTAGATTTCTCTATTTTTATGCCCTTTCCCTTATTATTTTCTTTTGCCTTTTTAAATTCAGTTGGGGTAATTTCTATAACATCATCGGAATTCTCGTCGGAATCCGATTCATCGGAGAATTGGTAATCCTCCCAATATTTTGCTTCCTTGGCGGAAACACCATTGACCATAATTAACCTTGGTCGGTTGGTTGAGGATTTTCTTTTACTTAACCGTTTTATTATTTCCCCCACCGGTTCTATTTCTTCATCCGGTTCCGATTCTTCTTCCGGTTCCGATTCTTCTTCCGGTTCCGACTCTTCTTCCGGTTCCGACTCTTCGGGAACTTGTGAATCAGTCCACAAATCATTCCAATTTACATTTGACTCTTCATTATTATTAGGTGAGTCAATGGAACTTGTTCTAGAGGTAGACATCTATCACATAATATCAAACACGTTAAGAGATTAATATATCACATAATATTCATATGTTAAAAATATATAGTTTCCAACAAAAATGTTAAGCAATCATTTTTAAAGAAAACACGGTCGAAGTCCAGACTCACTAATGCATCCTAACAAACTCGATAAGACACACTAATGCAAATTTTCTGGTTCTCTAAGACCAACGCTCGGATACCAACTGAAATGTCCCGTTCTTATTGATTAAAAACGTTCCATATTAATTGATTTCGTTGCGAGGTTTTGACCTCTATATGAGACGTTTTTCAAAGACTGCATTCATTTTTAAAACAAACCATAACCTTTATTTCATAAATAAAGGTTTAAAAGCTTTACGTAGATTATTAAATAATGATAATCTAAAATATCCTGTTTACACACGACCATTACATAATGGTTTACAATACAAATATGTTATCGAAATCAGTTTCTTGAATGCAATTTTTACACAATATCATACAAACATGGACTCCAAATCTTGTCCTTATTTTAGTATGCAACAGCGGAAGCTCTTAATATTCACCTGAGAATAAACATGCTTTAAACGTCAACAAAAATGTTGGTGAGTTATAGGTTTAACCTATATATATCAAATCGTAACAATAGACCACAAGATTTCATATTTCAATACACATCCCATACATAGAGATAAAAATCATTCATATGGTGAACACCTGGTAACCGACAATAACAAGATGCATATATAAGAATATCCCCATCATTCCGGGACACCCTTCGGATATGATATAAATTTCGAAGTACTAAAGCATCCGGTACTTTGGATGGGGTTTGTTAGGCCCAATAGATCTATCTTTAGGATTCGCGTCAATTAGGGTGTCTGTTCCCTAATTCTTAGATTACCAGACTTAATAAAAAGGGGCATATTCGATTTCGATAATTCAACCATAGAATTTAGTTTCATGTACTTGTGTCTATTTTGTAAATCATTTATAAAACCTGCATGTATTCTCATCCCAAAAATATTAGATTTTAAAAGTGGGACTATAACTCACTTTCACAGATTTTTACTTCGTCGGGAAGTAAGACTTGGCCACTGTTGATTCACGAACCTATAACAATATATACATATATATTAAAGTATGTTCAAAATATATTTACAACACTTTTAATATATTTTGATGTTTTAAGTTTATTAAGTCAGCTGTCCTCGTTAGTAACCTACAACTAGTTGTCCACAGTTAGATGTACAGAAATAAATCGATAAATATTATCTTGAATCAATCCACGACCCAGTGTATACGTATCTCAGTATTGATCACAACTCAAACTATATATATTTTGGAATCAACCTCAACCCTGTATAGCTAACTCCAACATTCACATATAGAGTGTCCATGGTTGTTCCGAAATATATATAGATGTGTCGACATGATAGGTCAAAACATTGTATACGTGTCTATGGTATCTCAAGATTACATAATATACAATACAAGTTGATTAAGTTTTGGTTGGAATAGATTTGTTACCAATTTTCACGTAGCTAAAATGAGAAAAATTATCCAATCTTGTTTTACCCATAACTTCTTCATTTTAAATCCGTTTTGAGTGAATCAAATTGCTATGGTTTCATATTGAACTCTATTTTATGAATCTAAACAGAAAAAGTATAGGTTTATAGTCGGAAAAATAAGTTACAAGTCGTTTTTGTAAAGGTAGTCATTTCAGTCGAAAGAACGACGTCTAGATGACCATTTTAGAAAACATACTTCCACTTTGAGTTTAACCATAATTTTTGGATATAGTTTCATGTTCATAATAAAATCATTTTCTCAGAATAACAACTTTTAAATCAAAGTTTATCATAGTTTTTAATTAACTAACCCAAAACAGCCCGCGGTGTTACTACGACGGCGTAAATCCGGTTTTACGGTGTTTTTCGTGTTTCCAGGTTTTAAATCATTAAGTTAGCATATCATATAGATATAGAACATGTGTTTAGTTGATTTTAAAAGTCAAGTTAGAAGGATTAACTTTTGTTTGCGAACAAGTTTAGAATTAACTAAACTATGTTCTAGTGATTACAAGTTTAAACCTTCGAATAAGATAGCTTTATATGTATGAATCGAATGATGTTATGAACATCATTACTACCTTAAGTTCCTTGGATAAACCTACTGGAAAAGAGAAAAATGGATCTAGCTTCAATGGATCCTTGGATGGCTCGAAGTTCTTGAAGCAGAATCATGACACGAAAACAAGTTCAAGTAAGATCATCACTTGAAATAAGATTGTTATAGTTATAGAAATTGAACCAAAGTTTGAATATGATTATTACCTTGTTGCGATTGGGCATCTCTTGTAATGGTCCAGAATTCGTAGATATAAGTTTCAGAAGTAACATTGTTAATGTTCTAAGGAAGAAATGGTAATAGCACAATTTGACTTGTCAAATTACCAGAATTCAAGGAATGATAGGACTATCAAGAAAAATATGTTCTTGATATGTTTATAGATTAGACAGAACGTATGAGTCGTGTAACATGGCACATGATGACGTTATGATCTGTGAACCATCACGTTCCATTTAGAAACTCAGCATGACTTACTGTAATATAATCACGTTGATCAAGTGTCATTATATTATACTAACTCATGCATCAGTTCCCAACATTACTTCAATAATATTCATATTTTAAGCTCGAAAGTTTACAGAATATTGAAACAAACAGTTTCTATATGATGTAACACTGATAGCACAAAGAGATTAATGATTTCAGATAAGAATAGTTATGAAAATATCTTTAGAAATATGAAGGATATTTATAATGAAAGATACGATGATATCTTGGAATTTCTAATATCGAAGGATGGTGAAGAAAATTTATCCTCAAGAGTTTGGAGTCAGAAGCAAGGTATTCGCTAAAGATTTCATCAGAAACAGAATCATCAGTATTTTTAATGTAGAAGTTTAGTCCTTGTGATTTGTTCAGAGACTCCTTCGTAGTTTGTTCAATCAGTTTTTCAGTTTCAAACTTTTTCTGAGCTTTGCCAACATACAATTCTTTATCATCAACTTTTGGCTGTTGAGGTCATTTACAATTTTTGTTGCTTCATTCAACTTTTCAAAATTCAGAGCATTAATTCGCAGACTGGATGCTTTTCAGAATTTTAGAATGGAAGATCATAGTTCTAAGAGATAAATGTTATATGGATACATATAACTGTTGATGTGGAAACGTTGCGAGATTTACAATACAGATTTACTGATTCCCGATAATTGTTATGGCAATTCTTGTTACAAGATGCGGATGAGTACATGATGAGACTTCAATAGATAAATATAGTGATTTATTGAAGAGAGATTTAAACCAAGGAGCGACGAGGTTGCTGGTACATCTGCTGGTAATATGGTGAAATATAAAAGGTTCTCCGGTAACAATAAAAGCGCACGCATATATATCAAGATTATAGTAAGGCTAGTCCGACTGAAAAGTCGAAGTTGACTTGCTAGAGCTGTGACAAATTTGGTTAATTTGGAAAGAGATTGCAAAGTTATTTTCGGTAATAGTAACGCTAAAGGAATTAGCACAGCTACGCGTTAAACGTTTACTCAGTTTTCGAGAGTTTTTCAGGTGCAATACTATATGCATAAATCTTTCCTTCCGTAGATGAAGTACGGTTTGGTTCATCCTCTCGATTGAGATGTTTTCAAGAATCATGAAAGGTTTGAACGCAGATTGTATTTGTCAAGATACAAATGAGGTTTAAGGTGAAATCAAGTGGCAACTTGAAGAATTGTTTAGTTTCATATGTTATAATCAATATTTTAATTCATTTTAATTGTCCAATGTTGATAGTCCTCAGTCGATAATCCACAGTTAACAGTCCAATAATTTATATATAATTTAATATATAATATTCGAATTAATTAATACGTATCGTGACCCGTGTACATGTCTCAGACTCGATCACAACTCAAAGTATATATATTATTATAGAATCATCCTCAACCCTGTATAGAGAACTCGATCATTACTGCATATAGAGTGTCTGTGGTTATTCCAAATAATATATATATATATATATATATATATATATATATATATATATATATATATATATATATATATATATATATATATATATATATATATATATATATATGATATGATATGTCAAAACCTTGTATACGTGTCCCGATATTTAAAGTGCGTAAAATAAATACAGAATTTAAATGACGATAAATAAAATTGCGATAATTAAATTGCGATAAGTAAACTGCGATAAATAAAATGTAATCAGTTAGCTAGGAACAGTTAGCTGGAACAGTTAGCGTGGATTCTTAACAAAAAATTATTTTTCGTAGTTAATTTGTTTGTTTCTATCAAATTTTTATTTCGTCAAATGTTTTCTTCATTATGCCACTTGTTGGATTCTGATAAATCAAAATCCAAATATGAAATTGAATGAAAATGGTTATTCTGTGGTGAACGGATTCGTATATCGGTAGATGTAAGTAGGATAGTAAATGACTGTTGAATCAGATTTGAAGAATGTACAGTGTAACTTATTAATGCGAAATCTAAATATTCCCCGGGTATTACCTACCCGTTAAAATATTTTCACCATTAACAGTTTGTACAATAAAAATTTTAATTACAATCTCTATGAAAACATATATACATATATATTTTCTTCAGACGTAATTATGGATTTAATGAGTTAATGTGATATTAAACTCATCAGATTTACGGCTAGAACTAGAGTACATAATCTCTAAAATATTAGAGATTACATAATCGCCATGAAGGACGAAGATAGTTTATGTAGAACGATTCGTAGAACGATGATTATGCTTGAGGTATAGATTGCGAGGTTGAGACGTGTGATGATGTTGTTGTTGTTGGTACTGGTTATGCTGCTGGTGCTGCTGATGGTGGTACTGTTGCTGTCGGTGCTACAAGTATTATTGGTGCTGAGGTTGATGATGATGTTGGTGTAGTAAGTATAGCTTATAAATTACGCACCATTCTTGTCAGGGTTTCTATACTACCCTCTATCATTTCTATCCATCCACTCATCTGATTCGATAGATTTTGATTATCAATTCGAAGTTCCCTAACTTCTTTTAATATTCCCCTTCGATTGGTATTCAGAAGTAGAGGTTGAATATTTTCTGAGATTGCAATAACGCAACCTTCGAGGTGGAAAACTTTAACAAGAAGGGTGAATACAGTGTTGCGCATAGGTTCACCGGTGAGTACATTGTTTTCTCCGATGTTAGGAGGTAAGTTTGGTTCGCGGTAGGGCTCGCCTTCTTCATTTCTCCATCGAGTGAGTAAGTCTCGGACCCACCCCCATCTCCTCCAGAAAGAAAAATAACTAAATGGTTGAGGCACTTCTGCTTCATTGACTTCGGAGTCTGCTTCAATATACATCTCGAAATCGCTTCCGGAACTAATGGAATCCAAGCTAGGTGTAGGATCCATCTCTCACGATCAGTTACAGGGTTTTGATATGAAATGATTTTTGAATATCGAATGATATTCTAATTATATATAGAATATCTATACATACTTCCAAAGATCCCGTGAATTACGGAGAAAATTAAAGAAACGTGTCAGATAAAGTCTACAGTGACAGATACGCTAAGATATGAATTAGTAGATATGCTAAGATATGAATTTTGTCTATACACTATTCATGCAATCATTGCAGTAAGATGTGTCTAGACTAAGAATGATAAGCAGGTAATATCTTAAGGATGATAAACTGATGATTTCCGACAAAAACGATAAGCAAAATTTTTGACATGCAGACACGGTCGAAGTCCAGACTCACTAATACATCCTAATGACTTATCGGTTATACACACTAATGCAGACCTGATTCGCTAAGACCACCGCTCTGATACCAACTGTAGAGACCCGTCCTAATCCATCCGGACGAAGTCTATATCGATTATAAACGATTCACAACAGTTGATTACATCGCGAGGTACTTGACCTCTATATGATACATTTTACAAACATTGCATTCGTTTTTGAAAAGACAATCTTTCATTACATCGAAAGTTGACGGCGTGCATACCATTTTATAATATATCTAACTATTATTGACTTAATAATAATCTTGATGAACTCAACGACTCGAATGCAACGTCTTTTGAAATATGTCATGAATGACTCCAAGTAATATCTTTAAAATGAGCTATTGCACATCGGAAGACTTCTTTCATACATGAGAATAAACATGCTTTAAAGTGTCAACCAAAAAGGTTGGTGAGTTCATTAGTTTATCATAAAGAATCATTTCATAATTTTAATAGACCACAAGATTTCATATTTCCAATTCTCATAAACATACGACCCATGCATAGAGACAAAAATCATTCATATGGTGAACACCTGGTAACCGACATTCACAATATGCATATAAGAATATCCCCATCATTCCAGGATCCTCCTTCGGACATGATATAAATTTTGAAGTACTAAAGCATCCGGTACTTTGGATGGGGCTTGTTGGGCCCGATAGATCTATCTTTAGGATTCGCGTCAATTAGGGTGTCTGTTCCCTAATTCTAAGATTACCAGACTAAAAGGGGTATATTCGATTTCGATCATTCAACCATATAATGTAGTTTCGATTACTTGTGTCTATTTCGTCAAACATTTATAAAAGTAGCGCATGTATTCTCAGTCCCAAAAATATATATTGCAAAAGCATTTAAAAAGGGAGCAAGTGAAACTCACCTAATGTATTTTGTAGTAAAAATACATATGACTATATTGAACAATTGAACAATGCAGGGTTGGCCTCGGATTCACGAACCTATATCATTCATATATACATTAAAATATATAATCGTAATCGAGCAATTTATATATATATATAATTAGTTATGTATTAAAATTAATATTCATATACAATTTTGTTAATACTTATAATATATTATAATAATTATTCGATATGTAATATAGTTATCGTTATACCAATATAAATAATATTATATCCTGATATTAAGTAATATTAGTATACGTATATATTAAATATGTCCTTGTAGACATTTCTTTTGTTTCCAAAAAAAATACATATAATAATATTAGAATAAGTATAATAATAATAGTAATAATAGTTTTAATACTAATAATAATGATAATGATAATAAATAATAATTTTTATTAAAGATGATGGTTTTAATAGACATGATAATTTTTGTACTAAGGATACTAATAATAATAATAATAATAACAATAATAATATTTAAAATGTTATTAATAATAATGATAATAAAGATAATACTTAATAATATTAACGATTAAGTTTTATGACTATAACTTATAACATTCCTTTTTATCAATGTTATACAATAATAACTTCGTTCTTAATACATAATATTTTAATCATATTATTAAGTGTATTTGTAATCATTTTACACTTTTATATGTCATACACGTTTTCATGAGCGTATCAAATTTATATCTATGCTTATCGACGCTATAATTATATCATTATGTCATGTCATACCTAATCATAAACATAATCATACTTATTTTATCCATAATACAATAACTATAATAAAAGTTTCATTATTTTTATAACAATAACTATAATAATGAATAACAATATTTAAACAATGATGATAATACTAATACTTAATAATAACATAACAATAACAATAATAATAATAATAATAATAATAATAATAATAATAATAATAATAATAATAATAATAATAATAATAATAATAATAATAATAATAATAATAATAATAATAATAATAATAATAATAATAAAAGAAAAGAGAACTACCTCTAAAAGCTCAAAAATATTAATAATCTGCCCAAGCCGGGACTCGAACCCTCGACCTCTCGTTCACCAAACAAGCACCCAGACCATTGACCCATACACGTTCTTTCTGATCAAAACTAACCCCAATTTTATTTAAGCTATTATCGTATTCTTTCTTCTTTACCATCATCATCAGTATCCATTCAAACTAGAAAACCATTTGATCTTAACTATAATTACAAACATGATTTGGTATTTAATAACCAATACATAAACAAATATCAATGATTAATTTGATTAAAGAAAAAAAAATATAAATAAATAAAAAGAGAACAGCCTTCGTCGCTGTTGTAAGCCAAAAAAAAAAAAATTGGGTTATGAAAATTAGAATGTTTTAGGTAATGGTTATAACATGAAAAAGATTCAAAATCCATCCAATATGCTTTATAAATATTTAATTTCAACTGAAACAACAATTAGAACTCCAATTCGATCTTAGAATCTTTGTTGACTTTTGAAAACCCAAACTTTGACCTCAAAATTCTTAATCAATAAAACGAATTGGGATTTAAGATTTTACAGAAAGTTTTGGTGAGGGATTCCTAACAACTTAGCATTATTACTTTTTGAAAAACATTACAAAATCGGTTTTTGATGTTCTTGGTCAAGAACAGGGGAGTACGTGACTTGTTTTCTGAACTTTTCTGTTTAATCCCACAATCAATAGAAGTTAGAAGGGTTTGTAATTGATACTGTGAATGGAGAATCAAATGGCTTAATCAATTGTGATGTTATCCGATTGTTTTATAATCAAAATACGTCGACAGGATCAATTAGTAACAGAGAGGAGAAAATAAAAACAAATAAAAAGGTGAATTAGATTGATAATAGCATTTTGGATTATACTGAGAGTTGGAAATCACTGGTACACATTCGACACAGGAATTTAAAAAAAAAATTAATAGCGAAGGGTAATGAATTTACATATTTATCTTCATTTAAACTATATAAATATTAATAACAATTAAGTATATTAATACAAATAATAACAACAATTATATAATTAATAATGATAATACTCTTAACAACAATGATAATAATAATTACTAATAACAATTTTATAATTAACATTAATAATAATAAATTGTATTATTTCTATATAAATATTTATAATATTAATAATGATTTTAAATGATAAAAATAATAATCATAACAATAATTAAATTTATAATTTTTTTTTCTACTAATTATGATAATAAATAATAATAATATTAGTGATATAACAAATTAAATATATCAACTTTCATATATCTATATATTATATATTGAAACTAACAATATAACTAATACAGATATTAATATTAATATTAATATTAATAATAATAATAATAATAAAAGTAATAATATTATTAGTATAACAACTATATTTTAACTTGTAATTGCATATATTAATATTATATATTATTAATCATGTAATATTTCATATTTATATAATTTACATTATATATTTTTAATATATATATATTTTAACAATATACGTATAGTAATAGTTATGTATCAAAATCATATATATATATATATATATATATATATATATATATATATATATATATATATATATATTCAATTTACTATATATATAAATATGTTTTTAACTATCAAGTTTTATTACTTGGATAAATATACCAATTATATATGCTGATAAAAATAAACTCAAAGTATAACATAATACATTTAATACTTGTTAACGTTGATAAATTATGTTCGAAATCATTTATATTCAATATATTATATATATTCAAAATAACAAGTTTTAGTTATTTTAAATTATATTTCATAATAACTAACTAGTTCATTAATATTTTTTAACTTATTTTATATAATTATTTCCATATATAAATATATTTATATATATACATTTCTGTTTACAGTTAAAGGTTCATGAATCGTCGGGAATAGTCACAAGGTTAAATGAATAAATTAAGATAATTAAAAATATTTTGAGGGTCAACATTACAGACTTTGCTTACCGTGTTGTAATCAAATGAAGATCAAGTTTAAGTTTGGTCGAAAATTGTCGGGTCGTCACAGTACCTACCCGTTAAAGAAATTTTGTCCCGAAATTTGAGTGAGGTGGTCATGGTTAACAATAAAAATATTTTCATGACGAATATGAGTTGATAAATAGAGTTTTATCATTATTGAGTAACATAGAATAAACAATTCGATTAGGTGAAGCGTACAAATGAAGCTGTCACAACAGATTGAGATAGAGATTTAACTTTTGACGTAGTCATGGCGGAATTTAGAAAATAAGGTGCGTCTTAACTTTTGACGTAGAGGGTTGAATTCCGAAATTTAAGGGATTTAAAGAAAATTTTCGAAATCTAATATGTTTAATTCTTCGGCGAATAAGGAAATTAAGATCTCTATAATTAAATACGGTGATCTGCTTCGATTACTTTGTCTGGTATTTTAATATAAATAAACTTCTTCCGTTTCATTACTTTTACCATTCCTATACCCAATTCCCAAATACAAAAGTTATGAAAATGCTAAATCCAGTTCTGATCCTTGTCCTTATCCTTACTATCACAACTATCATTCTCCTTTTTCAACTTCTACCACAGGAATCTGCTTACTTCTACTTTGCCCTTGGGGTTATAGTGCTTTTAATCCTCCTGTGTCTTTATGTTGCTATAAACATTGATATACACAGTTTGTAATTTATGTGTTGTTATCGGGCTTTATATCTTCTCTTATACTTCGAAGTCCTTGCTTCTGTTTTCTATAATCATTGTCATCCCCAGTTAATACTTCCCCCTATTTGCTGCGATTTATACTCCAATTTCTATTTCAAAGCTTTGTCCCTTCGTTTCTTCTTGTTGCGATTGGGCATCTCTTGTAATGGTCCAGAATTCGTAGATATAAGTTTCAGAAGGAACATTGTTAATGTTCTAAGGAAGAAATGGTAATAGCACAATTTGACTTGTCAAATTACCAGAATTCAAGGAATGATAGGACTATCAAGAAAAATATGTTCTTGATATGTTTATAGATTAGACAGAACGTATGAGTCGTGTAACATGGCACATGATGACGTTATGATCTGTGAACCATCACGTTCCATTTAGAAACTCAGCATGACTTACTGTAATATAATCACGTTGATCAAGTGTCATTATATTATACTAACTCATGCATCAGTTCCCAACATTACTTCAATAATATTCATATTTTAAGCTCGAAAGTTTATAGAATATAGAAACTAACAGTTTCTATATGATGTAACACTGATAGCACAAAGAGATTAATGATTTCAGATAAGAATAGTTATGAAAATATCTTCAGAAATATGGAGGATATTTATAATGAAAGATACGATGATATCTTGGAATTTCGAATATCGAAGGATGGTGAAGAAAATTTGTCCTCAAGAGTTTGGAGTCAGAAGCAAGATATTCGCTAAAGATTTCATCAGAAACAGAATCATCAGTATTTTTAATGTAGAAGTTTAGTCCTTGTGATTTGTTCAGAGACTCCTTCGTAGTTTGCTCAATCAGTTTTTCAGTTTCAAACTTTTTCTGAGCTTTGCCAACATACAATTCTTTATCATTAACTTTTGGCTGTTGAGGTCGTTTACAGTTTTTGTTGCTTCATTCAACTTTTCAAAATTCAGAGCATTAATTCGCAGACTGGATGCTTTTCAGAATTTCAGAATGGAAGATCATAGTTCTAAGAGATAAATGTTATATGGATACATATAACTGTTGATGTGGAAACGTTGCGAGGTTCACAATACAGATTTACTGATTCCCGATAATTGTTATGGCAATTCTTGTTACAAGATGCGGATAAGTACATGATGAGACTTCAATAGATAAATATAGTGATTTGTCGGAGAGATTTAAACCAAGAAGCGACGAGGTTGCTGGTACATCTGCTGGTAATATGGTGAAATATAAAAGGTTCCCCGGTAACAATAAAAGCGCACGCATATATATCAAGATTATAGTAAGGCTAGTCCGACTGAAAAGTCGAAGTTGACTTGCTGGAGCTGTGACAAATTTGGTTAATTTGGAAAGAGATTGCCAAGTTATTTTCAGTAATAGTGATAGTGCTCCAAATGAACATATATTTAGTAGCAATATCGTTCCAATATGTAAAGTTTTTAAATGTAATTTCCTTATTTTTAGTTGTAATAGTTAAATAAATAAGTGCGAAGACGAAAGACGCAAATCGCTCGAAAATGAAGATTTAAAGACAAAAACAAAGATTTGAAAGACCAAAACGTCCAAAAAGCTCAAATGTACAAGATACAATTCAAAAGGTTCAATTTATTGATGAGAAACGTCTAAAAATGAAAAGAGTACAAGTTACAAAACGCAAAGTACAAGATATTAAATTATACGAAAGGACGTTCGAAAATCCGGAACCGGTACCCGAGCCAACTATCAACGCTCGACGCAACGGAGCTGAAAGTACAAGTCAACTATGCACAAGAATATAATATAATATTTAAATAATTCATAATAAGAATAATAATAAATAATAAAAAGTTGTTAATTGAGCATAGTTAAGGGGTCATAAGTGAAAATTTCAAATCAACATTTGCCTATAAAATGGAATTCACGTAGTAATGAAAAAGACCACCTTCACTTCATTTTTCTTTCTTTCCCTCTGTAAGAATATATATTTATAATATTAAGTTTAGTTTAAGTTTAATAATAATTGGGTTATTGTAAGGAATGTTTTACGGGTTTTAAAGTTGAAACTCTGTCCGTGTAACGCTACACGATTAATAATCACTGTAAGTTATGTTCTTCCTTTTTAAATTAATGTCTCGTAACTAAGTTATTATTATGCTTATTTAAGCCGAAGTAATCGTGATGTTTGACTAAATATTAAGACGGGGTTATTGGATTTTGTACCATAATTAAGGTTTGGGCAAAAGACCGACACTTATGGAAATTGGACTATTGACTATTAATAGATGGGGGGTATTGTCTAATTGAGTGACAACTCATTGGAGTCTGTCGAACCTATCTTCAAATTAATTATCCTAATAATTAATAATGATTATGGTTGTCCTATTTAGTGACGTTCATATGGAATCTATTATAATCATTTAATTAATTATTCGGGTTGGGTAATTGATTATTCAAACTGATCAAGTGGGTAAATTAATATTCATATCTAATCAAAACAGGGGTGAATTACATACAGTGATAACTGGTGTAATTGTTGACAGAAGTGATAACTGCGTCACAGTTTAAATCCTTAATTAGTTGGAATATTTGACTTCGGGTATAAGGGTAATTTGACGAGGACACTCGCACTTTATATTTATGACCGATGGACTATTATGGATAAAAACCAGATAGGTATCAAATAAACCATGACAAAGGACAATTAACCCGAGTAACAATTAATTAAAATCAAAACGTTAAACATCATGATTACGGAAGTTTAAATAAGCATAATCCTTTTATTTCATATTCTATCGCAATTTTATTTATTGTTATTTTATTTATCGTCATTTATTTATTTTACGCACTTTAATTATTGTCATTTATCTTTACGCCTAAAAATATAAAATCGACAAACCGGTCATTAAACGGTAAAAACCCCCCTTTTATAATAATATTACTACTTATATATATATATTTATATATAAATATAGTTTTATAAAAATATAGTACGTAATCACTAGCTCCCTGTGGAATGAACCGGACTTACTAAAAACTACACTACTCTACGATTAGGTACACTGCCTATAGTGTTGTAGCAAGGTTTAGGTATATTCCATCCGTAAATTAATAAAACTTGTGTCATATTTTGTAGTATTTCCTAGTAAAAATAATACTATTTCGTACCCTCACGCTACATCATCAAGTTTTTGGCGCCGCTGCCGGGGAGCGCTAAAACGCTATATTTTTAATTATAATAATATTGAAATAGAATATAATAATATAATAATATTGAAATAGAATATAATAATATAATAATATTTTAGAATCAAAAATACGTAAATTTAAAAAGTCGTATTTATTAAATACTTCAGGGGTATATTATGTAACTTATAATTAATAATTTCTATCATGTCGCTTTCATGTGAATAGTAAATTAATTAATTTATTTTCATTTACTATTCATGAATAGTAAATGAATTAAAAAAAAAAGTTTTGAAAAAAAAATTATAATTATAAAAAAATTATTAATTTGTAAAAAAAAAAATCGTTTTTTTTAAAAAAAAAAAATCATTTTTTTTAAGAAAAAAAAATTTCGTTTTTTTTAAAAAAAAAAAAAAATTGTAAAAAAAAATCATTTTTTTTAAAAAAAAATTTAAAAAAAAAAAAGTTTTAAAAAAAAATTTTTAAAAAAAAAAAAAAATTTTAAATCCTTAAAAAACGAAATATATAAAAAAAAAATAAAAAAAAAAAGTTTTTTTTTATTACCTTTAGATTTTTAGACTCTAGTTACAATTTTTAGTATTAAGTTTAGTTTTGCCATAGTTATTTTTATTTCTAGAATTTTTAGGTTTGCCGTAAAATCTCTTAAGTGTTTATTCCTTAGACTAAGATTTATGTGCTTTAGAATTTTGCGACGCCGTTTTTCGCGCTACTTTCTTATTTTTATTTTTCGACGCCTATTTTTTGACCTTTTATTTTTCGACCTTTTTCGACGCGTTTTTTTTTTCTTTCTTATTTCTCGCTATTCTAGTTTTAGAATAAGATTTTTATTCTACTTCTTATCTAAATTTCTTAAAATTACGAAAATTTATTTTAAGTGGTTAAATTGATAGACATCAAAATTTTCTGGTTCGTAGTAATAGTTGGATTTGTACGTGGACCGGGTTATTGGAGTCAAACAGTACTCAATTATATTGAGACCAAACGAATCATGCCCCTCTGCTGCATCTTTTGGCTATTCGAAACGTGGGCAAAATCAGAAAAGTCTATTAATTGGATAACTTATATAATTTTTCTTTCCTTTTAAAAACTAATAGGATATTCAGTGAATGCACCGAGTAAAACGTTCACCACCTTTCATACGTTCACCACCTATAACTCGATCAAGACATCTAGCCAATATTGTCGCCGTTGATTTTTCTTTAGAATCATCATCTAGACGACCAAGAACTCCAACTCAAATTTCCGATAATCCATCTTTTGAACCCGACCTCACAATTGAGAATCCGGAGAATATTCAGGGACAATTCCAAGATCCAGAACCACTAATCATTCCTCCTGAACCACAAACCATTAAATCAGAATCTTCTAGTGATTCGTATTCAACAAATTCAATTATGGAAAATCTGGAACCTCTAAGTATGGAAGACCGAATGAGAGCCACACGCACGGGCCAAGGTCACGCCATTATTAAGCCAGACATTAATGCGCCAGATTATGAAATCAAAGGACAAATCCTACACATGGTAACTAATCAGTGCCAATATAGTGGTGCGCCGAAGGAAGATCCAAACGAACATCTTCGTACGTTTAATAGGATCTGTACACTATTCAAAATCCGAGAAGTTGAGGATGAACAGATCTATCTCATGTTGTTTCCCTGGACTTTAAAGGGAGAAGCCAAAGATTGGTTAGAATCGTTACCTGAAGGGGCGATTGACACATGGGATGTTTTAGTTGAGAAATTTCTTAAAAGATTCTTTC
Organism: Rutidosis leptorrhynchoides; assembly: GCF_046630445.1. NCBI lineage: Eukaryota > Viridiplantae > Streptophyta > Magnoliopsida > Asterales > Asteraceae > Rutidosis > Rutidosis leptorrhynchoides. Next base: position 281,285,151 of record NC_092342.1, read on the forward strand.
CGGCATCTAAAGCCGTGAGACTTCAAGGAGAAATTGTTACGTTCACACAAAAGTCAAATGAAACTCTATATGAGGTGTGGACAAGATTTGGAAAGTTGTTGAGAGGATGTCCTCAACACGGTTTAGACACTTATCAAATAGTACAAATATTCTACCAAGGTGTCAACGTTGCTACACGAAAAGACATCGACATAACAGCTGGTGGTTCCATTATGAAGAAAACCGCAACTGAAGCTTACAAAATTATTGATAACATAGCCTCCCACTCTCATGAGTGGCACCAAGAGAAAGATATATATCTCTCATCTAAAGCGGCTAGAGCCGATTCTAGCCATAACTTTGATTCCGTTTCCGCAAAAATAGATGCTTTCGAGAGACGAATGGAAAAGATGAATAAAGATATTCACGCAATACGAATCAGTTGTGAGCAATGCGGTGAACCACACTTAATGAAAGACTGTCACATTGAACAAACGATGGAACAACGTGAGAATGTTGTCTACATGAACCAAAGGCTGGAAAATAGTTATCAGAATAATTATCAACCGCCAAGGCCAAACTTCAATCGAAATCAAAACATTCTTTACAATCCAAAAGGACCCGACAATAACTCGTATAACCAACAAGGTCCGAATAACCAACCAACTCAAAACAACACTTTCAATCAACAAAGACCTGGCTTGTATAAACCACCACAACAAACCGACGAGAAGAAGTCAAATCTGGAAGAAGTGGTATTTAAGCTAGTTGAATCTCAAACACAATTTATTGAAACTCAAACCCAAACGAATGAGAGGTTTGATCAGTCATTTAGAACTCAACAAGCTTCCATTTTGAATCTAGAAAAACAAGTACGTACTCTTGTTAGATTGATGAGTGAAAGGGAACAAGGAAAGCTACCGAGTAATAATGAAGTAAATCCTCGGAATGAAAATGTTAACATGATATCAACAAATTCTGAAAAACCGATACCAGAAGATGGGAAAGTTTTAGATGTAAGTAACAATGAAGAAGTTACACCACCACCACCACCCGAGTATGTAAAGCCAGTGGTGGCACCATACAGACCACCCATCCCGTTTCCAAGAAAAGGAGTTGAGTATGAGCAAGTAATAGGTAATAAAGTTTGTGATACCTCTGGAAAGAAGAAGAAGAAGAATAAAAAAGTGCAAGAAACAAAAACAGTAGAAGTAAACCCGGTGAAGACAGTTCCACCAAATCCTCCACCTAGGGTAGGTGATCCGGGTGAATTTATTGTTCCTTGTCTACTTAGTGACTGTGTCATGTATGATGCACTAGCAGATTTAGGTTCAAGTGTGAGTGTTATGCCTCTTTCATTATATAAGAGATTAGGTGTAGGTGAGTTAACTCCAACGGATATGAGTGTTCGACTCCTTGATCAAACCATTAAGCACCCAGTTGGAATTGCTGACAACCTACCCGTTCAAGTAGGTAATTTAACCTTTCTAGTCGAATTCATTGTCATTGACATAGAAGAGGACTCAAACGTTCCTCTAATTTTAGGTCGACCATTCTTAGTGTCCACCAGGGCGTTATTTGATGTAAGAAAGGGTAGAATGTGTAGTGACCCGAACTTTTCCATGTTTATATATATTAATTGAGATTGATATTTACATGATTAAATGTTTCCAACATGTTAAGCAATCAAACTTGTTAAGACTTGATTAATTGAAATATGTTTCATATAGACAATTGACCACCCAAGTTGACCAGTGATTCACGAACGTTAAAACTTGTAAAAACTATATGATGACATATATATGGATATATATATAGTTAACATGATACTATGATAAGTAAACATATCATTAAGTATATTAACAATGAACTACATATGTAAAAACAAGACTACTAACTTAATGATTTTTAAACGAGACATATATGTAACGATTATCGTTGTAAAGACATTTAATGTATATATATCATATTAAGAGATATTCATACATGATAATATCATGATAATATAATAATTTAAAATCTCATTTGATATTATAAACATTGGGTTAACAACATTTAACAAGATCGTTAACCTAAAGGTTTCAAAACAACACTTACATGTAACGACTAACGATGACTTAACGACTCAGTTAAAATGTATATACATGTAGTGTTTTAATATGTATTTATACACTTTTGAAAGACTTCAATACACTTATCAAAATACTTCTACTTAACAAAAATGCTTACAATTACATCCTCGTTCAGTTTCATCAACAATTCTACTCGTATGCACCCGTATTCGTACTCGTACAATACACAGCTTTTAGATGTATGTACTATTGGTATATACACTCCAATGATCAGCTCTTAGCAGCCCATGTGAGTCACCTAACACATGTGGGAACCATCATTTGGCAACTAGCATGAAATATCTCATAAAATTACAAAAATATGAGTAATCATTCATGACTTATTTACATGAAAACAAAATTACATATCCTTTATATCTAATCCATACACCAACGACCAAAAACACCTACAAACACTTTCATTCTTCAATTTTCTTCATCTAATTGATCTCTCTCAAGTTCTATCTTCAAGTTCTAAGTGTTCTTCATAAATTCCAAAAGTTCTAGTTTCATAAAATCAAGAATACTTTCAAGTTTGCTAGCTCACTTCCAATCTTGTAAGGTGATCATCCAACCTCAAGAAATCTTTGTTTCTTACAGTAGGTTATCATTCTAATACAAGTTAATAATCATATTCAAACTTTGGTTCAATTTCTATAACTATAACAATCTTATTTCAAGTGATGATCTTACTTGAACTTGTTTTCGTGTCATGATTCTGCTTCAAGAACTTCGAGCCATCCAAGGATCCATTGAAGCTAGATCCATTTTTCTCTTTTCCAGTAGGTTTATCCAAGGAACTTAAGGTAGTAATGATGTTCATAACATCATTCGATTCATACATATAAAGCTATCTTATTCGAAGGTTTAAACTTGTAATCACTAGAACATAGTTTAGTTAATTCTAAACTTGTTCGCAAACAAAAGTTAATCCTTCTAACTTGACTTTTAAAATCAACTAAACACATGTTCTATATCTATATTATATGCTAACTTAATGATTTAAAACCTGGAAACACAAAAAACACCGTAAAACCGGATTTACGCCGTCGTAGTAACATCGCGGGCTGTTTTGGGTTAGTTAATTAAAAACTATGATAAACTTTGATTTTAAAGTTGTTATTCTGAGAAAATGATTTTTATTATGAACATGAAACTATATCCAAAAATTATGATTAAACTCAAAGTGGAAGTATGTTTTCTAAAATGGTCATCTAGACGTCGTTCTTTTGACTGAAATGACTACCTTTAAAAAAATGACTTGTAACTTATTTTTCCGACTATAAACCTATACTTTTCTGTTTAGATTCATAAAATAGAGTTCAATATGAAACCATAGCAATTTGATTCACTCAAAACGGATTTAAAATGAAGAAGTTATGGGTAAAACAAGATTGGATAATTTTTCTCATTTTAGCTACGTGAAAATTGGTAACAAATCTATTCCAACCATAACTTAATCAACTTGTATTGTATATTATGTAATCTTGAGATACCATAGACACGTATACAATGTTTCGACCTATCATGTCGACACATCTATATATATTTCGGAACAACCATAGACACTCTATATGTGAATGTTGGAGTTAGCTATACAGGGTTGAGGTTGATTCCAAAATATATATAGTTTGAGTTGTGATCAATACTGAGATACGTATACACTGGGTCGTGGATTGATTCAAGATAATATTTATCGATTTATTTCTGTACATCTAACTGTGGACAACTAGTTGTAGGTTACTAACGAGGACAGCTGACTTAATAAACTTAAAACATCAAAATATATTAAAAGTGTTGTAAATATATTTTGAACATACTTTGATATATATGTATATATTGTTATAGGTTCGTGAATCAACCAGTGGCCAAGTCTTACTTCCCGACGAAGTAAAAATCTGTGAAAGTGAGTTATAGTCCCACTTTTAAAATCTAATATTTTTGGGATGAGAATACATGCAGGTTTTATAAATGATTTACAAAATAGACACAAGTACGTGAAACTACATTCTATGGTTGAATTATCGAAATCGAATATGCCCCTTTTTATTAAGTCTGGTAATCTAAGAATTAGGGAACAGACACCCTAATTGACGCGAATCCTAAAGATAGATCTATCGGGCCCAACAAGCCCCATCCAAAGTACCGGATGCTTTAGTACTTCGAAATTTATATCATATCCGAAGGGTGTCCCGGAATGATGGGGATATTCTTATATATGCATCTTGTTAATGTCGGTTACCAGGTGTTCACCATATGAATGATTTTTATCTCTATGTATGGGATGTGTATTGAAATATGAAATCTTGTGGTCTATTGTTACGATTTGATATATATAGGTTAAACCTATAACTCACCAACATTTTTGTTGACGTTTAAAGCATGTTTATTCTCAGGTGAATATTAAGAGCTTCCGCTGTTGCATACTAAAATAAGGACAAGATTTGGAGTCCATGTTTGTATGATATTGTGTAAAAACTGCATTCAAGAAACTGATTTCGATGTAACATATTTGTATTGTAAACCATTATGTAATGGTCGTGTGTAAACAGGATATTTTAGATTATCATTATTTGATAATCTACGTAAAGCTTTTTAAACCTTTATTTATGAAATAAAGGTTATGGTTTGTTTTAAAAATGAATGCAGTCTTTGAAAAACGTCTCATATAGAGGTCAAAACCTCGCAACGAAATCAATTAATATGGAACGTTTTTAATCAATAAGAACGGGACATTTCAGTTGGTATCCGAGCGTTGGTCTTAGAGAACCAGAAAATTTGCATTAGTGTGTCTTATCGAGTTTGTTAGGATGCATTAGTGAGTCTGGACTTCGACCGTGTTTTTTTTTAAAAATGATTGCTTAACATTTTTGTTGGAAATTATATATTTTTAACATATGAATATTATGTGATATATTAATCTCTTAACGTGTTTGATATTATGTGATAGATGTCTACCTCTAGAACAAGTCCCATTGACTCACCTAATAATAATGAAGAGTCAAATGTAAATTGGAATGATTCGTGGACTGATTCACAAGTTCCCGAAGAGGAACCGGAAGAAGAGTCGGAACCGGAAGAAGAATCGGAACCGGAAGAAGAATCGGAACCGGAAGAAGAAATAGAACCGGTGGGGGAAATAATAAAACGGTTAAGTAAAAGAAAATCCTCAACCAACCGACCAAGTTTAATTATGGTCAATGGTGTTTCCGCCAAGGAAGCAAAATATTGGGAGGATTACCAATTCTCCGATGAATCGGATTCCGACGAGAATTCCGATGATGTTATAGAAATTACCCCAACTGAATTTAAAAAGGCAAAAGAAAATAATAAGGGAAAGGGCATAAAAATAGAGAAATCTAATTCCAACCCCGATGAACTTTATATGTATCGTCAACGCCCGAAGTCCTTAAGTTGTAACAATGACCCGGGAACCTCTAAACCACCAGGTTTTTCTAAACCAATGTGGACAACGACGGCTCGTATTAGGGGAACATCATATATCCCTAGAAACTTGGCAAAACGAACCAAAACCGAAGAAGAAGAAACGAGCGAGTCGGAATAAGATAGTTGTATTCGTGTGGTGTAATATATGTAATATAGTGTTCTTATGCTTTATGATATATGTAAAAATTGCTTGTATTAATAAGTATTTTTTTATGAATCTAACTCTTGTCTATTTTACAGTTTTAAAACACAAAATGGATAGACAACCCAATATTTTAAGAGACCTACCCGGAGACATGATTGATGAAATCTTGTCTAGAGTCGGCCAGAATTCCTCGGCACAACTATTTAAGGCGAGATCAGTTTGTAAGACATTCGAAGAACGTTCCAAGAATGTCTTGGTTTATAAGAGACTTTCGTTTGAAAGATGGGGGATATCACATTGGGAAACCCATAAGTTACGATGTGTTTAATTTGACGCATATATTGCGGGGAACCCAAATGCTATTTTACGCAACGGGTTAAGAAATTATTTTGACTCAATATATCCGAATATTGGACTTCGTGATTTAGAAAAAGCGGCTAACATGCAACATAAGGAAGCATGTTATGCTTACGGATTAGTAATGTTCGCTTCTCACCAAAGTGAGAACAAGAACATCGGGCTACAACTATTAAACAAAACGTTTCCACAAGTGACGGAGTCGGTAATTGGGGTAAGAAATGAGGTTTTTAGATTATTACGGGACTGTTGGACATTACGTAACCCTCGTCCCTTTGATGACGTTACAACACGCTGTCTTATCAACGGCCATAATGATTATGTTGCACAAGACCAAGGATGGGAAGTAGTCCTAGTAAAACCAGAATGCATGACTTGTTTCTGGACGTATGAATTACGTGTCTTTATTGCCTTTGCTGAACGACTTGTGTACTAGCTAGAATTATCTTCACAACTATCTTGTATCAAAGTTATTGTGTGCTATATTTCATGCTTTATGTAAAATAAGCGGTATTGTAAGTTTGTAAAATATTGTATAAAAGTTTGAACGCGAAATATTATTATAATCAGTTTTTCATATAGAATTGTAGTAGTTGAATTGTATATTAGCTACTAAGTATGAACTTAACGGGTAGGTACTACCCGAATTTAAACTTATAAAACGCTAATATGAAGAAAAAGCTTTTATAAATGAGTTCATATTATGCTACGAAATACTATTAACTACTCTTAATATTCTGTATGATTAACTTGTTCCATTTAACTATTTTGAAGGAAATGGCACCGACTACTCGACACACCGTGAATATGAATGAAGAGGAATTCCGTACTTTTCTAGCTTCAAACATAGCCGCAGTACAGGCTGCGCTACATACCAACAATAACCTTGGATCTAGCAGTACAGGAAATCGTGTAGGATGCACCTACAAAGAATTCACTGCCTGCAAACCTTTGGAATTTGATGGAACCGAAGGACCAATCGGATTGAAACGGTGGACCGAGAAGGTCGAATCGGTGTTTGCCATAAGTAAGTGTACTGAAGAGGACAAAGTAAAGTACGCTACGCATACCTTCACAGGTTCTGCGTTAACATGGTGGAATACCTATCTAGAGCAAGTGGGACAAGACGATGCGTACGCACTACCGTGGTCAGCATTCAAGCACTTGATGAACGAGAAGTACCGTCCCAGAACCGAGGTCAATAAGCTCAAGACAGAACTTAGAGGGTTACGAACCCAAGGATTTGATATTACCACGTACGAAAGACGATTCACAGAATTGTGCCTATTGTGTCCGGGAGCATTCGAAGATGAGGAAGAGAAGATCGACGCGTTTGTGAAAGGATTACCGGAAAGAATCCAAGAAGATATAAGTTCACACGAGCCCGCCTCCATACAACAGGCATGTAGAATGGCTCACAAACTCGTGAACCAAATTGAAGAAAGAATTAAAGAACAGACTGCTGAAGAGGCCAATGTGAAGCAAGTCAAAAGAAAGTGGGAGGAAAACGGTGATAAGAATCACCAATACAACAACAACAGCAATTACAACAATAATCGCAACAATTATCCCAACAATCGCAACATCAATCGCAACTACAACAAACGGCCCAACAACAACAACAACAACAACAACAACAGCAACTACAACAATCATCCCAACAACAATAATAACCGCAACAACAACAACAATCAGAAGCAGCTATGCCAAAGGTGTGAAAAGAATCACTCGGGGTTCTGCACCAAATTTTGCAACAAGTGTAAAAGAAATGGTCATAGCGCGGCGAAGTGTGAGGTCTACGGACCAGGGGTTAATAGAACGAAAGGAACAAATGGTGTCGGAACGAGTAATGGCGGAGCAAGTAGTGTCGGAGCAAGTTATGCCAATGTAGTTTGTTATAAATGTGGAAAACCGGGCCACATTTGTCATAACCCGTCCTTAACCATAAGAACGTGTTAGATAACGTATGATTTCATTGCGAGGTATTGACCTCTATATGCGACATTTTTAAAAAGGAAAACTGCATATATTATACATTACAAACCAAACCATTATTTTTGTACAAGCTTTAGACAATAAAAAGATGATTATCGTTTAACGATAATCTTCGACTTACAAACTTTACAAATGATAATAACAACACGATTTCTAGCATATTTTACAACACACGTCCTCGGATATGCAGTTTTATTTTTGACACAAATATGAGTACGCATGATCCTGCTTAGATTCAACATAATGCAGCGGAAGCTTTAATTATCACCTGAGAATAAACATGTTTAAAAACGTCAACATAAAGTTGGTGAGATATAGGTTTAGTGCGCAGCAATATATATATATAGACCACAAGATTTCGTATATAAACATTTCAATAAAAATATTCTAAGTGGTTGAGCACTTGGTAACCATACTTAACATTTAATCACGTCGCATATTCCCTTTATTATGAAATCTTACTACACCGTACCAAGGTGTAGTCACGAAACGAAGTACTGTGCAACCGTTGAATACTGGTCGTCCAGTCCGGTTGGGGTTGTCAGGCCCGATAGATCTATCAACAGGATTCGCGTTTACAATACCGCTGTAAATATTAGTTACCAAGCTACAGGGAAGTATGCCAGTGGTACAACTCAACGTAGAATATATTTTTCAGTTACTTGTGTCCATAATGTAAAACATAAAATACATGTATTCTCATCCCGAAATATTTAGAGTTTAAAAGTGGGACTATATACTCACTCTTGTCTTGATGATATAAATAATTTGACTCGGTCTTCCGGTTGATATCACGAACCTATCCATATATATTATATCAATATGTTTTCATTTTAAAACAAACGTTATATATATATATACTTGTTATACTTTTAATACTTAGAATAATTCCTTAGTCCGTAGTTAGCATTTCTTTGTTAGTAACTCAATTTTAATGGTTCATTTTTAGATGTTTAATATACCCGCAATGAAATAAATAAAACCCCCAACGAAATCAATAAAACCCCATCGTATATGTGTTGGTCGAGATTAATCTTGACCCATGGTACCGGTGTTGTCAAATGACGTGTTGCGTACATAAAGTACCGGTGTTGTCAAATGACGTGTTGCGTACAATCATGGGATCTTATGATTAATCTTCTCGTGTTGTTTACGGGTGATCCTGAACCATATAAAATTGAATTATAAGTACATATATATAAAATATCATGTTATCTTAGAAATATGTGATTTATATCATTTTTTTCCAATTGATCCCGTAGTTGAAATGATCTAGGATAACCAATTTTGTTTCGGTCATAGTTTCTTCGTTACAAATCCGTTTTCGTTGATTCAAATTGCCATCTTCTTGGATCGAGTTCTTCTTTAAGACTATGAACTGTAAATACCTTGGTTTGTATTCAAAATCATACGGCATAAGTGAAACATTAGTGAAACATATGAAGTTAAACATTTTTGTTACAACAAAATCATTTAATGACCATTTTTCTAAAAATACTTATACTTTGAAAAACCAAGTTTTACCTTGTTAAATTAGCATATACATAAGTTATATTACAGGTCTTGAAGTATTTTAAAAGTTAAGTTAGAAGGATCTATTTAGTTTGCAAACAAGTTTGAAAACATTCAAACTATGTTCTTGTTGTTAAACTTTTGTACCACAAAATAATATAGCTATATATATATGAATCGAATAAGGTTATGAACATGGATTCTACCTCAAGTTCCTTGGATAAGTTTGCTGTAAAAGAGAAGTAAGAAGCTAGAATCAAAAGGGTGATAGAAGTGGATGAAAGATTGGAAGTAAGTTGGTGTTCTTGGAAGGTTTTCTTGAAGTGTTTTTGTAAGAGTTTTCTTATGGTGTTTTAGTATGGTTTTTATGGCTAGATCTTCTTGGTTATTTGCTGGATTGTTATGGAGTTTAGAGAGTAAGAAAGAGTGTGTGTTTTTGATAAGAAAATGGTAGTAAAAATGGATCAAAATGATGATACATATATACTCCTAAAAATGTGATCTTTAAGGATAACATGACAAAATTTTAGTTTGTATTTTTGTAATTAGTCTTGCAATGATTCAAAAGTAATTACCTTATACATAAGGCATGAATAAGGGCTGGTTAGGTGGTGATTTGATGTGTATATACCAATAGTAAATACGTATAGAAGCTTGGTATGATACGAGTACAAATACTCTAGGTATACGTATAGAAATTTTGTGAAAAATGGAATGAGGATTTAAATATAGCTATCTTTTGTGAATACACTTATATGATTTTATGTATTTAAGTTCTTAAAAGTGATTAAATACATTACTTATACAATATATGTATAAACATTATAATCTTAAGTATTTAAGTCAAATAACGTTACGTATTGTTATCGTTTTGAAAACTTAAGTTAGTAGTTTCAAAATATACTTATAACTTGTTGTTATTAATACAAAATGAGATATTAAAACATTTATTAATCATGTTAAATATGTATATATACATATATATACACAAACGTATAATTATCATATATTGTATAGTTCGTGATATCATCGGTCAAACTAGACGGTCAAACGTTGTGTAAAACTCTTTTCGGAAATATAAATCTCGACAATTTGGATTGCTTATCATGTTGGCAAGGTTTAATTTATGTAAATATTAATCTTATAAGTATAGAATGATCGAAAAAGTGCGGGTCGTTACATTACCTCCCCGTTAAATAAATTTCGTCCCGAAATTTTAAAATTGTACCTATTTTGCGTCATCGAGAAACAAGTGTGGATACTTTTGCTTCATCTGATCCTCTCGTTCCCAAGTAAACTCGGGACCTCTTCTAGCATTCCAACGAACCTTAACAATCGGTATATTGCTCTGTTTGAGCTGTTTAACTTCACGGTCCATGATTTCAATTGGTTCTTCGACGAATTGTAGTTTCTCGTCGACATGGATTTCTTCAAGAGGAATGGTGAGGTCTTCCTTTGCAAGACACTTCTTAAGATTTGAGACGTGAAAGGTATTATGTACTCCGGCGAGTTGTTGCGGTAACTCGAGTCGATAAGCTACCGGTCCAATGCGTTCGATGATCTTAAACGGGCCTACGTATCTTGGGTTCAGTTTACCCCTTTTGCCGAAACGTATTACACCTTTCCAAGGTGACACCTTTAGCATAACCATGTCCCCAACCTGAAACTCTAATGGTTTCCTTCGAACATCGGCGTAGCTCTTTTGGCGACTACGGGATGTTTTCAATCTCTCCTTGATTTGTACTATCTTCTCGGTCGTTTCGTGTATGATCTCGGGACCAGTTAAATGTCGATCTCCTACTTCATTCCAACAGATAGGAGATCTACACTTCCTTCCGTACAATGCTTCGAATGGCGCAGCTCCAATGCTCGCATGATAACTATTATTATACGAGAATTCTGCTAACGGTAGATATTTATCCCATCCGTTTCCAAAATCGATCACACATGCCCTGAGCATGTCTTCGAGAGTCTGAATCGTTCTCTCACTCTGTCCATCGGTTTGTGGATGATATGCGGTACTCATATCCAACCGAGTTCCTAGTGCCTCCTGTAGTGATTGCCAAAACTTTGAGGTAAATCTACTATCACGATCGGATATAATGGAAATAGGTATTCCATGCCTTGAAACAACTTCCTTTATATACAATCGTAATAGTTTCTCCATTCTATCCGTTTCCTTTATAGGCAAGAAATGTGCAGACTTGGTGAGACGATCAACAATCACCCAAATGGTGTCGTATCCCCAGGCAGTCTTTGGTAACTTCGTGATGAAATCCATGGTAATACCATCCCATTTCCATTCTGGGATTTCTGGTTGTTGAAGTAACCCTGACGGCTTTTGATGTTCTGCTTTGACTTTGGAACAAGTCAAACATTCCCCAACATATGTTGCAACGTCGGTCTTTAAGTTAGGCCACCAATAACGTGTCTTAAGATCTTGATACATCTTTCCAACTCCAGGATGTATCGAGTATCTTGTCTTATGTGCCTCGTTCAATATCAACTTCCTTAATCCACCCAACTTCGGTACCCAAATACGATTTGCAAAATATCTAATTCCGTCTTCCCGTATAACGAGTTGCTTCTCATACTTCTTCATTATTTCATTCTTTATGTTTTCTTTATTGAGTGCTTCTTGTTGAACTTCTTTGATTTGTGAGTTGAGATTCATGCGAATTTTTATATTCATTGCTCGAACTCGAATTGGTTCTCGTTCCTTTCTGCTTAAAGCATCGGCCACCACGTTCGCCTTTCCGGGATGATAACGAATTTCACAATCATAGTCGTTTATTAACTCGACCCACCTACGTTGCCTCATGTTCAATTGTTTCTGATCAAAAATATGCTGAAGGCTTTTATGATCAGTAAACACAGTGAATTTAACCCCATACAAGTAGTGTCTCCACATCTTCAATGCAAACACGACTGCTCCCAATTCTAGATCATGCGTCGTATAATTTCGCTCATGAATCTTCAATTGTCGGGATGCAAATGCAATAACTTTCTTCCGTTGCATAAGAACACAACCAAAACCTTGTCGCGAAGCGTCACAATATATTTCAAAATCATCGTTCCCTTCTGGTAACGATAAAATAGGTGCCGTAATTAACTTCTTCTTCAGTATTTGAAATGCGTTCTCCTGCTCCGAGGTCCATTCATATTTCTTCCCTTTTTGCGTTAACGCTGTCAACGGTTTAGCTATTCGGGAAAAATCTTGAATAAACCTTCTATAATAACCGGCTAAACCCAAAAATTGGCGTATCTGTGTTGGTGTCTTAGGAGTCTCCCATTTTTCAATAGCTTCAGTTTTTGCTGGATCAACCTGAATTCCTTCGCTATTAACAACGTGACCAAGAAATTGCACTTCTTTCAACCAGAAAGCACACTTAGAAAATTTAGCATAAAGTTGTTCTTTTCTCAACAACTCCAGTATCAACCTTAAATGCTCTTCATGCTCTTGCTCACTCTTGGAATAGATAAGAATATCATCAATGAAAACGATAACAAACTTATCTAAATACGGACTACAAACTCGATTCATGAGGTCCATGAATACAGCTGGCGCATTCGTCAATCCAAACGGCATAACCAAAAATTCGTAATGACCATAACGTGTCCGAAAAGCAGTTTTCGGAATGTCCTCCTCTTTAACGCGTAGTTGATGATAGCCCGATCTTAAGTCGATTTTCGAATAAACACATGATCCTTGCAATTGATCAAATAAGTCATCAATTCTCGGTAGTGGATACCGATTCTTGATAGTTAACTTATTTAATTCACGATAGTCTATACACATCCTAAAAGATCCATCTTTCTTCTTAACAAACAAAATTGGAGCTCCCCACGGTGAAGTACTCGGTCGTATAAATCCACGGTCCAGTAATTCTTTTAACTGACTTTGAAGTTCTTTTAACTCGGACGGTGCAAGTCTATATGGAGCACGAGCTACTGGTGCAGCTCCTGGTACTAAATCTATTTGAAATTCTACCGATCTAAATGGAGGTAATCCTGGCAATTCTTCCGGAAAAACTTCAGGAAAATCTCTTGCCACAGGCACGTCGTTGATGCACTTTTCTTTCTTTTCGACTTTATTAACATGTGCTAAAATAGCATAACATCCCTTTTCTAAACACTTCTTGGCTTTCAAACAGCTAATGAGTTTTAGCTTTGAATTACCCTTCTCTCCATAAATCATCACCGGCATTTTATCCTTACCAGGAATACGAATTGCCTTCTTAGCACAAACAACTTCCGCTCCTATTTTGGACATCCAGTCCATGCCGACTATTACATCAAAACCTCCTAATTCTACGGGTATTAAGTCGATTTTAAACGTTTCTCCGGCTAGATTTATTTCACAATCACGACAAATTTTATCGGCTTTAATTAGTTTACCATTAGCTAACTCAATCAAGTACTTAGCATCTAGAGGTAATGATGAACAATTCAATTTAGTGTAAAAATTTCTACACACGTAACTTCTATCGGCGCCAGTATCAAATAAAATAGATGCTGATAAGTTATTAATGGTAAACGTACCCGTAACAAGTTCCGGGTCTTCTCGTGCCTCTCTAGCATTAATAACAAACGCTCTTCCACGTGCAGGTCCGCCATTCTAATTCGGGCACTGGCTCTTATAATGACCTTGTTTTCCACACCCAAAACAAGTAATGTTAGCCAAAGCAGTTCTATTTGCATTGGTGGCAGGAGTCTTGTTACCATTTGCATTTGTAACGAGAGCCTTACAATCTTCAGCAAGATGTCCCTGTCTATTGCATTTAGTGCACAACACACTACAGTAACCAAAATGATGTTTGTGACAACGGTTGCATAAAGGACTTTGTCCTTTGTAACCAAAGCCTGAACCGCTACCCGCACCTTTCGTGGTTTCTTGTTTCTTATAAGGTTGTTGTTGGTTACCTCGATCATAACCTCCATTCCACTTTTTCTTGTTCCCCAATACCTTCACCTCAGTATTGAATGCTTTCTTGTCCAAAATGACCTGATCCATTAGCTCGTTTGCCATGGTTATAGCTTCATGAATTGTCTTAGGTTTCGATGCTGTAACGTTTGCCTTGACCTTTTTGGGCAAACCACCTTTGTACATTTCAATCTTCCGTGCTTCGGTTGGAACCAATTCAGGACATAGTAAAACCAATTCCATGAATCGCTGATTGTAGTTGGTGATTTCAGTACCAACCACCTTCAAACTTCGTAACTCATCTTCTAACTTAATAACCTCATTCCTTGGACAATACTCGGTGATTATCATTGTTTTGAATTCTTCCCATGGAGTATCATAAGCTACATCTCCTCCTACCGCCTTCACATAATTCTTCCACCATGTGAGTGCACTATCTTGTAAAGTGCACGATGCAAACTTGGTCATGTCTTTTTCATCACAACCACTGATTTTAAACACCGTCTCCATCTTTTCTATCCATCGGGTTAAACCGATCGGTCCTTCCGTTCCACTGAATGATGATGGCTTGCAAGCTTGAAACGTCTTGTAGGAGCATCCTACACGAGGATTTGGATTAACTGCAGCAGCTCTTGCAGCCTCAACCCATAACATTCTGTCGTTCACTCGCTGGTTGATGAGTTCCTCGAGTTCTTGTTCCGTCATTCGATTCAATCGCGCCATTTCCTAATGAAAGAAAATAATTATTCACATGGATTATTATAGATGTAGTGTGTATTTATAGTACATTATAGCTTATTAATAATATGAACTAGGTATTATTATAAAAGCCTTTTCTTCTTATTAGCGTTTTATAATTATATCTTGGGTAGTACCTACCCGTTAATGTTCATACTTAATAGCTTAGTACAGAACCAATTACTACAATCTAAATAATACTTAACCATGGAAAATTATTGCATTTCATACTTCAATATTTTACATATGCTTATCTTACATCGAACATTAAGCAAACCACACTATTAATATTATACAAAACATTATTCGGTTCCATGGTTTGACACAGCAGCGCATCGTTTGATCTATTTTCTAGGACGTTTAGACACAAAGATTTGCTTAACGCTTATCCTAACTGTCTGCCTATATTTTGGCTGTGGGACTGAAGAACTGGATGCCGGGACAGAACGAATAGGAATAGCGGGGATAGGGGTGGTAGTGTTGAGTGGAATTGGTGCCACATCATTCTCATTAAACTCGGGATTTGGATTTTCTAATTCATTAGCCTTTCGTTTCTTTCCTAGTTCGAACTCGTCTTTTGTAATTTCCTGTATTTCTTCCTCGGGTTCACTTTCCTCCTCGGGTTCACTTTCCTCCTCGGGTTCACTTTCCTCCTCGGGTTCACTTTCCTGGTTCTCTATAGTTGGTTCATCCGGAATTTGTGAGTCTTCCCCAAGGATATCATTTTCGTCATCGGACAGGTTAATGACTGGAACGCCATCTGAAGATTCTGATTCGGAGTCGTTGATTGTGATAACAATTTTTGAGCTCGACATCTATCACACAACAACTAACCCATTAGTACTTATATAATATTTACATATAAATTTTAACCAACAGTGATAAGCAATGGTTTTTTTTTTTTAAATCAGACCCGGTCAAAGTCCAGACTTACTAATGTATCCTAACGGCTTCTTGGTTAGACACACTAATGCAGACCTGGTTCGCTAAGACCAACGCTCTGATACCACATGTCATAACCCGTCCTTAACCATAAGAACGTGTTAGATAACGTATGATTTCATTGCGAGGTATTGACCTCTATATGCGACATTTTTAAAAAGGAAAACTGCATATATTATACATTACAAACCAAACCATTATTTTTGTACAAGCTTTAGACAATAAAAAGATGATTATCGTTTAACGATAATCTTCGACTTACAAACTTTACAAATGATAATAACAACACGATTTCTAGCATATTTTACAACACACGTCCTCGGATATGCAGTTTTATTTTTGACACAAATATGAGTACGCATGATCCTGCTTAGATTCAACATAATGCAGCGGAAGCTTTAATTATCACCTGAGAATAAACATGTTTAAAAACGTCAACATAAAGTTGGTGAGATATAGGTTTAGTGCGCAGCAATATATATATATAGACCACAAGATTTCGTATATAAACATTTCAATAAAAATATTCTAAGTGGTTGAGCACTTGGTAACCATACTTAACATTTAATCACGTCGCATATTCCCTTTATTATGAAATCTTACTACACCGTACCAAGGTGTAGTCACGAAACGAAGTACTGTGCAACCGTTGAATACTGGTCGTCCAGTCCGGTTGGGGTTGTCAGGCCCGATAGATCTATCAACAGGATTCGCGTTTACAATACCGCTGTAAATATTAGTTACCAAGCTACAGGGAAGTATGCCAGTGGTACAACTCAACGTAGAATATATTTTTCAGTTACTTGTGTCCATAATGTAAAACATAAAATACATGTATTCTCATCCCGAAATATTTAGAGTTTAAAAGTGGGACTATATACTCACTCTTGTCTTGATGATATAAATAATTTGACTCGGTCTTCCGGTTGATATCACGAACCTATCCATATATATTATATCAATATGTTTTCATTTTAAAACAAACGTTATATATATATACTTGTTATACTTTTAATACTTAGAATAATTCCTTAGTCCGTAGTTAGCATTTCTTTGTTAGTAACTCAATTTTAATGGTTCATTTTTAGATGTTTAATATACCCGCAATGAAATAAATAAAACCCCCAACGAAATCAATAAAACCCCATCGTATATGTGTTGGTCGAGATTAATCTTGACCCATGGTACCGGTGTTGTCAAATGACGTGTTGCGTACATAAAGTACCGGTGTTGTCAAATGACGTGTTGCGTACAATCATGAGATCTTATGATTAATCTTCTCGTGTTGTTTACGGGTGATCCTGAACCATATAAAATTGAATTATAAGTACATATATATAAAATATCATGTTATCTTAGAAATATGTGATTTATATCATTTTTTTCCAATTGATCCCGTAGTTGAAATGATCTAGGATAACCAATTTTGTTTCGGTCATAGTTTCTTCGTTACAAATCCGTTTTCGTTGATTCAAATTGCCATCTTCTTGGATCGAGTTCTTCTTTAAGACTATGAACTGTAAATACCTTGGTTTGTATTCAAAATCATACGGCATAAGTGAAACATTAGTGAAACATATGAAGTTAAACATTTTTGTTACAACAAAATCATTTAATGACCATTTTTCTAAAAATACTTATACTTTGAAAAACCAAGTTTTACCTTGTTAAATTAGCATATACATAAGTTATATTACAGGTCTTGAAGTATTTTAAAAGTTAAGTTAGAAGGATCTATTTAGTTTGCAAACAAGTTTGAAAACATTCAAACTATGTTCTTGTTGTTAAACTTTTGTACCACAAAATAATATAGCTATATATATATGAATCGAATAAGGTTATGAACATGGATTCTACCTCAAGTTCCTTGGATAAGTTTGCTGTAAAAGAGAAGTAAGAAGCTAGAATCAAAAGGGTGATAGAAGTGGATGAAAGATTGGAAGTAAGTTGGTGTTCTTGGAAGGTTTTCTTGAAGTGTTTTTGTAAGAGTTTTCTTATGGTGTTTTAGTATGGTTTTTATGGCTAGATCTTCTTGGTTATTTGCTGGATTGTTATGGAGTTTAGAGAGTAAGAAAGAGTGTGTGTTTTTGATAAGAAAATGGTAGTAAAAATGGATCAAAATGATGATACATATATACTCCTAAAAATGTGATCTTTAAGGATAACATGACAAAATTTTAGTTTGTATTTTTGTAATTAGTCTTGCAATGATTCAAAAGTAATTACCTTATACATAAGGCATGAATAAGGGCTGGTTAGGTGGTGATTTGATGTGTATATACCAATAGTAAATACGTATAGAAGCTTGGTATGATACGAGTACAAATACTCTAGGTATACGTATAGAAATTTTGTGAAAAATGGAATGAGGATTTAAATATAGCTATCTTTTGTGAATACACTTATATGATTTTATGTATTTAAGTTCTTAAAAGTGATTAAATACATTACTTATACAATATATGTATAAACATTATAATCTTAAGTATTTAAGTCAAATAACGTTACGTATTGTTATCGTTTTGAAAACTTAAGTTAGTAGTTTCAAAATATACTTATAACTTGTTGTTATTAATACAAAATGAGATATTAAAACATTTATTAATCATGTTAAATATGTATATATACATATATATACACAAACGTATAATTATCATATATTGTATAGTTCGTGATATCATCGGTCAAACTAGACGGTCAAACGTTGTGTAAAACTCTTTTCGGAAATATAAATCTCGACAATTTGGATTGCTTATCATGTTGGCAAGGTTTAATTTATGTAAATATTAATCTTATAAGTATAGAATGATCGAAAAAGTGCGGGTCGTTACAACATTATTAGAAATTGCCCGAACCAGGAGAACACGAATGGACAAGGCCGTGGAAGAGTTTTCAATATTAATGCAGCAGAGGCACAGGAAGACCCGGAGCTTGTTACGGGTACGTTTCTTATTGACAATAAATCTACTTACGTTTTATTTGATTCGGGTGCGGATAGAAGCTATATGAGTAGAGATTTTTGTGCTAAATTAAGTTGTCCATTGACGCCTTTGGATAGTAAATTTTTACTCGAATTAGCAAATGGTAAATTAATTTCAGCAGATAATATATGTCGGAATCGAGAAATTAAACTGGTTAGTGAAACATTTAAGATTGATTTGATACCAGTAGAGTTAGGGAGTTTTGATGTGATAATCGGTATGGACTGGTTGAAAGAAGTGAAAGCGGAGATCGTTTGTTACAAAAATGCAATTCACATTATACGAGAAAAAGGAAAACCCTTAATGGTGTACGGAGAAAAGGGCAACACGAAGCTACATCTTATTAGTAATTTGAAGGCACAAAAACTAATAAGAAAAGGTTGCTATACTGTTCTAGCACACGTCGAGAAAGTACAAACTGAAGAAAAGAGCATCAATGATGTTCCCGTCGCAAAAGAATTTCCTGATGTATTTCCGAAAGAATTACCGGGATTACCCCCACATCGATCCGTTGAATTTCAAATAGATCTTGTACCAGGAGCTGCACCAATAGCTCGTGCTCCTTACAGACTCGCACCCAGCGAGATGAAAGAACAACAAAGCCAATTACAAGAACTTTTAGAGCGTGGTTTCATTCGACCAAGCACATCACCGTGGGGAGCTCCTGTTTTGTTTGTCAAGAAGAAAGATGGTACATTCAGGTTGTGTATCGACTACCGAGAGTTGAACAAACTTACCATCAAGAACCGCTACCCACTACCGAGAATCGATGACTTATTTGATCAACTACAAGGCTCGTCTGTTTATTCAAAGATTGACTTACGTTCCGGGTATCATCAAATGCGGGTGAAAGAAGATGATATTCCAAAGACTGCTTTCAGAACACGTTACGGTCATTACGAGTTTATGGTCATGCCGTTTGGTTTAACTAATGCACCAGCTGTGTTCATGGACCTTATGAACCGAGTGTGTGGACCATACCTTGACAAGTTTGTCATTGTTTTCATTGATGACATACTTATTTACTCAAAGAATGACCAAGAACACGGTGAACATTTGAGAAAGGTGTTAGAAGTATTGAGGAAGGAAGAATTGTACGCTAAGTTTTCAAAGTGTGCATTTTGGTTGGAAGAAGTTCAATTCCTCGGTCACATAGTGAACAAAGAAGGTATTAAGGTGGATCCGGCAAAGATAGAAACGGTTGAAAAGTGGGAAACCCCGAAAACTCCGAAACACATACGCCAGTTTTTAGGACTAGCTGGTTACTACAGAAGGTTCATCCAAGACTTTTCCAGAATAGCAAAACCCTTGACTGCATTAACGCATAAAGGGAAGAAATTTGAATGGAATGATGAACAAGAGAAAGCGTTTCAGTTATTGAAGAAAAAAGCTAACTACGGCACCTATATTGTCATTGCCTGAAGGGAATGATGATTTTGTGATTTATTGTGATGCATCAAAGCAAGGTCTCGGTTGTGTATTAATGCAACGAACGAAGGTGATTGCTTATGCGTCTAGACAATTGAAGATTCACGAACAAAATTATACGACGCATGATTTGGAATTAGGCGCGGTTGTTTTTGCATTAAAGACTTGGAGGCACTACTTATATGGGGTCAAAAGTATTATATATACCGACCACAAAAGTCTTCAACACATATTTAATCAGAAACAACTGAATATGAGGCAGCGTAGGTGGATTGAATTATTGAATGATTACGACTTTGAGATTCGTTACCACCCGGGGAAGGCAAATGTGGTAGCCGATGCCTTGAGCAGGAAGGACAGAGAACCCATTCGAGTAAAATCTATGAATATAATGATTCATAATAACATTACTACTCAAATAAAGGAGGCGCAACAAGGAGTTTTAAAAGAGGGAAATTTAAAGGATGAAATACCCAAAGGATCGGAGAAGCATCTTAATATTCGGGAAGACGGAACCCGGTATAGGGCTGAAAGGATTTGGGTACCAAAATTTGGAGATATGAGAGAAATGGTACTTAGAGAAGCTCATAAAACCAGATACTCAATACATCCTGGAACGGGGAAGATGTACAAGGATCTCAAGAAACATTTTTGGTGGCCGGGTATGAAAGCCGATGTTGCTAAATACGTAGGAGAATGTTTGACGTGTTCTAAGGTCAAAGCTGAACATCAGAAACCATCAGGTCTACTTCAACAACCCGAAATCCCGGAATGGAAATGGGAAAACATTACCATGGATTTCATCACTAAATTGCCAAGGACTGCAAGTGGTTTTGATACTATTTGGGTAATAGTTGATCGTCTCACCAAATCAGCACACTTCCTATCAATAAGAGAAGATGACAAGATGGAGAAGTTAGCACGACTGTATTTGAAGGAAGTCGTCTCCAGACATGGAATACCAATCTCTATTATCTCTGATAGGGATGGCAGATTTATTTCAAGATTCTGGCAGACATTACAGCAAGCATTAGGAACTCGTCTAGACATGAGTACTGCCTATCATCCACAAACTGATGGGCAGAGTGAAAGGACGATACAAACGCTTGAAGACATGCTACGAGCATGTGTTATTGATTTCGGAAACAGTTGGGATCGACATCTACCGTTAGCAGAATTTTCCTACAACAACAGCTACCATTCAAGCATTGAGATGGCACCGTTTGAAGCACTTTATGGTAGAAAGTGCAGGTCTCCGATTTGTTGGAGTGAAGTGGGGGATAGACAGATTACGGGTCCGGAGATTATACAAGAAACTACCGAGAAGATCATCCAAATTCAACAACGGTTGAAAACCGCCCAAAGTCGACAAAAGAGCTACGCTGACATTAAAAGAAAAGATATAGAATTTGAAATTGGAGAGATGGTCATGCTTAAAGTTGCACCTTGGAAAGGCGTTGTTCGATTTGGTAAACGAGGGAAATTAAATCCAAGGTATATTGGACCATTCAAGATTATTGATCGTATCGGACCAGTAGCTTACCGACTAGAGTTACCTCAACAACTCGCAGCTGTACATAACACTTTCCACGTCTCGAATTTAAAGAAATGTTTTGCTAAAGAAGATCTCACTATTCCGTTAGATGAAATCCAAATCAACGAAAAACTTCAATTCATCGAAGAACCCGTCGAAATAATGGATCGTGAGGTTAAAAGACTTAAGCAAAACAAGATACCAATTGTTAAGGTTCGATGGAATGCTCGTAGAGGACCCGAGTTCACCTGGGAGCGTGAAGATCAGATGAAGAAGAAATACCCGCATCTATTTCCAGAAGATTCGTCAACACCTTCAACAGCTTAAAATTTCGGGACGAAATTTATTTAACGGGTAGGTACTGTAGTGACCCGAACTTTTCCATGATTATATATATTAATTGAGATTGATATTTACATGATTAAATGTTTCCAACATGTTAAGCAATCAAACTTGTTAAGACTTGATTAATTGAAATATGTTTCATATAGACAATTGACCACCCAAGTTAACCAGTGATTCACGAACGTTAAAACTTGTAAAAACTATATGATGACATATATATGGATATATATATAGTTAACATGATACTATGATAAGTAAACATATCATTAAGTATATTAACAATGAACTACATATGTAAAAACAAGACTACTAACTTAATGATTTTTAAACGAGACATATATGTAACGATTATCGTTGTAAAGACATTTAATGTATATATATCATATTAAGAGATATTCATACATGATAATATCATGATAATATAATAATTTAAAATCTCATTTGATATTATAAACATTGGGTTAACAACATTTAACAAGATCGTTAACCTAAAGGTTTCAAAACAACACTTACATGTAACGACTAACGATGACTTAACGACTCAGTTAAAATGTATATACATGTAGTGTTTTAATATGTATTTATACACTTTTGAAAGACTTCAATACACTTATCAAAATACTTCTACTTAACAAAAATGCTTACAATTACATCCTCGTTCAGTTTCATCAACAATTCTACTCGTATGCACCCGTATTCGTACTCGTACAATACACAGCTTTTAGATGTATGTACTATTGGTATATACACTCCAATGATCAGATCTTAGCAGCCCATGTGAGTCACCTAACACATGTGGGAACCATCATTTGGCAACTAGCATGAAATATCTCATAAAATTACAAAAATATGAGTAATCATTCATGACTTATTTACATGAAAACAAAATTACATATCCTTTATATCTAATCCATACACCAACGACCAAAAACACCTACAAACACTTTCATTCTTCAATTTTCTTCATCTAATTGATCTCTCTCAAGTTCTATCTTCAAGTTCTAAGTGTTCTTCACAAATTCCAAAAGTTCTAGTTTCATAAAATCAAGAATACTTTCAAGTTTGCTAGCTCACTTCCAATCTTGTAAGGTGATCATCCAACCTCAAGAAATCTTTGTTTCTTACAGTAGGTTATCATTCTAATACAAGGTAATAATCATATTCAAACTTTGGTTCAATTTCTATAACTATAACAATCTTATTTCAAGTGATGATCTTACTTGAACTTGTTTTCGTGTCATGATTCTGCTTCAAGAACTTCGAGCCATCCAAGGATCCATTGAAGCTAGATCCATTTTTCTCTTTTCCAGTAGGTTTATCCAAGGAACTTAAGGTAGTAATGATGTTCATAACATCATTCGATTCATACATATAAAGCTATCTTATTCGAAGGTTTAAACTTGTAATCACTAGAACATAGTTTAGTTAATTCTAAACTTGTTCGCAAAAAAAAGTTAATCCTTCTAACTTGACTTTTAAAATCAACTAAACACATGTTCTATATCTATATGATATGCTAACTTAATGATTTAAAACCTGGAAACACAAAAAACACCGTAAAACCGGATTTACGCCGTCGTAGTAACACCGCGGGCTGTTTTGGGTTAGTTAATTAAAAACTATGATAAACTTTGATTTTAAAGTTGTTATTCTGAGAAAATGATTTTTATTATGAACATGAAACTATATCCAAAAATTATGATTAAACTCAAAGTGGAAGTATGTTTTCTAAAATGGTCATCTAGACGTCGTTCTTTTGACTGAAATGACTACCTTTACAAAAACGACTTGTAACTTATTTTTCCGACTATAAACCTATACTTTTCTGTTTAGATTCATAAAATAGAGTTCAATATGAAACCATAGCAATTTGATTCACTCAAAACGGATTTAAAATGAAGAAGTTATGGGTAAAACAAGATTGGATAATTTTTCTCATTTTAGCTACGTGAAAATTGGTAACAAATCTATTCCAACCATAACTTAATCAACTTGTATTGTATATTATGTAATCTTGAGATACCATAGACACGTATACAATGTTTCGACCTATCATGTCGACACATCTATATATATTTCGGAACAACCATAGACACTCTATATGTGAATGTTGGAGTTAGCTATACAGGGTTGAGGTTGATTCCAAAATATATATAGTTTGAGTTGTGATCAATACTGAGATACGTATACACTGGGTCGTGGATTGATTCAAGATAATATTTATCGATTTATTTCTGTACATCTAACTGTGGACAACTAGTTGTAGGTTACTAACGAGGACAGCTGACTTAATAAACTTAAAACATCAAAATATATTAAAAGTGTTGTAAATATATTTTGAACATACTTTGATATATATGTATATATTGTTATAGGTTCGTGAATCAACCAGTGGCCAAGTCTTACTTCCCGACGAAGTAAAAATCTGTGAAAGTGAGTTATAGTCCCACTTTTAAAATCTAATATTTTTGGGATGAGAATACATGCAGGTTTTATAAATGATTTACAAAATAGACACAAGTACGTGAAATTACATTCTATGGTTGAATTATCGAAATCGAATATGCCCCTTTTTATTAAGTCTGGTAATCTAAGAATTAGAGAACAGACACCCTAATTGACGCGAATCCTAAAGATAGATCTATCGGGCCCAACAAGCCCCATCCAAAGTACCGGATGCTTTAGTACTTCGAAATTTATATCATATCCGAAGGGTGTCCCGGAATGATGGGGATATTCTTATATATGCATCTTGTTAATGTCGGTTACCAGGTGTTCACCATATGAATGATTTTTATCTCTATGTATGGGATGTGTATTGAAATATGAAATCTTGTGGTCTATTGTTACGATTTGATATATATAGGTTAAACCTATAACTCACCAACATTTTTGTTGACGTTTAAAGCATGTTTATTCTCAGGTGAATATTAAGAGCTTCCGCTGTTGCATACTAAAATAAGGACAAGATTTGGAGTCCATGTTTGTATGATATTGTGTAAAAACTGCATTCAAGAAACTGATTTCGATGTAACATATTTGTATTGTAAACCATTA
Source organism: Rutidosis leptorrhynchoides (assembly GCF_046630445.1). Lineage (NCBI taxonomy): Eukaryota > Viridiplantae > Streptophyta > Magnoliopsida > Asterales > Asteraceae > Rutidosis > Rutidosis leptorrhynchoides. The sequence goes on from NC_092342.1 coordinate 281,310,646, forward strand.
TGTAATGGTCGTGTGTAAACAGGATATTTTAGATTATCATTATTTGATAATCTACGTAAAGCTTTTTAAACCTTTATTTATGAAATAAAGGTTATGGTTTGTTTTAAAAATGAATGCAGTCTTTAAAAAACGTCTCATATAGAGGTCAAAACCTCGCAACGAAATCAATTAATATGGAACGTTTTTAATCAATAAGAACGGGACATTTCAGAATGACACTTAGTAATGATGAGAAATCGATCACCTTTATGATTCGAAAGTCTAAATATCCACAAACCAAAACCGTTGAACCGACAAAAACGATTGGTAAGAACCATGTTGTTTTACCAACTCCAACGGTAATGCTTAACAATAATAGAACGCCTAAGTGTGGGGAAAATGAAGTAACACCTAATGATGACTTGATAATAAAGAACCCCATAGTTGATACGAAATTAAATGACCCCGTTATTAACAGTTCAATGAAGAAACTTTTTAAACGGGTTATTGATGCTAAAAGTAAGGGGAACTTTAAGTTATATAACCGGTTAGTATCCAATCTGTCGCCTAAAGAAAAGGCGAAGCTAGTTGAATTTGTGGATATTACGGAAAAAGCTGGTCACTGGCTTAAAGCAAAAGTCACAGATATGCAAGTTGATTATGGTCCAAGAGAAATTGACGATGAAGTTAATCACAATTTCGACACCACATCTACCTAAGTGTGAGGAGATTCAAATATTCTAAAAAGAAAAAGCTATTTGGAGTTAGTTGTTCTGTTCTCGTGTAGTTCCGAGAATGGAATTCGATTGGTCTTTTCCGCTAGCAGACACTAAAGAACTAGTTTTCTCCCCCCATTCTGATTTTTTTTTATTTTGTAGGTTTTATATGAAATTAATATGCTTTTTAAATTTAAGTTTTGTGTGAATTTAAAAACAAAATTTACTTTATTTCATTAAGTAAAAAAATGATTTCTAAAATTCGTCGTGAGTTGAAGATTAGGTAGTTGAACCGAAATTACTTTAACCGAGGGCGGGACGAGAAATTTTGTTATCATTATTTTTAATTTAATTGATTTAAAGTATGCCGAAAAAAAATATTAGATTTTATAAATTTTTGAACGTGGGGTAATATACCCAACTTCAAAATTATGTATGTTTGTATTTTATGTTATATACAAAACAGGGTAAAATAACGCACTTTCAAAGACTGTCATTAAGTTCAGAAAAAGGTACTAATTTTGACGACAAGAAACAAAATATCAAATGTGAAATAACAACAATATGTTTGCAAACTCGGTATTTTTAATCATTTTTCTACACTAATCACCCTCATGAATTTAAATTTTTACTGATTTCTTGCAAATGAGGGCATTGCAAGATCTCAAGTGTGGGGAAGGGTTATAAATTCTTTCGGGTTTACACTTGTTTTAATTGCCAAATTTTGTGAAAATTTGAAAAAAATTTCAACTAAATGAATTCAAAATCATGTTTATACATATTTATGAACGATAAAACTAGGTGTTAATGCCGAAATTATTGTTACCTCGAGGACATAAATTGAGAAACAACCCAAAACGCTTGAATTCATTTAAAATGGGATAGAAGAGAATAAAAAGGCAAAGAAAAGAATAAATAAAAGCTAAGTGTGGGGAGAATGTACCAAGTTATTCAATTAAAAACTATCTATCACATTTTTGTATAAGAATTATTGCAGGTACTTTTGCTTTGGACGATACTAATCAGTTTTACCCGGTTTACTGTAATATATTTTAAAGAAAGATGGATCTACACGATGAATCAATTCCATCATTAAAAGGAAGTAAAGTCTTCCGAAAAAGACACGCGCTTCTTGATTTAGGTCATGAAGTTGTCGTCCAGACCAGCTGTAGGTTGACGAAAAATCTAGAAAAGTCATCTCTAAAATCAGCAGGAAATCCACGGACCTCAGCATCAAACAGGGTCGCCATGTGGTCAGATTTATCCTAACCATGAGAAGGATTTATCTCGCATAATGGGGGGGGCACCGTGCAAATTAGCTTGATAAGACTAATGAATCAAATCCCCAGAAAGGATAATCTCCTTAAAGATCAAAAATCAGCTTTTAAGACTGATATTACTCAATCCTAGAGATTGACCTTAAAGATTGAGAATTACAAACTCATGGAATTCAATGATATCTAAACTCGAGCTTGAACGAGAAAATATTTTGATCAAAAATAAAACCGATTTGTTTTCTGAAAACCTATTTTCAATGCGTTCATTACCATTGAACGTAAAATCCTGAGAATTCATTGGAATTCATTAGGTCACCTGAACCAAATCGGGTGTCAACCGTAAGAACGGTGGTTGCATAGCATGGTCGGAGACAGGACCTTGTGTCAAACCGACAAATTATAAGGGTGAGCTTTACTATTGCTCCTACAAAGGATAGTAAAAGCATCCGACACGTTTTTGGACCATAATTAAAAGCATGTCACGGGACATTGCCTTAACAGTTTCTTGTTCATCGCTTTCCTTTACAACCGGACGGTAGTTTGCCGAAAGGTAATATACGGGACAAGTAAACTGGACGTGTTGCTTTCCTAATACAAGGTTAGCAAGTGGGTAACACAAAACCACAAGTGTTGAGCTAAAATTTTCAAATCTGAAACCCACACAACCCACAAAAATATTTTGCAAACACCGGTGAAGGGTTATTCCGGAAAACTTATCTAGGGTAAAAGCTAGATTAAATTTTCAAAAAGATCAAATGTTTTTATAAAGATCCAATTTCCTTAAGGATCTACATTTTCATAGTCATGTGGGACTGTAAACCACCTTTCAAATGTGCACTTTGCTTTGAAAACCGAAAGTAAATCGGCTATTTGATTGCAAGTGTCGTTGACCTAAACCCGAGGCAACTGTGGATGACACACCCACCTTTAACCATCATTACTGTCATTGTTTATACCGCTATATCAAAATCACTGATGTACAAAATATGATGAATAAAAAAGTGATTCATGTATGTTTTTATTTCAAGTTCTGTATTGCTTGAGGACAAGCAACGCTCAAGTGTGGGGATATTTGATAGTGCTCCAAATGAACATATATTTAGTAGCAATATCGTTCCAATATGTAAAGTTTTTAAATGTAATTTCCTTATTTTTAGTTGTAATAGTTAAATAAATAAGTGCGAAGACGAAAGACGCAAATCACTCGAAAATGAAGATTTAAAGACAAAAACAAAGATTTGAAAGACCAAAACGTCCAAAAAGCTCAAATGTACAAGATACAATTCAAAAGGTTCAATTTATTGATGAGAAACGTCTAAAAAGGACAAGAGTACAAGTTACAAAACGCAAAGTACAAGATAATAAATTATACGAAAGGACGTTCGAAAATCCGGAACCGGTACCCGAGCCAACTATCAACGCTCGACGCAACGGAGCTGAAAGTACAAGTCAACTATGCACAAGAATATAATATAATATTTAAATAATTCATAATAAGAATAATAATAAATAATAAAAAGTTGTTAATTGAGCATAGTTAAGGGGTCATAAGTGAAAATTTCAAATCAACATTTGCCTATAAAATGGAATTCACGTAGTAATGAAAAAGACCACCTTCACTTCATTTTTCTTTCTTTCCCTCTGTAAGAATATATATTTATAATATTAAGTTTAGTTTAAGTTTAATAATAATTGGGTTATTGTAAGGAATGTTTTACGGGTTTTAAAGTTGAAACTCTGTCCGTGTAACGCTACACGATTAATAATCACTGTAAGTTATGTTCTTCCTTTTTAAATTAATGTCTCGTAACTAAGTTATTATTATGCTTATTTAAGCCGAAGTAATCGTGATGTTTAACTAAATATTAAGACGGGGTTATTGAATTTTGTACCATAATTAAGGTTTGGGCAAAAGGCCGACACTTATGGAAATTGGACTATTGACTATTAATAGATGGGGGGTATTGTCTAATTGAGTGACAACTCATTGGAGTCTGTCGAACCTATCTTCAAATTAATTATCCTAATAATTAATAATGATTATGGTTGTCCTATTTAGTGACGTTCATATGGAATCTATTATAATCATTTAATTAATTATTCGGGTTGGGTAATTGATTATTCAAACTGATCAAGTGGGTAAATTAATATTCATATCTAATCAAAACAGGGGTGAATTACATACAGTGATAACTGGTGTAATTGTTGACAGAAGTGATAACTGCGTCACAGTTTAAATCCTTAATTAGTTGGAATATTTGACTTCGGGTATAAGGGTAATTTGACGAGGACACTCGCACTTTATATTTATGACCGATGGACTATTATGGATAAAAACCAGATAGGTATCAAATAAACCATGACAAAGGACAATTAACCCGAGTAACAATTAATTAAAATCAAAACGATAAACATCATGATTACGGAAGTTTAAATAAGCATAATCCTTTTATTTCATATTCTATCGCAATTTTATTTATTGTTATTTTATTTATCGTCATTTATTTATTTTACGCACTTTAATTATTGTCATTTATCTTTACGCCTAAAAATATAAAATTGACAAACCGGTCATTAAACGGTAAAAACCCCCCTTTTATAATAATATTACTACTTATATATATATATATATTTATATATAAATATAGTTTTATAAAAATATAGTACGTAATCACTAGCTCCCTGTGGAACGAACCGGACTTACTAAAAACTACACTACTCTACGATTAGGTACACTGCCTATAGTGTTGTAGCAAGGTTTAGGTATATTCCATCCGTAAATTAATAAAACTTGTGTCATATTTTGTAGTATTTCCTAGTAAAAATAATACTATTTCGTACCCTCACGCTACATCATCAAATAGTAACGCTAAAGGAATTTGCACAGCTACGCGTTAAACGTTTACTCAGTTTCCGAGAGTTTTTCAGGTGCAATACTATATGCATAAATCTTTCCTTCCGTAGATGAAGTACGGTTTGGTTCATCCTCTCGATTGAGGTGTTTTCAAGAATCATGAATGGTTTGAACGCAGATTGTATTCGTCAAGATACAAATGAGGTTTAAGGTGAAATCAAGTGGCAACTTGAAGAATTGTTTAGTTTCATATGTTATAATCAATATTTTAATTCATTTTAATTGTCCAATGTTGATAGTCCTCAGTCGATAATCCACAGTTAACAGTCCAATAATTTATATATAATTTAATATATAATATTCGAATTAATTAATACGTATCGTGACCCGTGTACATGTCTCAGACTCGATAAATAAATGACAATAAATAAAATTGCGATAATTAAAAAGTACGATAATTAAAAGTGCAATTAAATATAATGACAGTAAATAAAAGTGCGATGAAATATGATATAAAGGAATTATGCTTATTTAAACTTCCGTAATCATGATGTTTGAAGTCTTGATTTTAGTTTATTACCATGGGTTAATTGTCTTTTATCCTGGATTATTCAATATGTCCGTCTGGTTTTTGTCCATAACAGTCCATCAGTCATAAATATAAAGTGCGAGTGTCCTCGTCAAATTATTCTTATACCCGAAGTCAAATATTCCAACTAATTGGGGACTTAAACTATAATTACACCAATTTTCATTGTATATAATTCACCCCTGTTTTAATAAGTCCATTGACTATTAATCCATTCCCGTGTCCGGTTAAACAAACGATTATTAGTACTTATAAATATCCCGCCCATCGTGTCCGATCGAGTGTATATGATTATTTATAGGTACGTCCAATTGTAAATCTTTATATTAAATTAACAAACTATCATTTAATTAAACAAATATAAAGCCCATTAATAGCCCATAGTCTAATTTCCACAAGTGTCGTTCTTTTGTTCAAACCCCAATTATGGTAGAAAGCTCAATTACCCAATCTTAATATTTAGCCCAACATCACGATTACTTCGGCATTAAATAAGCATAATAATAACTTAGCTACGAGACATTAATTTAAAAAGGTTGAACATAACTTACAATGATTAATAATAGCGTAGCGTTACACGGACAGAATTTCGACTTACACACTTACAACATTCGCTAACATACCATTATTATTAAAATTAAAATTAAAATTATATATATATATATATATATATATATATATATATATATATATATATATATATATATATATATATATATATATATTACGTTGAGAGATAGAGAAGAGAATAAGATGTGTGATATTCGGCCGAAAACTGCGAAATTTATAGGATGTCACCAACTTTTTTGCTCCATGCGATCGCATGACATTTGGTCTTTCTGGCCATGCGATCGCATGGCCTGGAATTCCAGCTCACATTCGATTGTTTGCTTCTTGCCGACGGTTTTATTAAATAATATATATATATATATATATATATATATATATATATATATATATATATATATATATATATATATATATATATATATATATATATATATATAATTTTAAGAATTAATTATATATTATATTATATTCATGTGCATAGTTGACTTGTAATTTTTAGTCCGTTGCGTCGAGCGTTGAGAGTTGACTCTGGTCCCGGTTCCAGATTTTCGAACGTCCTTGCGTACTATTTAATATCTTGTACTTTGCGTTTTGTGGTTCGTACTCTTTTATTTATAGACGTTTCTCATCAATAATTTGAACCACTTTGATTGTACTTTGTACTTTTGAGCTTTTTGGTCATTTGCGTCTTCAATTCGTCGAATCTGTCTTTTATCTTCACCTTTTATTATTTAAACGAATATCACTTGTAAATAGAACAATTGCAACTAAAAGCTTGTCTTTCTTGAGAGATAATATTATGAAATATATGTTCGTTTTTAGCATTATCAATGACGACAAATCCTACTGTAGAGAGGATCATTCTTAGCATCCTCAGGAATAGGATCACTATATTGCTTGGGAACAGTGGCCCACCTGCTATCAACGGCATTTGGAAATTTGTCCGGAAAGAAAAAAGATTTCTTGATATAGACAAAGGAATTTTTCCAATTCCTTACATCAGGAATGGAAGAAGCAAAACACATGGGAGTATCAATCACACTACCCCTCTTTTTACGACGCTTGGCAATCGTTACCTAATTCCCAGCATCACCGGTTTGGAACAAACAACGAAATAGGTCAACGGAAGGCTGGCCGCCATATGCTTTGCACATATATTCAAAAGCCAGGATCTTCTTGATGGCAAGAGGGTGAACAATCGAAACATGGACTTTGAAGTAATCAAGAACGCTAAGGAAAAATGATGAAATGGGGATCCTGAGGTTACATTCTGTAAATGATTGCGTGTGCATTCCGACGTAATCCGCCAGAAAGTCCAGCATAAACTTCCTCCGGCAAAATTATGTCGTCCTCTTTAAGACCTAGGGTTTTACAGAGGCGTTCACAGCATTCGGGGGTCACAACAATAGAAATAGATTTAAGCCCTACTTTAGCCATAACAAAATAACAGAAAAAGATAACAGTGTGGGAGCAATACCTTTTTGAGAACTAAAGAAGATGATCGGACGATGAAGAGAAACAAAAGAAAAAAGAAAGGAAAAAAATAAAAGAGAAAAATCAAAGATTAACTCTTTATTACCCTCGAGCAGAAAACCGTCCCATCCATCACAAAGTTACTTTGGTAACCGTACCGGCAATTACCGTTTCACCCTTTAAGTCTAATTAGATGAAAAAACTTCAGTAGAGGCAAAAAGGTAAAAAAACCCGGGTAAATAATTATTGGGATCAGAAGCGTCAAATCAAGTAATCAAGTGGCAGATTGAGTTTAATTCAACAAAGCTTGGTCAGAAAGCTTCGTAAAATTAAACTGGAGGGCTTGATAGTGTATCCCCCCGACAAGATAAACGAAGCTAAGCTAACGGAGATATCGCGCCTAACGAGGATAAATGACATAAGAATGAATCACAAGAACACATATGTCAAATACAAACCAAGGGCGGGATATCCCCAAACTCAAATAAAGGCGCCCAAATGATAAAAGAAGAATGCTACCAAAGAAGAATCCCAATATTCATAGTCAGTACGGAACCACTTCCGTTATACCAAGCAATGGTAACGAAGGAACACAGTGACGAAGAGATCACGGTTACCAATGGACAAGGACTTCTCCTAAAGTCACAAGATTACCTAAACTAAAGGAGAGAAGTAAGCGGGTTGATCAAATACACTTACACTAACATCCAAATGACAAAAGAGGAATGTTGCAGGGTAGCTTTCTTGAGCCAGCAGGAGCTGCAGTCGGCCGAAGGGAAAGTCCCCTTTGTCTCATCAGAAATCGCCTCGAAGACTGAATCTACCTAGAAAGCTGGTGATAGAGCTATTGCCTAACCCTATAAAAAGGAGAACATGATCTCTGGAGAACACATTCACTCTAAGTCATTATTACTCACATACAATACTCTCAATGAGTTACCTTCGTATCTTGGTGGCGTAAAGTACGATACCTTCTTACTACCTTCGGGGAATCGCCAACAATCATACATTCATCACAATATCCTGCTATATCGTCCATTCAGCGATCAGATCTCAATATCCTTGTTTCGTTAACAAGAGTTGCCAAGAATTGTACAAACAATAACCAAATTAAGTAATAATTCATATTTTTGAGAGAGTAATGTAAATAATAATTGTTTGCCAAAATTCAAACGTATTAATCAAGCAATTATATATAAGAAATTACTTCGTAATAATTAAATTTGGGATGAAAGAATGGTGTACGATTGCGAAATAAAATCAAGTAGATTATTGGTGCAAAACCGCTTGAAAATAATAGCAATCAATACACCGAAGCTCCGATGCAGAGCTTAATTAGTTAGATTCACAAAACTTTTACATATAATCGAACCTTCCATTGATTTGCGCATATCGATTACTTTCCACAACCTGGATCCTAACAAATTTTGTGCCAATTTTTGCATATTAGTTGTACGTTCTCGAGTATATCAACAACACCAACGTTATGAAGTATTATTAGGATAATTTTGAGGGGCATTTCTAGCCAATCATACTAATGATACTTCATAAACTTGGTGCTCTTGATTTACACGAGAACGCACTACTAGTACGAACAAATCAAGTCAGAATTTGCAAGGCTCCAAGTTTGTGGAAAGTAATCAATATGTGCGTATCAAAGGTTGGGTTATGAGTAAAAATTACGTGAATCTAAGTAAGCAAGTATCGAAACTCCGGTGAATTGATTGCTACTATTCTCGAGCGGTTTTGCACCACTGATCTACTTGGTTATATTTCGCATTTGTACACCAATCTTTCATCTCAAATTTAATTATTAATTTCATATATATTACTTTTAGTTTAATAAGTGTGAATTTTGGCAAACAATAATTATTTTCATTGCCAATTAAACATCTAAAATATGCAATATGAATCTGATAGTGTACCCCACCTCCGGCCCGTTTACCAGCTTCGCAGTTTGCTTCGGAGGATCTGGCCACAATATATCAAACGAAGGAAAACGTCAGCTACAGTGAACGAGGTCCTGGAATCAGAGCACCAATAGTGATCTTAGAGCCCATAAAACCTCGGTCAATTACAAAGTCAAGCTAGCGAAACTATTCCTAGCTCGGTGCATGCCTGTACCACAAAGGAAAGGGACAAGCTCACTTTCCTCTGCAGGTTTAGCAAAAGGGAAAGTCAACTAGTGATCCAAAATCATTGGGAACTAGCGAGCTGGTATAGGAAGCCGCTCCATCCCACTTATAAATAGAATAGAATGCAGGAAACATTCCACATTCAAAACATACACACATAATAACACAATCATGTTATATCATTTGCTTCGGTGGCGTAAAACAATCCTCTGATTGTTACCTTCGGGGAATCGCCAACGAACATAACCAAAATCATAATCACCCAATCTCAATCTCTGTGACTTGCATATCCCCATATCAATACTAATCGCCGGTTATTGTACAAACAATTGGCGCCATCCGTGGGACTCACATCTTATTCATTTTGTTGAGCAAGAACCGACGCTATGGCGGACTCCAATCACATACCTCCGGGTTTCACACCACCCAGAATCACACAAACCTCAGATTCAACACAGCTAGAGTTCTCAACTGTGGGAACCTTGACCAGGTCACCCGCCACTCCGGCTATATTCGTCTCAACGAACCCCCTGGCTCGCATTCCGCAGAACCACCACCGTTGATAGATAGGACCTTCGTCTTGAATAATTACGATCACATCAGGTCGGTGATAAAGAGTTTAAGGGACACGGGGGTCTTGCAAAGCAGAAGGATGCTAACGTACGAAAGCGAGGATTACGATGAGGAGATGAAAATGGAACCTCCGAATCAAAATTCACAGCCTAGGAACCCACCAGCGAACTCGTCGGCAGAAACTATGACTCGAGCAGGGGAAACTCCCAGCACATCTCAGGTAACCCTAACTATACCTACTGCACCCCTCTACACTTGTAATACGACAGCTCCGACTGTGTCCATAGCATCCCAAGCGCCAAATAGGCATGTACCACCTCCTCACCTGAGTTGGGGAAGCTTCGGGCAACCAAACCAATATGTATGGGCCCAAGGAAACTCCCATGTCACCCCCAACATACCATGTGTGGAAACAACCCATGTAAGCAATCAACCAAATGCTTCGGTACCACTAGTAACCAACCACGCATACTTCCAAAATTGGAACCACCCACCACAACAAATGACCACCACCTGGATATATCCTCCTAACCAAGGGGGAATGTGTTGCGCCCAAGGTCATCAAATACTACCCCCGATCGTAGCCAATAGTAACTTCTGGATAAACCAAAAAACCCCGTTTGTGCCCTACATCCAAAACTGTGCATTCCTCGACGGAATGAAAATACCCTCACACCTAATTTACTATGAAGGAAAGGACGACCCGGATGATTTCCTTAGTATATTCGAGGGTGCAGCACGAATGGCCAAATGGGACATACCCGTATCATGTCACGCATTCTCTTACATGCTAAAGGGGGATGCCAGGGTCTGGTTTGACTCCCTACCAAAAGACTCCGTAGCTAACTTCGATGACCTAAAACGGCAATTTAGGTCTAAGTTTAGTCAGCAAAAGCGACACAAGAAGAATCATGTGGCCGCTCATGGGATAAAGCAGAAGGATAGCGAAGGTTCTAGAGCCTTCCTCACTAGGTACACCAACGAAACTCAACAAATTCCCAACCTACCAGAATCCCAAAGAATATTCGGATTGCTTTACGGATCTAGGGTCAGGCCTCTCATTGAACACCTTAGCCGAGACCTACCAAGCACTTACGAAGCTTTGTTAGAAAAGGCATATATATGGTTAGATGCTAAGGAAACAGTAGGTAACTTCGTCCTAGACGACGCCCCCATGAATAGGCGAAAGGAGAAATCAGAAAGAAGGGACGATAAACATGGTAGGAAAGAGGATAAAGGGAGATTCCACCCTTACCGAAGAGAAACTGGAGCTGGGATCCTGGGGGCGTTAATAAAACCCCCAAGGAAATCCTAGCAACAGAAAAAGCAGCCAACAAGTTCAAAGCCCCGGGAAAGATGTCCAACAGAGGAAGAAATAGAGACATGACCAAGTTTTGTGACTTCCACAACGATTTTGGGCACGATACGGATGAATGTTTCAACCTCAAAACAGCCATTGAGGAGGCTGTTAAGTCGGGCAAACTGTTCCATCTCATAAAGGGAATTCGGGAACCAAAGAAAGAGAGGGTACATGAAAAGAAAATGGAGGATACGAGGCAAGAAGCAGAAAATGTAATCCTGGCAAAGACTCACACTAGCCTTATAAGAAAAGAGAAAGATGTCGTATCGTCAGAGAATGGAGTGAAGTGTCATTCCCAGCCCTCGATACCATATGTCCTTCGGACCTACCGGTCACCATAAATGGAAAGATTTTCAACAGAGAGGTACGAAGGATATACCTCGACAGTGGAAGTGCTTGTGACGTGATGTACGAACACTGCTTCGAACGGCTAAGTCCCGCTATCAGAGCACGGTTGGGTGCCCCAAGAGTACCCTTGGTTGGATTCTCCGGAGAAAGGTGTTGGCCCATCGGAGAAATCGATCTCGACTTCACAATAGGGGAATCACCATTAGCAAGAACAGAATTTCGTGGTGGTCCGAGCAAACTCCCCACATAACATTCTGCTTGGGAGAGTAGCTATGAAAAAGATGGGTATAATCGTATCCACAGTGCATCAAATGGTCAAATTTCATACTCAAGGAGGGATTGGAACCCTCGCATCAACATATGACAGGAATAAGGTGATCTTGGCCATAAAAGAAACAATGAAATAACCGACCGAATACATACTAGAAGCTTCGGAGGAGGATCCCCAAGTAGAAAGGATATCAGTGAATCCGATGTTTCAGGATCAGGAGATCAAGAACTTGCCAGCATCCACCAAACAAAAGCTCCGAAAGTTACTACAAGCCAATGTGGATGTATTCGCTTGGGAAAACAGCGATATGACCGGGATACCACGAACCATCAATATACAAGAGTCACCCTTTATAACGGAGCATCGACTCAATGAGCACAAGCACCTTGAACCAGTACATCAGAAAAAACGAAACTTGGCACCGGAAAGGGATGAAGCGGCCTGTAAGGAAGTAGAAGGTCTGCTAAAAGTAGGAATGATTCGCGAAGCAAAATATCCTTCGTGGGTCGCTAATCCAGTGATGGTAAAAAAATCAGACGGAGGATGGAGAATGTGTGTCGATTTCACCAACATCAACAAAGCATGTCCCAAATATTGTTACCCCCTACCCGAAATCGATTGAAAAGTCGAATCCCTAAACGGGTATTGATACAAAAGCTTCCTGGATGCTTACAAAGGGTTCCATCAGAACAAAATGGCTAAGGAGGACGAGGAAAAAACATCCTTCTTCACCAGCAAGGGAATTTATTGTTATCAAAAGATGCCCTTCGGTCTAAAAAATGCAGGGGCAACATATCAAAGGCTAGTCGACAAAGCGTTTCACAATCAGCTGGGAAGAAATCTGGAAGCCTATGTAGATGACATGGTAATCAAAAGTCGGAAGGAAGAAAATTTGATAGAGGACATCCAGGAAACTTTCGACAGACTTCGGGCAATAAACATGAAGCTGAATCCGAAGAAATGTTCCTTTGGAGTTGAAGAAGGAAAATTTCTTGGGTATTATATCACCAGAAAGGGGATCCAGGCGAATCCGGAAAAGGTAGACAGGCTAAAGCAACTCCAAACCCCCACAACCATAAAAGAAGGGATGCTTGGGAAAAAAGAAAATTGTCTGGAACGAAGAAGCGGAGAGGGCATTCGTCGAAATGAAGGAGTACATCGCCAAACTCCCTAACTTAACCTCACCCGAAGAAGGAGAAACACTCTTCATATACTTGGCTGCTTCGAAAGAATGCATTAGCACAGTATTGGTTACCGAACAAGAGAGAACACAAGTACCAATATACTTCGTTAGTCGAGTACTTCAAGGAGCAGAGCTGAATTATCCAAAACTTGAGAAACTCACTCTAGCACTCGTCCATACAGCTAAGAAACTCCGAAGATACTTCCAAGCACATCAGATAGTGGTACTTACCAACAAACCAATCAGGCAAGTACTCTCGAAACCCAAAAAATCGGGGAGAATGGCCAAATGGGCCATTGAGTTAGGGGAGCATGACATCGAGTTCCCGGTCATGCATGCAATCAAAGGAAAAGTTCCAGCAGATTTCATTGCCAAAACAGATAGTGTTAATGAAGAAGACACGAAGAACTCAACCCAAGTTATTACCCCAAAGATCGAAAATGAAGAATGGAAGTTGTACACCGACGGTGCGTCAAGCTCTGATGGATCAGGTGCTGGTATAATGTTAGTAAATTCTGAAGGAAAATAGTTCACTTATGCACTTCGTTTCGAATTCACAACAACCAAGAACGAAGCAGAGTACGAAGCTCTACTAGCAGGATTGAGAATGGCGAAGGAATTAAAAATCCTTCATCTCCGAGCCTTCGTCGACTCACAACTAGTGTCTAACCAGATCAAGGGCACTTTCGAAGCAAAGCAACCCACCATCCAACAGTACTTGTCAAAGGCAAAAGAACTAATTGAAAACTTCAAAAGTTTTGAAATCGAACATGTCCGAAGAAGTCAAAATAAGAAGGCAGACGCACTGAGCAAACTTGCTTCACTGACATTTGAGCACCTTGCAAAGGAAGTCTTGGTGGAGGTACTAGAAAAGAAATAGGTCTTAGAAGAAGAAGTCAATGACCTCATACAAAAAGACGAGGTAACATGGATGACTCCACTGTAAGTATACCTTGAAACAGGAAAGTTACCAGAGGATAAAAACGAAGCAAGGAATATAAGGATAAAGGCACCTTCATACAAAATGATGAACGGAGCGCTATACAGAAGATCCTTTCTCACTCCATGGCTCCGATGTGTAGGGCCAAAGCAAGCAACTGTCATAATCCAAGAGATTGGCGAAGGGATATGTGGTCTACACGCGGGTCCAAGGTCAGTAGTCGCGAAAATCATGAGACTAGGGTACTATTGGCCTACAATGCTTCATGACACCACAACGGTGCTGCAAACTTATGAGTCTTGTCAAATCCACTCAAATGTCCCAAGGCTACCAAAACAAGAACTAATCTCTGTCACATCTGCGTGGCCGTTCGTAAAATGGGGAATAGACATTGTTGGACCCATCAATGATACGCCTGGGAGCCCAAGATTCTTACTAGTGGCAATTGACTACTTTACAAAATGGGCCGAAGCAAAACCCTTGGCAGCAATCACTGGTAAGCAAATAGAAAAGTTTGTCTGGGAACACATTGTATGCAGGTTCGGAGTTCCACAAGAAATAGTTTCGAACAATGGGAAACAGTTCGCAGAAGGAATATTCCCAAAATTTTGCAAACAATTGAAAATCCAGCAAAAATTCACCTCCGTATATCATCCCCAAGGCAATGGACAGGTGGAAGTAACAAACCGAGACATAATTAAAGGAATAGAGAAGCGCTTAGGTAAGTGAAGAAAGGGATGGGTTGATGAGCTTCCCTTGGTACTGTGGGCACACAGGACAATACCAAAGCGAAGCAATGGCGAAACACCCTACAGTCTTGCATACGGAACAGAAGCCGTCCTTCCCGCAGAGATACAAGTGCTAACAGAAAGAACAGCGAACAATGAAAATAACGAAGAAAATCTTCGAGTTAACTTGGATCTACTCGAGGAAAGAAGAGAGGCAGCTGTGATTCGGGAGGCCTCATACAAACGAGCGATTGAAGGCTATTACAACAAAAGAGTGAAACCCTCAACCTTCAAAGTAGGAGAATATGTCCTAAGGTTAAACAATGCAAGCAAAGTGGAATACGAAGGAAAATTGGGACCAAACTGGGAAGGCCCCTATGTAATTGCACAAGTGCTGGGCAAAGGCTCCTACAAGCTGGAAACAACAACCGGTAAACCAATACCAAGGGCATGGAATGCAACCAACCTCAAAAAGTTTTATCATTAGAAATCTTGTACTTTTTATTTTGTAACATGTAGTTGAAAGATGCAATATTGGTAGTTGAAGCCTATAAACTTCCTACACAAAACTTAATGAATTTCTCACAACTACTTTTGATAAACCAATGTCTTGACAAAATTAAAATTCCATATGAGAAATTATGTGAGAAAAATGACAGCCGGCACATAAAATAACCATGTCATAATCCACAATATACCGGGCAACGAGGAAAAATATGCTTCGGAATACTCGACGTAAGGAAACAAGTTATCCTTAAAAGTGATCACTGCACCACCATCCTGCTGGTAGAGAGTTTTTGCCCATCCAAGCAGGATAAAATCCATGGTAACACATACAAAAAGCATGCTAAAATTAAACGAACTAGAGTTATGCCATACATGACCATTGTTCAAACAAAAGGGGCAACAGAGCCCGGGCACTTAAGCCAAACAAAAGATGATACTTGTTTTTAAACGATTACAAACAACAGCTAATTAACAGGGGCATCAACCTTTCCCGATTCTCCCATAGCTTCAGGAACCTCCAGATGAGTTTCTTTATCATCATCATGAACCGCAGGAACAACAGTGGCAAGCGTCTTCAGGAGCTCACTAGGCTTGGCAACCACCTTGGCTGAAATAGCCTTGACATAATCAAAATCAGCTTGCTCGAGCTCATCAAAAGCAGAGTCAACCATCGCCTTTCCCTGATCAGTATAATCGGCAAAGTCAGCAAGCTGCACAACCCTTTTCGACGCCAAACCCCCTATCACTTCACACCTAGCCTGAACCTTCGAAGCCAACAACACATTACCAAAGAGTTGCCCAAAATCTGCACTCTTTAGTAATTAGTGACAAGCATGAGGAATAACCTGAGAAACAACTTGGGAGTAATCCGACTTCAACACTTCACAACGCTTCTTGTAATCTTTCAACTCGTCAGCAATGGCCAATTTCTGAACCTCGTCTACCTTCACCTGCCTTTGCAAACCTGCTATCTCATCACGAGCAGCCTTCAATTCCTCTTCATAACTAGGAGCCATTAATATCTCCTTCTCAAGCTTCTTAACCCTCTCACTCATAGAAACATGATGCTCCCTCAAAGATTCAAGCTCTGCAGTACGCTTCTGTAAAAGGGAAGAAGCAATATGACCCATGAAAGCAGCTTGAAAATTGATAACAGAATAGGCATTATGAAAACTCTTCATATCATCAGCGAAGGAATTCCCCCAGTTATCAGGAACGAGGCTATCAATGAGATCAAAGAAATTGCTCGGGGCAGGGACTTCAGAATACACAGGAAGATCTGCAAACAAGCAAAGAGATAAGTAGTAAATAAAAAATGACCAACAAAGTAAGGAACGAAGCAAAATATATCAAATAAAGGGTTAGTAGCAACGACATCATCAATCGCTTCGTCTTGAAGCTGGCCGAATTTTTGCTTCTTTACAGAAGAAACATCAGGATGGGCCTTTCGCTTCATCACGCCCTTAGCTTTGTAGCGTTGTGCTACCCTGGCCCCAATGCCTGTTGCCAGAGAAGCAAGAGGTTGGTCATCCTGAGTATCCAGATCAATAAGAGCCTCCACTTGCTTCGACTTTTGCTTCGACGAACTTACTTCAACATTATCAGCCCTTCGCTTGCTAGATATCTCCATAAAACCTGAACATGTAGGGGATCCAACATCCTTAACAACAGTCGACCTCGCTTGGACAGCAACGGTATATTCCTTCAGCCCTTGGGCCGTGACAACATTCCTCAAAGACATCTCTGTCAAAGGCACAACAGAAAAGTGTAAGCAGGTAGAGAGGCCACCAGTTGTATATAAAAACAAAAACGAAACATACCCTGCTCCCCATAAAAGAACACAGGAGTAACAGTACCCTCTTCCCATTCAGGTGCCATCCTAACTTAAAAAGTATAGTATCTGGATAAGTAGAAGGGATGATGGGATGGTTACAGATCCTCCTAAACAAAGCATCATCTTTAGGAATGAAAGGGATATGACCTTTGTATTCTTTAGGAACAAATGCCCTCTCAGGATCAGAAACAAAAGGATAATTTTTTGGAAACAAAAAGGATTTTTTAAAAAGACAAAAGAACACTTCCAATTACGAACATCAGGAAATTGGGGAGCGAAGCAATAAACGGGAGAAGGAGCACCTCTCCTACTCTTTCATTTTTGGACAGTAATCCAATCACCGGTATCACCAGTACAAAAGAAGCGGCGGAATAGATCAATAGAAGGTTTACCGCCATAAGCCCTACACATTACCTCAAAAGCCATAACCTTTTTCACAGCCAAGGGATGAAAAACAGAAATATTCACTTTAAAGTAGTCTAAAACACTGAGAAGGAAAGAAGAAAAAGGAGCCCTAACATTACACTCAGTAAACAATCCAATGTAACCCTTAGGAGGATTCAAGATGTGTTTGTCGCTAGCCGAAATAACGATATCATCAGATTTCAAACCAAGCATTTCAATCAGATACGACAGCAAAGAGGGATTAACATCGCTAAAAGAGGCCTTAATACCACGTTTAGACATGGTAAAAATAAACAAAAAAGAAAAAAGTAAGAAGAAAACTGAAAGTACCTTAGTATGCGAAGAAGAAAGATTTCCAGAAAGTAAAGTTTGAATGGAAGATAAACACAAATGAGAGGGAGAAGAGGAGGGGTTAAAACCTTAAGGAAAAGAGAAGGGTGGCCGTCAAATCAAACTGCAGGGTACCCTCGGTAACCGCAAACCATGGGACGATCGTACCCCCAACTGCAAAACAGACAAGATTCTCTCATTAAGAGTAAAAAGGTAATTTCGGGGACAAGAGTATTAAACGGTGCAGTCAATTGTCAAATCACAGAAGCAAAAGTAATTATTACTAAGTTTAACTTAACGAAGCTCATATGTTGATATTAACGCTTCGTAAAATTAAACTGGGGGGCTTGATAGTGTATCTCACCTCCGGCCCGTTTACCAGCTTCGCAGTTTACTTCGGAGGATCTGGCCACAATATATAGAACGAAGGAAAACGTCAGCTACAGTGAACGAGGTCCTGGAATCAAAGCACCAATAGTGATCTTGGAGCCCATAAAACCTCGGTCAATTACAAATTCAAGCTAGCGAAACTATTCCTAGCTCGGTGCACGCATGTACCACAAAGGAAAGGGACAAGCTCACTTTCCTCTGCAGGTTTACCAAAAGGGAAAGTCACGTAGTGATCCAAAATCATTGGGAACTAGCAAGCTGGTATAGGAAGTCACTCCATCCCACTTATAAATAGAATAGAATGCAGGAAACATTCCACATTCAAAACATACACACATAATAACACAATCATGTTATATCATTTGCTTCGGTGGCGTAAAACAATCCTCTGATTGTTACCTTCGGGGAATCGCCAACGAACATAACCAAAATCATAATCACCCAATCTCAATCTCTGTGACTTGCATATCCCCATATCAATACTAATCACCAGTTATTGTACAAACAGAATCAATTTGGTTATACCAGTTGGTTATACTAGAGATAAGATGTATAATTTTGCTCAAATAATTGAGAATTCTCAGAAAACAACTTATTACTGAATTCTACTATAAGTTGAATCATCTCTAAATGCTCTAGATAGGGATGATCTAATTACCTATAAATTTCCTACTCACTCGATTAAATACACATCAAAAAATGCGATGTTAACTTATAAAACATGATTTCATAAACCATGCTAGTTATTCGAAAAGTGCATTGATGCGGGAAAAGAAATTATAAAACAATGCATATCATTGTTGTTTGACGTGTAGGTGGACATACCAAACTAAAAAAAATTCGAGTTCGTTTTATGGATTAGACAACTACCGACGACGCCAACTTTAACCCTCCTATATCAAGCACATTGTATAAAGGATATGATTACCTTTCCTTGATCAGTTACACTAATAACTGGCCTAGTATCATTGTTTTCAAGAATTATGTTTCCCAGCAATGTGTTAGGAACGTCGTTAACAATGTGCCACTTAACTTGGAAAAATCAATTCCATTTATCAAGCTGCCAAAATTCCATGTTCTTTTCGTAATCGATTGTCACGATCATCACAGCAACACCAACAAACTGCCCACTACCATTAAGGGGGTGTTTGAGAATGCGATATGAAAGTGATTTTTTTATTATTGCGTTTTGAAGATGCAATTAATTAGTTTATAGTGTTTGGTAAAATAAATTTAAAAAGTGATTAATTATGTTATGAGACCATTAAGCAAGGGACTAGTTACTGCACAGCAAACGTGATATTGGATTACTCTTCAAATTACGTAAGTGCCCCTGCTTTAGTCAGTAGTCACGTACAAATTCTTTACATATAAGCTAAGCTAATTCACCTGAGTCTAAACTCTATTATATCTATTTATTTATTATTCATATATTTATTATATTTATTGCTTTGCTAATTTCTATTTTGTATTATATCTATATATTTATAAATTTATATTTATATAAATTGCCTCGTCAGTTTAAATGTATAGATGAGTATAGATGATAGTAGTGTTAAATTATTATTTTTAAAACATTATTATTACATGATTTCAACGTATAATATAATATATGTTAACTAAAATATTTAAAAGGTATATTCATATCATTTTGTATTTTATTTTTAATGGATGTCCTTTTTAGTAAATTTACATATTAAATGATTTGATAATCTATTTTCCCAAACACTCATAGATTGATTATCTAATTATTACGATTTCAAACTGTATAATCTAATCCAAACACCATTTATTAAAATCACGTTTTGCCGCAGCTGATTTTTTTATTATGATTATTTAAAACGCATAATCAATTTTCATAACGCAGATCCAAACACCCACTAACCTGTAAAACAAAACAAACATGCAAATAAGGATAAACAAAAATGAAAATTAACATATTTATATATAAAACATAAAATAGAAATGTTGAGAATTGAAATAGCAATTAGATCCGAGTTCTATTTATTAGTTTATTATAATTATAATTATAATTATAATTATAATTATAATTATAATTATAATTATAATTATAATTATTATAATTATTTTTATTAAATTATTACAACAATACCCAATCCCGCGTATGCGAGGTATGGGGAAGGCGAGATATGGTCAATCCTTCCTTTATCCTAGAATTGAAGAGAAGTAGTCTCACGAGTTCAGAAAAATTCTCCACCTACCGAAAGAGAAAGTCTTACCCTTCTCTACTTCAGGGTAGAGAGATCGCTTCCGTGTGAACCTCAAAAAAAAAAAAAAGGCCAAAAAGTGATACAAATAAAACAAAAAAAAAAAGACGCCATGAAATGGTAGAATCAAATTTTCAGGTTCCTAATTCTTGTCAAAGGTTCCTAATATTATTGTAAAAGGTTCCCAATTCTTAGGAACTTAATGGGTTATATAAATCCCACTGGATTTTGAGCAAGTGGTCAAAAAAGGTTTCAAATCTGTTTCAAAGTTCATGTGTTGCACGGTTTTTTAAAAAGACTTGAGAAATTTATTTGAGGGTAACTCAAAGATAAGTGGTGGTGTTATAGATTTGAAGGTACAAATAAGAATGGAATGACCAGATAATACAACCTACTTAACATTCCTTTGTTGTACTGCTGCATAACCGTTTTGAATGTCTTGACTCCAAAGCAAGTTTATTATAAATTAGTTAAACTACAAGGGTCAAATTGTAGTAGTTTTAGAATAGTTTAATGTGATAAAATAATGTATTGATTTTAATTGATTAGTTGAATTGTTGTTGTAAGTGAGGGGATGTTTTAAAGTATTGCAAGTTGAAGACTTAGATTTAGAAATGAAAGCTTTTTATTACTTGAGTTTTTGGTACATCTAATTTGGAAGACATCAAGCCTATTTATAGGCTTCAATGGAGGCTTCTAGCATTTTCTTGATATTTTTGACTAGCTAAACATCTACAAACTTCTAGCTATTATCTTCTTAAATATCTACTAATAAATATCGTACTCACTAATTAATTCTAGAATTATCTAGAAATACATTAACTTTTAACACTCCTCATTAATGTATTTCGATGTTACCCCGAGCATGTTGCGTAGGAACTCGAACTTTGGTCTTGATAGTGCTTTTGTAAAAATGTCTGCGATCTGCTCTTCAGTTTTACAATATTTTAATTCAATATCTTTCTTAGCTGAGACTTCTCGTAGAAAGTGTTATTTGATATCAATGTGTTTTGTTCTACCATGAAACACAGGATTCTTAGCCATCGCAATTGCAGACTTGTTATCGCATAATATTTTTGTAGCGTCTTCTTGTTTTTCGCCCATGTCTTCTAGAATTCTTCTTAGCCAAATCGCTTGATTAGCTGAGTTAGCGGCAGCGACGTACTTGGCTTCGGCTGACGACTGTGCCACCGTTTCTTGTTTCTTTGATGTCCATGAGAATACACCAGATCCAAGTGTGAATGCGTATCCTGAAGTACTTCTCATGTCATCTACCGATCCGGCCCAATCGCTATCTGTGTATCCATGAAGCTTTGTGACGACCCGGAAATTTCTGACCAAATTTAAACTTTATCTTTAAATGATTTAATGTTTTCGACACGATAAGCAAAGTTTGTAATGTTGAGTCTCAAAGTTTTGGAACTATATTCATGTAATCAATTATTCTTTGACTGTTCTCGAAGATTCACGAACAATATATATATAACTTAATGTGCATATATATATATATATATATATATATATATATATATATATATATATATATATATATATATATATATATATATATGATTTCAAGTTATTTAGTAAACGATAGTAACATTCGATTATTGATTCGATTGATATTTAGATAAGTTAACTAAAACGTTTAAAATGAACCAGTAAAACACTAATTTGCTGCAGTATTTGCGAATTGCTAAAGTACTCGAAAAGCTACTGTGTTTTCGAAAATCACTATTTGCTACAGTAAAAAACACTAATTTGCTACAGTATTTGCGAATTGCTAAAGTACCCGAAAAGCTACAGTGTTTTCGAAAATCACTATTTGCTACAGTAAAAAAATCCCCGTCCGAGCTAGAGCACTAGCCTTTTAACGGACGTATGCTATTTGAGAAGCGTACACGTTGATTTGCGTGTATTATTAAGATGATTATACAAAGGGTATAAATTATATATACGTTAAGTTTAGTTACCAGGGTGCTTAATTTCGTAGAATATTTTGATAAACGTTTCTGGATGAAACAACTGAAATCTTGTGATCCACCTTTATATATAGATTATGCGCAACATTAAAACTATGAACTCACCAACCTTTGTGTTGACACTTGTTAGCATGTTTATTCTCAGGTTCCCAAGAAGTCTTCCGCTGTTTGCTTATATAATATACAAGATATGTGCATGGAGTCATACATGCTTTATTCGAGAAAACGTTGCATTTACAAATCATTACCATCTATCTTATTTTGACTGCATTGTCAACGGAAGTACTATTGTAAACTATTATTTACGGTGATTGTCTATATGTAGAAATCATCAGATGTCGAAAACTTTTGATTTAAATATTCATTTATGGTGTGCCTTTTCAAAAGAATGCAATGTTTACAAAACGTATCATATAGAAGTCAAATACCTCACAATGAAATCGATGAATGACGTGTTCGTCCATATGGTTTTGGAGCGATCGTCACAAGCTTCGAGTCTATTGTGGGCTTGTACCATATACCATAGTCCATGGTACCTTGCAAGTATCGTAGTATTCTTTTAGAAGCTCCGTAATGTATTTGAGTAGGGTTTTGCATGTACTTGGATAGCAGACTCGTTGCGTACATGATGTCTGGTCTTGTTGCTGTTAGATATAGTAGACTTCCAATGAGACTTCTGAATCTTGAAGCATCCGCTTTCTCCGATCCATCTTCTTGTCTCATCTTCTCATTGATAACTAGTGGCGTCACGACGGTTTTACAACCGTATAGCTTAAAATTTTTCAGGAGATTTTCTGTGTATTTCTTTTGACAAATGAAGATGCCTTCATTTTCTTGACTGATTTCGATGCCAAGAAAATAGCGCATCAAACCAAGGTCGCTCATCTCGAACATTTTCATCATGTCTTCTTTAAAATCTTGTATCATTCTCTCATTGTTTCCCGTATATAAAAGATCATCTACATACAAGGAAATAATGAGAGTGTCAGAGTTACCTTGGGTTTTGATGTAGAGTGTGGGCTCACTTTGACTCCTCCTGAATCCTGAACTTGTGAAATAGCTATCAATGCGGTTATACCATGCGCATAGCGCTTGTTTTAGGTCCATATAAAGATTTCTTTAGCTTTAGAACTTGATCTTCTTTTCCTTTTTGAACGAACCCTTGTGGTTGCTCCACATATATTTCTTCTTCGAGAAACCCGTTAAGAAAGGCTGATTTCACATCTAGTTGGTGAATCTTCCACCTTCGTTGAGCTGCTAATGCCACAAGTGCTCTTATAGTATCCAGTCGAGCTACGGGTGCGAATGTTTCATTGTAGTCGACTCCTGGTTGTTGTGAGTAGCCTTTAGCTACTAGCCTCATTTTATGTTTTTGTATAGAACCATCAGGGTTGAGTTTTGTTTTGTAAACCCACTTAACTCCGATGATTTCTTTGTCTTCGGGATGCTCAACTAACTCCCATGTGCTGTTTTTCTCGATCATTTTGATTTCTTCGTTCATAGCAGCCACCCACTTTTCATCTTTGGATGCAACTTCATAGTTTTTAGGTTCTATAGTTGTGAAGTTGCAAGTCTCGTATACATCTGTTAACTTTTTGACTCTTCCAGGTGTTGACTCTGGACTTGAATCGTCTTGCGCTAATGGTATTGTTACCGACGGAGAAGTTAGCGTAGCAGGGCTCGTTTCTCCGGTACTTTCATCTTGTTCAGACTGCTCCATTTGTAGTGGTTGTTGAGCTGGAGTTTCTATAGATATCCGTGGCAGATATGTTTGTTTTTCAACTTTGTCCTTCTTCTAGTTCCAAGAAGCGTCTTCATCAAACTCCACGTCTCGGCTAATCACGATGTTATTAGTCTTCAAGTTGTAGACTCGGTAACCTTTTGATTGTGTACTGTAGCCCAAGAATATTCCCTTCTCTGATTTTTCTTGGAGCTTGTGACGTTTCTCCTTAGGAACATGGATGTAGCAGATAGATCCAAATACTCGTAGATGTTTCGCCGACGGTTTCCTTCCACTCCATGCCTCTATCGGAGTCTTGTTTTCTACGACTTTCGTGGGACATCGATTTAGTATATATACAGCCGTGTATACAGCTTCAACCCAGAAACTGTTTGGAAGACCTTTTTCATGTATTATTGTTTTGGCCATTTCCATTACAGTTCTATTTTTGCGTTCAGAGACGCCATTTTGTTCTGGGGCGTAACCAACAGTGAGTTGGCGTTTAACTCCTTCGTCTTCACAGAATTTGTTAAACTGTGTAGAGGTGTATTCTTTTCCTCTATCACTCCTTAGTGTTTTTATATGATGGCCACTACTCTTTTCTACAAAATTCTTGAACTTCTTGAATATAGTAAATACTTCAGATTTTTCACGCATGAAGTACACCCACGTCATTCTAGAATAGTCATTGATGAAGAGAATAAAGTACCTGTTTTGGTTAAGTGACGGGGTTCTCATTGGTCCACGAATGCCAGTGTGCACCAGCTCCAGTATACCTTTCGCTCTCCAGGCTTTGTCACGAGGGAAAGGTTTTCGATGTTGCTTGCCCATCATACAGCTTTCACACGTGTCGGTGATCTCTTCTATGTTCGGCAAGTCTCTCATCATATTCTTGTGTTGGAGGATTTTTAGTGCGTGAAAGTTAAAGTGGCCAAATCTTCGATGCCATAGCCATGACTCTTCAACTTGTACTTTCATGGCAGTGTCTCTGATATACTGCCAACGAAGCGGAAAGTTGCGGTTCTCCATTGGCACTTCAGCTATTAATTTGTAGTTGTTTTTCTTGTCACGGATAACGCATGATTTATCTTCGAAGAGTAATGAGTATCCGTGCTCCATCATTTGACCAACACTTAGCAAGTTACTTGCTAGGCTTGGTACTAGAAGAACGTCATTGATAGATCGAGTGACGTTATTTGTTTGAACAGTAATAGTACCTTTGGCTTTAGTGTCAACAAGCGCTCCATTCCCTAGTTTGATGCGGGACTTTACGGAAGTGTTGATACTATCAAATAACTTTTCATCTCCTGTCATGTGGTTGCTGCACCCACTGTCGATCAACCAAGTATCGTCCCTCTGTTTATTTGCGACATGACAGGCATAGAATAGCTGATTTTTGTTCTCCGGTATATCTTCACCGAAGTTAGCTCGATGATTTTGTTTTAAACGGCAATCTTTTTCTAGATGCCCAAATCTTTTGCAATTATTGCATTGCAGCTTTCCTTTGTGAAAACAATCTTTCTCCAAATGGTTTGTCCTTTTGCAAATACCACATGGAGGATAGGTTTTTCTTCTCGGATCGAACCCGGTTCTGGGTTTTTCTCCTCCTCTCGAATTTTCTTCAAGATTTCTTTTACCCCAATTGTTTGATTTTTGAGACCGTAATTTGAGTTTAGACTGAAAGGCACTTTCAAGTGAGTTTTCACTACGCCAACTCAGTCTAGCCTCATATGCTTCAAGAGAGCCAATTAATTCTGGTACCGACAGAGTCTCGATGTCTTTCGACTCTTCGATAGCAGTAATGACATGATCGTATTTTTCGGTCATACTGATAAGTATCTTTTCTACGATCCTTTTGTCAGTTATATTATCTCCATAGGCTCGCATTTGATTTACTATTTCTTTGATTCTAGAATAGTAATCTTTAACGGTCTCAGTGTCTTTCATATTTAAATTTTCAAAATCTCTTCTTAGAGTTAGTAGTTTGACGGATCTCACCTTGACATTTCCTTGAAATTCTTCTTGAAGGATCTTCCACGCCTCTTTGCTATCGTAGCTCCCATGATTCGTGGAAAGATAGACGGTGTCAAGGCTTGTTGAATGTAGCCAAGAGCAACAGCATTTCTGACTACATTTTTGTTGTATTTTTCTTGTTCTTCCGCGGACAGAGTTTCGACGTCTTTTGGAGTTGTAAATCCGACTTCGACAATATCCCACAAGCTTTGTGCTTGGAAATATGTCTTCATTCGGATACTCCAAAAATCATAGTTGTCGCCATCAAAGATGGGGACGGGAATATTGTATGCACCAACGGTAGTCATGGTGTACTCGAACAACGCCCAATATGGTTCTTGATACCACTTGTTAGATTTGTAGTAGTTTTAGAATAGTTTAATGCGATAAAATAATGTATTGGTTTTAATTGATTAGTTGAATTGTTGTTGTAAGTGAGGGGATGTTTTG